>NC_139623.1:43586948-43709448 GCF_964638095.1 Poromitra crassiceps
GCTGTGTGGTAGTTAAAACATAGTTTCAAGTTGACGTTTATTTATGTTAGTCTTAGTTTGTAAAAGAAAATATTTAAATATATATATATTTTTTTTTACCGGGCTCGCGGCCTGGTACCAAATGCGTTGCGGCCCGGTACCGGTACCGGTCCGCGGCCCGGTGGTTGGGAACCACTGGTGTACAGTACGTAATAATGGCAAATGAGGGCAAATACTGAAGTAGTAGGAGCAAGTGGTCGACTTGCTGTTAAGAACACTTGTGATTGTGAAACACCGACACAACACCGATGATGCACACCAACTGGAAGAGAACAAGAAGCTAAAGATGTCAGTGCAATGAGTTTTCCTTTTCGTTCTGTAGTGATGACTCGTCGGTGAAGAAACACCCTCAGTTTCTGCACATAATGTGGCGACACTAAAAAAAACAAGGAAGTGGATGAAGTGTCTTCTGTGAAGCGCAGTTCTCTCCCCCGTCTGTCTTCAACGCAGAGGAAGAGCTCAGCCATTTCAAAGGCTCGACAGGAACAAGCGGGACAATGCAAACCGCCGCACCCCCGCAGACGAGGAGGAGAGCATCGGCTGATTTCAAATTTGACTTAAAAGATTTGACTAGTCCACACAGTAGTGTTACATTAGAAACACACACACCATCCTAGACCAAGGAAGCACAGCTTCCTCT
This sequence comes from Poromitra crassiceps, assembly GCF_964638095.1. Lineage (NCBI taxonomy): Eukaryota > Metazoa > Chordata > Actinopteri > Beryciformes > Melamphaidae > Poromitra > Poromitra crassiceps. The sequence goes on from NC_139623.1 coordinate 43,587,628, forward strand.
CTCAGTCAACATTTGATTAGTGTTGGTGCGTCTGGGTAGTGTAGAGGTAAACGCACTCGCCTAACGGTATTGGCTGGCCTGGGTCAGACGCTCCTACAGACACAAAGCCCGTGGGGTATGTGTCCTGGTCGCTCACTAGTGCCTTATCTGGTCAGTCAGGGTGCCTGCTTGTGGGGGAGGGGAACTAGGGGGAAATAGCGTGATCCTCCCACGCGCCGGTGAAATTCCTCACTGTCAGGTGAAAAAAGAAGCAGCTGGCGACTGCACATGTATCGGAGGAAGCATGTGCTAGTCTACGGCTCTCCCCAGATTAGCAGAGCGGGTGGAGCAACGACAAGGACAGCAGGGGGAATTTGTTTAAGTACAATTGGGGAGAAAATGTGAGAAAAATTATTTAAAAAGAATTAGTGTTTCCTGTCTCAACCATTTCCTGTTTCTTTTGAGGGGTCACATGGTTTAAAATAATTACTTCAAGAGGAGCCACTTGTCTCTGGGCCTGTCCTAGTTGAGAGGAGTGAGGTGATCGGTAAGAGTTTGTTTACGAGTGCTAAAAATCAACGTGGCATGTCTCAGAGGCTGTGCCCTTAGGACTGTCCTCATGCCGTCCTATCCAATCAAACAGCTTGTCCCAGTTCAGTCAGTTCTGTCCTCATGCCGTCCTGTCCAATCAAACAGCTTGTCCCAGTTCAGTCAGTTCTGTCCTCACGCCGTCCTGTCCAATCAAACAGCTTGTCCCAGTTCAGTCAGTTCTGTCCTCACGCCGTCCTGTCCAATCAAACAGCTTGTCCCAGTTCAGTCAGTTCTGTGTGGAGGCATTCTGCATTAGTGGATCAGATGAGAGTCTCAGGATCTCAGCTGAGATGATGTGGGAGAGAATGGGGGGGGGGGGGGGGGGGGTCAACTGAGCTCCTTAAGCAAGTCAGGAGTCCAGAGTGACATTCAGAATCTCAACAGCATCTCAACTGAATCAACACACTTGCATTCTACTATGTTTCATGTTGTATAGACCAGTGGTTCTCAAACTTTTTCACATCAAGGACTGGATTTGAACCCACGTCGGCTGCGTGAAGGACCGAGCCTTCGTCGTACGCGTGCTACCAGGTGAGCCACCCGGACGCACGTCATTGTGTTACTTATGAATGGAATTATAGTGAAAATAAATGATCCCCCTTTTGCTGGGGACCCCCTGGAACCCCCTCAAGGACCCCTGGGGGTCACCACCCCAGAGCCCACTTTGAGAACCACTGGTATAAACCACAAAACAAAACATGTGTGTCTGGATGGAAAATAATAATTTAAATTGTATACATTTTAAGTATCATCATCAGATTTCAACATTAAATTATATTGGCTTGGCTAATCATTTTATGTCATCTCTTGCCTCAAAATGTCCATTCGTTTTCCTATGCGGCACAGTCAGTCAGTTTCCCACATCCGGAGCTTTGTCCTTTAACATTGAAATGATATAGAGCACCGACACAGGTGTGTATGTTAGCTCACAGGTGTGTATGTTAGCTCACAGATGTGTATGTTAGCTCACAGGTGTGTATGTTAGCTCACAGGTGTGTATGTTAGCTCACAGGTGTGTATGTTAGCTCAGGTGTGTATGTTAGCTCACAGGTGTGTATGTTAGCTCACAGATGTGTATGTTAGCTCACAGGGTTGTATGTTAGCTCACAGGTGTGTATGTTAGCTCACAGATGTGTATGTTAGCTCACAGGTGTGTATGTTAGCTCACAGATGTGTATGTTAGCTCACAGGGTTGTATGTTAGCTCACAGATGTGTATGTTAGCTCACAGGTGTGTATGTTAGCTCACAGGTGAGGTGTGTATGTTAGCTCACAGGTGAGGTGTGTATGTTAGCTCACAGGTGTGTATGTTAGCTCACAGATGTGTATGTTAGCTCACAGGTGTGTATGTTAGCTCACAGGTGAGGTGTGTATGTTAGCTCACAGGTGAGGTGTGTATGTTAGCTCACAGGTGTGTATGTTAGCTCACAGATGTGTATGTTAGCTCACAGGTGTGTATGTTAGCTCACAGGTGAGGTGTGTATGTTAGCTCACAGGTGAGGTGTGTATGTTAGCTCACAGGTGTGTATGTTAGCTCACAGGTGTGTATGTTAGCTCACAGGTGTGTATGTTAGCTCACAGGTGAGGTGTGTATGTTAGCTCACAGGTGAGGTGTGTATGTTAGCTCACAGGTGTGTATGTTAGCTCACAGGTGAGGTGTGTATGTTAGCTCACAGGTGTGTATGTTAGCTCACAGGTGTGTATGTTAGCTCTGGGGCTATGTGACTAGATTGATATCTCCTTACTCATTCTGCTCATCTAATAGTCACAAGAACTCCTTCCTTGTTCTTTCTTACAAAACAGTGCTACAGCCATTGTTATGAATATACTGTAGGCTCCTACTATTGTAGCTTTCTAGGTTCTGGAATAGAGATTTAGCCCACACAGTTATTTTACCTTTACATTCTCAACTATATGATATTGTAATAAATAAATTATTAAATGCTGGCAAATCCTGAAAACATCATGCTAAATATTAGGGCACAAAAAGGAATGTTTTGAGTTATAACATTGGCTTCAGAATGATAAATAGCATTTCAGAACATAGCAAAGTAGCAGACTCACACACAGATCCTATTCACAGTCCTGCAAATCCAGTTAGCTTCAACATACAAAATAAAAAATCCTTCACAATACCCAAAAATTAGGTAAGACTTGCCCGCATTGACTGCTTGACCCCTGATACTTGGCACAATTCACAAATAAATGTCCACATTCAAGGCATGTTTGAAATGGGCTCATCTTCACATATCATACCCTTGTGGTTCTGTAAACATTTTCAACCTCAGTGGGGGGATACAATTCAAGAGTGGAACACCACAGACTCCATGTAGATAGTGTTTTGAGGCCTGTGCTGGCCACGCCTCTCTATAGCAGAGGCCACACCTCTCTATAGCAGAGGCCACGCCTCTCTATAGCAGAGGGTCGATAGTCATGTGGATCTGGTCCCTGTTGTGTCTGCTGCCGTTGGAGCTGAGGTACAGCTCTTCCCTGCGACACAGGAAGTGCTGAGTCAGGATCTTGCGGAAGGTGTTCCTGAAGTCCTCGATGCGGTAGGCGTAGATGATCGGGTTGACCGCCGAGTTGGCGTGAGACAGTATGATGGCCACGTACATGACGACGCCCGGTTTGTGCAGCTCCTCATAAAACAGCGTGAGGCAGTTGAGGATGTGCACAGGCAGCCAGCAGACTGCGAACAGGCCCACGATGATGGAGAGGGACTTGGCGGCGCGGATCTCACGCTTCAGCAGCCCGTGGTGATGGCTGTCCCCATTGCCCACACACTTGAGCTCAATCTGCCTCAGCTGCTTCCTGGCCACCGTGAAGATCTTCAGGTAGATGCCCAGCATGATGAGCAGCGGCAGCAGCACACAGGCGAAGAAGTTAAAGTAGACCATGTAGTGCATGTCCACCACGCTCTCAAAGAAACAGTCGCGCTCGCAGCTCCTCAGGAAGCCGCCCCCATCCGGCCCCCGAGGCCTCTCGGTAGGGCCGGTGGTGGTGGTGGTGGTGGTGGCGTTGGCCTCCGTCTGATTGCAGAAGCGCTCCTTCAAGTTCCACCCTAAGAACGGGATGAGGCCAATTATAAAGGACAGGATCCATAAGATAGCGATGATCTCTCTGGCTCTCTTTCCCGTCATCAACTCCTTGTACCTGGAGAGGACATACCAGTGGTTACTGTCTCAATGCTTCTTATTGTGCATTCACAAGCTACTGGATATATCCAGATTTGGTAACCCTTCCTTTTACAGTCCGGTAATTACCTGGTAACTACCAGGTAACTACCCAGGTAATTACCCAGTAAATACTGACTGTAAAAGGAAGGGTTACCAGAGATGTTCCTACTTGGAAATGACACATGAACTCTGGCCTTCACTGACGGGATTCTGGGCCAAAATATTTGACTGGTACTCTAAGGCCTCACCCTTCAGCCGGAGGCAGAACTCACCATCTTCGGCTGCTCGGAGACCTCCCTGGACCTCCCTACAGCTGTACAGCAGTCTCTGACACTGGGGACAACTGTTGTCAAAAAAAAGTCATTCTGAAGGAATGGAAATCCCCCTCTTCACCCTCTTTCCAGTTGTGGTTGACAGACATGATCTCTGTTATAAGGATGCAACAACTCACTTAAAAATGTCTAACTATTTAGGACCTGTTTCTAACCTACCTGGATGAGGTTAGGGGTGGCAGGTGACTTGCCGGGCTGGTTCCTCATTGACCTCTTGCATGCAACATCTCTTAGAAGCACATAAGCACCCTATGCAGCTGGTAGCACCATATTATATTATATGACAAAACTGTAGTGTCCATGTTACATGTATGCTTTCCTTTCCTTTCCTGTGTCATGAGTTTGTTTGTTTATCTTGTTCTTGTTTTGTTTCAAGAAAATTTGAAAAAAAAATATTGGAAATTACACATGAACCCTCTCCAAAGTTGGATAATTAAGTTTGAATGTTTTGCTACCCAAGTCTCAGAATTATTACATAATGGTGACTTTTGACCTTCTAAATAAAGTTTTACGATTATACTTGGAAGTCCCACAGTGGCCATTTTGATCTTATAATATATATATATCTTGTGATATAAGATCCGCCCACACATCCCCAGAAACAGAAGAACTTTTAGAACTATATATCCTGCCTTTTATTGTGGTCCTTTTTGCTGTGATATTATCAACTTATTTTATACATTTACTGCCTTGTCTGTTTGTTTGACCTGAACAAAATGAATTTCCCATGTGGACAATCAAGTAGATTTAATCTAATTGTTTTATGAGCACCTGTTCAACTGCTAAATGTAAACAGTTGCAGAGAGATGTTACAATTAATCAACAACTAATTGCAACACCCTCTAATTATATACTGTAATTACAACAGTAACAGAGATGTGCCAGGCCAGGTTATAATACGTATATACAGGAACTGGTTTAGTTTCCTTGCCACAATATAAGCCATAAATCAAAAGTGCCATAATGCACATCCTGTTCCAGTAAAACTCGATACAACAAACTGTAGTTGTCTGTGTCTGTGGTTGACATGCTACAGGTCTCTCACAGGCGTTTGCATGTTCATGCAACTGATAGACGAGTGGGCAGGAAACCATCATGAGGGAAGTGGAGAAACAAAAACGTATTGATGATAGACTGATGAGTTGAAATGTTCACTTGAATTTGTCTTTGTCTTCACTTTACATTTTTTGTACTATGTCAAATATGTTTGTGCGTGTGTGTGTGTGTGTGTGTGTGTGTGTGTGTGTGTGTGTGTGTGTGTGTGTGTGCGTGCACGTGCGCGTGCGTGCGTGCGTGCATGTGTGTGTGTGTATGTGAGAAGAGAATTCCCCACGCACAGCCAGTGTGATGATCAGGTGCTGGTCAGTTGCAGGAACATCATTAATCAAAAATAGAAATGAACCACCACACACTGGAATTACTTCACTCTGAGATTTATTGGCGAACGTGTTTCATAGGTCACTTCATCAGGTTCGCTCAATCAAGCAACCTGCATAATGCGTTGTTCACCAATAAATCACAGTAAAGTCATTCCAGTGTGTGGTTGTTAATTTCTAATGTATATATATATATATATATATATATATATATATATATATATATATATATATATATATATATATATATATATATTCACACACACACACACACACACACACACACACACACACACACACACACACACAAAGTAATCAAAAGTGCCTTAGTTATCACAGGCGTAAATGCCTGTGAATTTCTTTCTTCACAGGCAAAGGGAAATAGACTAGGCTATTTTTAGATGGCAAATATAGGCTTTTCATGTACTGTGACGTGACGTGAGGAGGAAGAAGGTACTGTGACGTGACGTGAGGAGGAAGAAGGTACTGTGACGTGACGTGAGCAGGAAGAAGGTTGGGTAATTCTACACCAACTCAGCAATTGTTTCACTGAATAAAGAGACATATTCTCACTGAAATATGGGGGAAATGGATGATTATTTTGGCATAACATATTGTGGATTTATCAACAGCGTGATGTGAGCACAGAAGCCTCATCCTCCTCATCATCACATGAACAGCACTTGAGCTGCTTCCTCAAGGCAGTCTGAGCTACCGCATGGCGCTGAATCACACACACACACACACACACACACACACAGCCTCAGCTGGCAGATGAACTAGATGAGTCAAGAGTCATTGACTCTTGTCTGCGGCGGCGGCACCAGGTTTAACATCACATCCATATTCCAACTTAGATTTCACCTTTGCAGAGATTCTGACCAAAATGTATGTTGGGGCCTGTGAGGCGAGAGGGAAGCGACTGTATGTGCCAAGAGGAAGTGGTTTCTCTGTGCTGCAGATGTTTTGCTGTTGTGCCATCGCAGATCACAGCGCACGATTTTCAGGTCAGGTGCAGTCAGAGGCTTCTCAAGTAAAATGACTGTGACTTTACTGGAATGATAAGGCTTCTCAAACATTAGTCAAGCCCCTCTCTTAGTCCTCGATGGCGACTGTAACGGCGACGCAGTGATGCCAGCAATTAGTTATTCATTGGCAGTGTTGGGGGTAAGTTAAGTTAAGTTATCTTTTATTTATCCCCATGGGGAAATTCATCCTGTGCATTTGACCCATCCTCTACTAGGAACCTTCCTAGAACTAGGAGCAGTGGGCAGCGCCCGGGGACCAACTCCAGTTCTTTTGCCATTGCCTTGGTCAGGGGGCCTGACAGGAGTATTAACCCTTAACATACATGTCTTTAGGTGGTGGGAGGAAACCGGAGCAGCCGGAGAAAACTCAACACAGAACCTGGGACGGACCGGGGTTCGAACCTCGGACCTTCTTGCAGTGAGGCAACAGTACTAACCACTGAGCCACCGTGCCATCCAAACTCATTACAAAAGTAACATATTACATGTAATAATATTACTTTTAGCAGTAACTCAGTAATATAACTTATTACCAATAAGATTTCAGTAATATTATACCAGTTACTTTGTCAAGTTACACATTGAGTTACCTTCTTATCAAAGCACATATTTAAATAAAGATACAATCATTTCCCAATCAAATTGTGTGTTTTTATGCAAATAGCCACTATATATGACAATAACAAAGGAAAAGGATAACATTTAGAATTTTGGATTGTTTACACTGACTTCAAGACGGTTGCAATTATTTTTCGGGATGGTTCCGGGGCGACGATGTCATTCTGCTACTACTGTTGTTTAGGTGAAAGTAATGCAAAAGTAGTGTAATTAGTAGTCTCTCCCCAGACTCAAATATTACGTTGAATCACTGCGCTCCGCATACTACATAATTAGTCTGTACCACTTCATAGCCACTGCTGGGGTTTGGTGGGCGCATCTAGGGGGGTGAAATTGAATGAGTGACAGGTCGTAGCACCAATTAGATAGTGGTTCGAAAAATGGGCTGCGCCTCCCGTGTTGTCTGATCGCAAAGTCGTTACTGATTGGGCAGGACTGTATCCATCCCTGGCATATGACTGGCCAAGTGAGCGGTTCCCTCCCATTACCAGCCGGCTGGGGGGAAGCGTCCCAGACCCAGAGAGAGCTCTACAGCATGCAGTAACGTAGTGTATCAGCGTAAGCACTCTCATGGGTCTGGCGTCGAGACTATGTAATTAGTAATGAGTTACTCTACTACACAGACAGTAATATTGTGAAGTAACTTGTAATATGTAGTCTATTACATTTTGAAAGTAACTTGCCCAACAGCTGCTCGCCTTTCCACACCTCCCTCCATACCTGGCCCCCCTCTCACCCTCCCTCACCTGTCAATCAATAGGGTCCTTTTCCCTGAGGATAGACTCCGGCTCTCTCTCCCTTTCTCTCTCCCTCTCCCTCTCTCTCTCTCTCTCCCTCTTTCTCTCTCTCCCTCTCTGGCTGAATAGATTCGTTCTGGCATGACAACAGGACGTTGGCATCTAGCTTTGTCTTTGCTTTTCCTTTACTTTTTGTTTTTTTTCCTCCTGCTCCATTCTCCATACATCTCTCTCCCCACCCCACCCCAGCTGTGCTTCTGCCCGGGGCTGTCGACCTCTGCCAGGCCCACACGCACGCACGCGCGCGCGCACGCTATACACGGCAACGACATCCGCAGCTTAGTTTCAAACGCAACAAAACAGGTGGCCATTCACACTGACAAACACTGCGTGATTTAACACTACACTTAAGCCTGCATGTGTGTATGGAAATAGGTCTGTCCAGCATTTGCATGTGTGTATCAGGGATGCAAAATAGTCACCTTTAGGGCGAGCTGGGAACCCATCGGTTAAGCAAATCGAAAGTCTGTCTCGAGAGATTACCTTTAGGCAGGCTCGGGGAGTACCGGATTACATCATACATGTAACGGGATTACGTAATCAGATTACCAAAAAAACGGTAACCGTAATCCCTTACCGTTACAGAAAAAAGATGTAATCGAGATTACAGTTACATTTAGTAAAAAATTGATTGGGATTACTAGCAGGATTGCAATTTTAAAATACATCTTAAAATAAGTAATGATGCACAAACATTACAACACTTGCCTCACACAACAGCACTCTGATCCCCGGTCTCACAGCAGTTTGTGATATAATAGTCTGCAGCCAGTTGCATCAGCTGACATTGTGTTTTTATTTTTCACTTTGTATTCTTATTCATCAGAAACAGGTGACACAGATTGGCTGAAAGCCCGCTGTAACCAACACATAAGCTCTGAAAGAGCTGTTTTTTTTGGAAAAATGTCCTCCTGAGCTGAGCATGCCCCCGGACTCCAGTAGTCAAATGCAAGACATTTGTTCAAAAGTAATCCGAAAGTAACGGAAAGTAATCAGTTATGTTACTTTAATATTGTGATACTTGTGTAGGCTTCAGAAATGGCACGGCTCCACTACCGCTCGAGCTATGGGGCTGGACCTTTAGCTCGAGCGGTTAAGGTGTTGAGCAGTGCATGGTCTGGGTCAGTGGAGCCAGAGGTCCTGATTCCATAGCCAGCCTAACGCTACACTTGGATTACATTACTGATTATAATTTTTAACAGGTAGGCTAAGTAGTAATTGTATTGGATTACATTTTTAAAGTAACCCTTCCAACCCTGCCTTTAGGTGACAGTCACTTTTTCTTCACAAAATAGGAGACTTTAATGAATGATTTCTGTCTGAGAGGTTTTATGTCTGCCCTGGTATCTGTCACCTTTTTCACTATCCATGAGTGGCATCCCTATGGAAAGAGGTCTGTCCAGCATTGTGGATTCTATTATGTGACTTTTCTATTATTATTATAATTAAACCTTTATTTCACCAGGTGAGTCCCACTGAGATTGCAAGATCTCTTTTTCGAAGGAGCCCTGGAAAGAAAGCAGCAGTACAGTTTCCACACAGCAAGCGATTAAAAGCACAGAAACACAGAAACATACAGCTCACTGATCAATATGACTAAGAGACAAACAGGAGTACTCAGGCAACACACAAGCAGACAATAATCAATAAAAGCACATCACGATCCATATGCCTGAAGAGAGAGAGAGGAAAACGGGTCCCGCAATTACAAACCCCGGTGGTAGTGAGATGGTAAAGGCCAGTTTAAGATATGTCCATTTTTAACACAGGTTTGCATCCATAAACTGAGCTTCCAAACTCACGTCAACATGCAGTCTTGCAAGCATTACGTTGATGGAAATGGGCAGCGTGTGTAACGGCGTTGTGTAGGTGGTACTTGCAGCAACCCATGTGTAGGTCTTGCCCAGGGGTGGATACGAACCGCCGACCTTCGGCTTGGGAGTCAAAGACACTAACCACTCCACCAAGAGAGCTAGCTCCCGTGGCAGAGCTGATTAACATGCCTGTATACTGGGGAGTGAGTTTAACCAATCCACTCACTACCACTCAGGACTCACAAGGAATCCGCGCTGATTCACCTCGGACGGCATCAATGCAACGCCGTTGTGTAGGTGGTACTTGCAGCAACCCATGTTTAGGGCTTGCCCAGGGGTGGATACGAACCTTGGGAGTCAAAGACACTAACCACTCCACCAAGAGAGCTAGCTCCCTTGGCGGAGCTGATTAACATGCCTTTATACTGGGGAGTGAGTTTAACCAATCCACTCGCTACCACTCGGGACTCACGAGGAATCCGCGCTGATTCAACCTCGGTTACACGTGTGCATTTACTGTATATGTATAATGAAATCTCCACTACATTTTCACCAGGCAAATGGAATGATTATCCATTAGTTATTCGTTTCCAATTAGTTTTATTATTGTTTATTGTTATGCCTCCATGCCGGCGACAGCCATGGCCAGAGGCATTATGGTTTCGGGGTGTCCGTCCGTCCGTTTGTCCGTCCATCTATCCCGTTCTCCTGAACGCGAAATCTCAGGAACATCATGAAGGGCAAAGTCACTGTGACCTCATAAAAGACGTTTGTGGCCTTAACTCAAGGATTCATACGTCAATTAGGACCAAATTTCACATAAAAATGATTAAGTGATGACATTTCATATCCAAAAGTCCAAAGGTCAACTTCATTGTGACATCATAATGTTTTGCGTACCACAGTAGCCGAGACCCCAAGATACTGGAGTCCACCATTTTCACTTCCTCTCCCTGGAGGACAACCGGGACAGGGGGCCTCCTGTTCCTCTGACAGGTGGTCCACTGTCCACCACAAGCTCATTGGTTTTGCTGATACTGAGCTTCAGGGGATTGTCGTTGCACCTGTGATAAAGCCTTCGTTCAGTCCTCTCTAGCTACAGTATTCCTCTGTAAAAATAGCCTCTGTGATGACAGCATGTTTCTCACTGGACGTTATTTGCTGGAATCATACATATATATGTAAGTTATCACTATATAATATAGTGATAACTTCCATTCCGCGCCCCCCCCCAAAAAAAACAAAAAACAAACAAACAAACAAAAACAAAAGATCTGTTATTAAATTCCTTCAAAGTTTTATGAGTCTGGACAGACATGGATATAAATTGTAACTTGACTAGATGGTGATAGAAAGTAGCTTGATGTTCACTGGATAAAAAAACAAGCAGTGAAGTTGCAGTCTACATCCATGTCTGTCCAGACAGACTCATAAAATATATGTAGTGAAGACTTTGAAGGAATTTAATAAAAATGTGTTAAGTTTTATTTATTTTTAGCTAAATGGAAGTTATTGATATGTACTGATTAATATAATTTCCAGTGAGAAACATGTGACAACAGTGTATTCACTTAGAGACCATTTTTACAGAGGAGTACAGAGGACTCATTGGGACAAGGGTGCGGGAAGCTAGGTGTGGAGGGCGCGGCAGCACCCCCTGGTGGCAAGAGATGGAATCTTAGAAATTGTTGGATTTGGCTCTCCTGAGTCTGTGCTGTGTAGTGGATATCTTGTCCATAGACAATCTTTGCTCAACGCAGTGGTTCTTGGGTAATAATGCAGGCAGCTGAAGGATCCACACAATGCAAAGCGTGCACTCCGGGAAATGCTGAAGTTTTGTTTACTTAGCCTCACGTTGAAACTAGTGTTTACATAGCTATGTTTACTTTGTTCACGGAGTCGGAGACAAAAATGACGACTCTGCCAGTCAAATCCCAGCTTTGTGAAGAGAAAGAGATACGAGATGACAAGACTGAGAAAATAAGAAAGAGAAGTTTGGAGGAATAGCAGGTCACTGTCCCTGATTCCTGAGGGTAAATTGAGTAATGCTGCAGTTGTTCGAAGAAATAGGCTATAGGCTTACCCCGCTAGCCGGGCGCTTCTCTCTCATACTGAGCATTAGCGCCCGGCGCCCCACGACGCATTTCCAATCAGGCAATCGTGCCACTCTCACGTCTATGTATAAAAACGAACCCTTACCTGAGCCAGAAACTTGAAGTGAAGACGCTATCGGATAGCGTCTTCACTTCACTGCCGAGATGGGAAGTCAGTGAAGTTTCTGGCCTATCCGATGGCCAACATCCTCTAATTTTAAATAAATATAGTTGCCGCTTCCAAATTGTTGCATAAAATCCACTTTTCTGTCTTTGAAAAACCAAAAATCATTCATCTGGAGCAACCGGAAGTGTAGGGGCATTAGTGAGTAAACAGTGAGTTGTATTTCCGGGTTGCTTCTTCTGACCACAATGTGGGACTTTAGAGAGCCGCCTCGATGTGGGTGGGGAAAGCCCTTTGAAGCTTTATCGCCTCCTGGAGGCTATACTCGAGTTCAGACTGGACGGGGGAAGAAACGGTGGTCTAGAATAGAAACTCTTCTTCTGGGAATTTGACTGAAGGGGAACAAAGGGGCTTGGAGAGTGCGTACAGTGGGTGTCTGCCGTCTCACGGGGTTTGAAGCATCTGGTTGTGGCCTTCCTACTGACCCCTAAAGCCATCTGTGAAAACACTTTTATCTGTGAGAGAACCGCTGCCCCCGATGGGCTCGCGGAGAACACACTCATACACACTCGTACACGCTCACATACATGGAAGTGGCATGACTGTGTGTTCAGACGCACACAGATCAGGCTGCTTCAGGCACACAAGCCACGAAGAGATGTAATTTGAGCTGACCACACACTCTGTTTGCATTATATGTGTGTGATGTGGGGCAGGCACTGAGGCTGTGGGGTACACTGTAAAAAAAAATCATGTTCAGAATTTTTTACAGACATTGTTATGAGAGTGTTGCCTATTTACCTGCAATGAAAGTCAATGTTTTCGGTGAGAATGTTCAATGATGCGTCATGACACTTATGACAATCTCCAGAGGTTTGGTTTCCATCTGTATAATATATAGGCAGAACTGGGGATTTTACAAACCCGCTAGTTGATAGCTGGCATATTTTTAACCCAAATTGTACAATTGTCCTTTTCTGTCAGTATGAGGTAGAGATGACAGTATGAAAATTTCTTATCATGATTATAGTGACCAAAAATTTTAATGATCACAGTTATCAGTATTATTGCAGTATTGTTAAAATGTGCTGAACATTTTCAAAAAATACTCATACACTCATTGAAATCATTTTACCAAGTTATATGTTGAAAACCGCAAATAAAATGAGCTGCACTATGCACTTTTTGTTTGCATAATCATTCAAATAATAACATAGCCAATAGAATTTGGTGCAATTTTTACACGACACGTGACACGTTCACTTTTAATAAACTTTTAATAAACAAGCGAACAGTGCTCTGTGCAGCAGCGATAATCGTGGAAATCAGACCTAAACGGTTTTAATGATAATTAAAATCTGAAATGGTAATACTAACAACTAGCAAACATTTTTTTCCAGAGGGCCATACTAACTTACATCAAGTAAGCGAAGGGCCACACATTGGAGATTATACCTGCCAACACTCCTGATTTTCGTGGGAGTCTCCCTATTTTTAACCTTCTCTCCCGTTGTGATTGGTAATTTCTTGTTAATCTCTTATATAGATATAATTGTGATACAAATCCAATGGCTGTAACAGATGAGAATTATTAACATAATTCTGCCTTTTATTGAGTTTTTGGGGGTCGTTTTGTTTTTCTTTCAGGACCTTGGGGGCCGGATTGAGATGGTCCAGGGGCCAGGTCCGGCCCTGGGGCCGCATTTTGCCCATGTGTGGTTTATCATTATGCCTCCGCCGCCTCCGCCCACCAGCTGGCAGGCGTATTCACAGACATTTTTAACCAGTCCCTCTCCCTCCGGCAAGTCCCCTCCTGCTTCAAAGCAGCAACAATCATCCCCATTCCCAAACAGCAGAAAGTGACCAGCCTCAACGACTGGCGCCCAATAGCCCTCACGCCCATAGCCAGCAAGTGCTTTGAAAAATATCACAGATCTGCCCCACACTCCCCCCGGACCACGACCCGCTATAATTTGCATACCGCCCCAACAGGAGCACAGCGAATGCAATAGCACACGTGCTTCACACCGCCCTCTCCCACCTGGAGGGGAAGGACACCTATCTGAGAATGCTGTTCGTAGACTACAGCTCAGCATTCAACACCATAGTACCCTCCAGGCTGGTAAGCAAGCTCAAGGATCTGGGACTAAACGCATAATCACCTATATGCCCTATTATTTTGCACTATGTTGTAATGGAGTCTACAGCACAAGAATTTCACACGTGATACTTGTACTACGGAGTGACAATAAAAATCATGAAACTTGAATCTTGATAGCTGGGCCGGAAGCATTATGGTTTCGGTCCGTACATCCGTCTGATGTTCATTAACGTGATATCTGAGGAACGGAATTTTTTCAAATTTGCCTCAAACGTCCGCTTGGACTCAAGGATGAACTGATTAGATTTTGAACGTCAAAGGTCAAAGTTCAAGGTCACTGTGACCTCCCTAACGCCATTTTCAAGCTCGTTAACTTGATATCTGAGGAACGCCTTGACGTAATTTATTCAATTTGCCTCAAACGTCCAGTTGGACTGAAGCATGAACTGATTAGATCTTGACGGCCAAAGGTCAATGTTCAAGGTCACTGTGACCTCACGAACGCCATTTTCAAGCTCGTTAATGCGATATCTCAGGAACGACGGAATTTCATTGAATTTGGCTCAAACTTCCACTTGGACTCAAGGATGAACTGATTCGATTTTGGTGGTCATAGGTCAAAGTTCAAGGTCACCGTGACCTCACAACTGCCATTTTCATGCTTGTTAATGCAATTTCTTCCAATTTGGCTCAATTGTCCACTTGGACTCAACGATGAACTGTTCCGATTTGGTGGCCAAAGTTCAAGGTCACTGTGACCTCACGACCGCCCGTTTCATGCTTGTTAACTCGATATCTCAGGAACGCCTCGGCAGAATTTCTTCAAATCTTGTTCAAACGTTCACTTGGACTCCAGGATAGAGTGATTCGTTTTGTGGAGGTCAAAGTTCAACGTCACTGTGACCTCATGACCACCCGTTTCAGGCTCGTTAACGCGGTAATGCCTTGAGGGAATTTCTTCAAATGTGGCTCAAATATCCACCTGGACTCACGGATGAACTGATTACATTTTGGTGGTCAAAGGTCACAGTTCAAAGTCACAGTGACTGTATGTCCGACTGTTCCATCAAGGAAAGGGGGCCGGGCTAAGTAAAAGCAGTCATAGCTAGCGATAGGAAGGTTGGAGAGAGTTGGGATTCGAGGGGTGTGTAGGGGGGTGGCTGGTGGTAAGGGGCGAGGGAAGGGGTGTAAGGGTATGTTCACACACGGCACCCAAGCCTTGCCTATGCCTTGCCTTTACCCACGCTTTTAAATAGGCGTCCTTTTTAGTCAATGAGGCTGTGTACACAGAGCGCCTCAACGTGAACCTTGCGTGTACCCACGCCTTGCCTGAGCTGCGCCGATTTTATCGTTTAGGCGTGAGTTCTATTTTCAAGCCGACTAGGCGCATGAAGGCAGACTTTTTCTGTCAAGCCATGAAGGAAAAACGCGACAATATCCGTGGGAAATGGCAAAGTCAACTGAATTTCAAAATTAAATGGTGTTACTACAACAGTGTTGAGCAGATCAGAGAGAGAGAGAGAGGGAGTGATTGAAGGGTGGCTATCACATGGGGCTTTCTCCCCGTCGGTAAACAAATCTTCAGGAGAGAGAATAGCGACCGAAGAAGCAAGATGGACAATGAAAAGTTAATCCACTTAGTACAACAGCTTCCAGTTCTCTATGACAACAGTGACCCAAGAAGGAGACCTGGTTATACATATCCAGCATCAATAGCACATTAGATATATCACTATCAGATTTATTTGACCTACCCATGATAATTCGGGACCACACGTGACAAAAAAACAACACTCGGGAGAGAGGAGAAGCGCTTGTGACTCGGCTCAGGTTCAGCGTGGAATAGGCGTCCAGTGTGATCACAAAAGCGTGTGATAGGTTCACGCCCAGCTCAAGGTATGTAGGCGTAGGCATGGGTTAAGGCAAGGCGAGGCGTAGGTGCCCTGTGTGAACCTAGCGTAAGAGTGTGGACAGACATGGATGTCGACTGCTCATTTGTTGGTCATTCTAGTTAAACCAGTAATTGTTTCATCCCTAGTATGAAGCTAATGGAGTTGACAGCACATGCATGCATGCCGCACTGTCATGGATAACAGTGGAACAAAGAATAGCATGCAGCTTGGTAACCATTCTGTTTAACATCTGGAACACTGGGAAACCACAGGGCTTACACTCACAACTGTACCCCACTAACAGTAGACATGGCTATACAACAAGACAGGCAGTAGATGCTCGATTCACTCTACCTCTACCAAAAACGAATGCACTGAAAAGGACGGTAATGTATAGAGCAGTTGCTTATTGGAATAAGATACCTAGTAATATAACGATGGTAACACATTTTTGTTAAAAAAAAAAGTTAAAACATGCAGTGATGAATAATGAGATAGTTTTAGGTCATTAATTATTGTATACATTATGTTGAATTGTATTGTACTGCATGGTGCTATGTTATATTATATAACACTACATTATATTAATTCATACACTTTTTGTAATATATGATATGTAATAGAGTGAGCTGATTCACTCTCTTTTTGTTTTTGTTTGTTATAATTATCAACTTGTCGACAATGTTATTGTATTATGTTTTTTATGTTATGTGTTTGGACCCCAGGAAGAGTAGTCTCACCTTGGTGCAGACTAATGGGGATCCACAATAAACAATAAACATGACAGCCAACCGGCTCCACAGCGGTAGTGCCCCAAAATCCATACTGTAAAATCAATCCCAGTCTCTGCCGTGGTAACACCAACTGGTAATACACAATCCCCACATGATAATAAAGCTTGTACTCTTCAAACCAGGGGCGGTTCTAGGCCTTTTTTGGGTGGGCTTTAGCCCACCCAAAAATAGTCTCAGCCCACCCAAAAAAATAGGCAAAAAAAACTTTTTTTTCTTTTCTTTTTTTCCTCTAAATCCATGGTGGTCATTAGTAGCAGTTTCTGACTACACTCAATGCGCGGTGTGTGTGTCCCCCCCCCCCCCTATGTTCTTAGGGTGGGCTGAGACAAAAATGTAGGGGGGTTCAGGCCACCTGAAAAGTTTCTAGAACCGCGGCTGCGCAGGCGCTCCCTCCTCCATCTATCTGCCTAATCCCACATCACTTCACACAGGTCACACACACAGTACAGCAGCGAAGTGGTCCTCCACAGTCCACACAATCGTTCTCCCCACTCATGATCAATGAAACTGTGAGGTGAGCATTGAGCAGTCAGAGTCGTCAGTAGTTACTTAATTAGCGCATATTGATATGCAAATTAGCGCGTAACGTTGTTTCGTAGGCTAAACAAAAGAACTTGTCGCTGTGCCTGCCAGACAAACAGGTGGACTGGAGGAAGGTAGGTAGGCTACCATGGCACCAGCCAGCCATGTCATGCTAGCTCGCAGTAAAGCGGGTGTAAATGGATGCAATGTTTTTTGAGAAACATATGGGCATAAGTGACAAACATATTTTCAAACGGGTCCCTTGTTATCTGAATGAAATTAAGCCCTTCAGAATCGCAAGTGGCTGCTTTACACAGCCTGTCTGATGTGATGATGACGATAGCTTAACATGCGTGCATGGCATGCTATTCCCTTTTCTTTCCCTATTTTTGCACGCTGTGGTGGTGGTAGCCTACCAACTTCCAACCAGTCAGATTTGTAGAAAATGTGTATGGCTGCTATATAAGCTGATTCACACACAAGAGTTTGTGTGAATCCAAAAAGAGACAAATTGCATTAATGTGTGATGAAATGGCCTTAAGTAGCCTAACTAACAATACAATGTGATTTTCAAATGTCAGTTTCCAAGACAATTAAGTCTTCAGTGAATTTAAGCATGGGAACAAATCCTCATTTGTTGTTTTTCCATAGATGGATATACGAGTGCTTACAGTATATTATCTTGTCGGAATATTATTCCAGACAATAAGTTAGGAAGTTCCCTTTTGATTTAATTTTACTTTTGTTTAGCCTACAAAGCAAAATGTTACTTTACTTGAAACTCCCCTGAAGTGATTTTGGTATTATTTATGCAAGCATAATTCTACCATATAGTAACCTGTACGCAGAATATATATAGTATATATAGGGAAACAATTCTTTTTTCATCGCTGTAAAACCACAGAACGGTAAAGAAGATATTGATGTGTGTAGTTCTTCATAGATCTAGTCTCTTCATTTTGATCTCAAAGTGCGCCAGTTTGATCAATGTTTACTTGAAACTGTACAAAATTTTCTTCCGGGGGGGCATGCCCCCGGACCCCCCTAGGGGTTCAGTGGTCCATGACCTTTGGGTGGGCTGAGCCCACCCAAAGCTCTGATGCTAAAACCGCCCCTGCTTCAAACCATGAAAAAAGTTATCTTCGCAGTTTATCTACCTGACAGTGTCTCGGTTTCCTCAGGCTGGCCACTCACATTTACACACCGACTCCGAAAACATTCGTCCGTCATTAAAGTTTTCGGAACAGGTTTTCTGCGTTTTTCACATCAGTCAAAAGCCTTTTGCGAGCTGTTTGAGCCGTGTGTGTCTGTGTTTGAGGGAGAGAGAGACAGAGGAGCGGCTGAGCAGAGAGGCAGCTGGAGAGACGCGCAGTTCGCTTCTGACTGCTGGCCCCTCTCCGGGGTATGGTGGTGAGGCACCCGGCCACGGCGCACCCCAGCCGGCTTGGTGAGGTGAATGTGAGCATGGAGCCTCTGTTACCAGGGATACCCTGACCTGCTAGCTTCTCCAGTCCACATCACCGCTGCTGCAGATCGGCCCTGCTGCCTGTCACCGGTCATGTTGTCATGTGGATACAGGAGAGGACGTCAGGATGAATATTTGTCTCGCATTGCAAATAGAACGACGAACATAATAATAAAATGCATCGGACTCCGTGTGCAAGGTTTCTGCGCGTGACAATTTTTTCCGGATGACGGATTTAAAAAATGCAACGGACTCTGTGTGTAAACTCCTTTAAGCTGGATGACTGATCCTTGCATGTTTTTCTTAAATGCCAGGAGGTGGTGGATGGAAAGCAGCTTCAAAAAGCAACTTCAAAAAAACAAAACGTTGGGTACAGATTTGACAAGATCCAGGGAATCTTTACGCCTTTAAAGGACTTTGTCTGTTATGAAGCTGGGATATAGAGGGGAGAGAATCTAAATGCACAGTAAGCAGGCAGGAGAGAGCAGACCTCTGTGGTTTTTGGCTGATGGTGTTTTACGTTGGACAGCTGTCAGAACAGGCTGTCCAAGAAACATCTCAGGTGTTGGAGCCAAATTCTACTTTTGTTTGTTTGTGATCTGACTGTGTGTGTGTGTACATGCAATCCTGACATTGGGCACTGGGTGGAGCATGGTATGGGAGAGAAAAGTGCATATAGGTAAGTATGCTCCCAGGTGAGGGGAATCAGGTGCTGATTGGGAAAGCACACAGTTTTCGACCGTGCTGCAGTGTTTGGTGCTGCTCCATGCCTTTCACTATTACCGTGTTTGTTCATTTTCTCCATGTTATCAGTATATGTGAAGTCATGAGTTTGGTTACTGGGCATCATAGCGTGACTGTTGCTATTGGACTATGCTGTACATATGGTGAGCAATGACAAACATGCATTGCCAAATAGATGGAGGGTCGGTGAGACATCCAATTATAACACGGGACATTGATTTCTTGGACTTGAACACGCGTCTGAAACTACTCCCAATTCGCCCCTCAGTGGCTTTATTATTTTGGTTTAATTTAGCCTCTACATCAGGGTTTTACTGACTGACTGACTGACTGACTGACCCACTGACTGACTCTGCATTGTTGAAGCACGCATGCGTGAGTGTTAAGCAGCAGTATTTATATTGATTATGTATTTTATGTAGTTTGCAGGGCTCACATTGTGTTATTTTCTTGTGTAGCATACAGCTGGTTTATACATTGATCTGGCAGTGAGTAAGTTTACATGGACGGCAATAATTCTATTCGCGCCCCTATGTTACCTCTGGCTTGGTCGGGTGTCCATACAGGGAAGCCGGATTGAGGGTGCGCGTCCTGGTCGCTGCACTAGCACCTGCTCTGGTCGGTCGGCGCACCTGTTCGGGGCGGAAGGGAACTGGTGGCAATAGCGTGATCCTCCTACGTGCTAGATCCTGCCGGTGAACCTTCCCACTGTCAGGTGAAAAGAAGTGGCTGGCAACTGCATATGTGTCTGAGGAAGCATGGTGCTAGTCTACGGCTCTCCCTAGTAGGCAGCAGGGGGGAATTGGCCAAGTACAATTGGGGAGAGAACTGTGGAAAAATCTGGGGGGGGAAGAGAATAAGACACTGTCATGTAAACAGCATTTTTTGATTACCTTAACCCGAATAAGGGACAGTAAGCAATTTTAGTCGGTGACGTGGAGTATTCCGATCTTAGTTGCGCTATTGAAGCGCGTTGTAGACATGTAAACACCTTGATTGTACTATGTCCTATTGTCCTACGGGAATTTCTGTAGCATTTTGCGACGCATACACGGCAGTCAAACTGTTTTGTTATATACACAGCATTATTCTCACTTCTGTCGTGGCTTGGAGCATCTGTTGACGAGCAGTTTTAAACTTCACATACAAAGATTGTAAATGTCCCGTCCGCTGGCTGGTGGAAAGTACGTTACAGTAGCTGTATGAAAAGAAGTCCCAACATTTTGTTTCCAGCCTTGGAAACATGACAGAAAGGCTTTTGGAAACTCAGACGTAGGGACGTCATGTGGGCGTGCATCGTCAGTCATATAATCAAGACTATGCTCTCTAGCATGCAAATGGGAATATGAATGTAATTATTGTAAACAACTCATGTAAACACATGAATCTAAGTATTGTCTCATTGAGATTAAGGTCAATAGTCTGATTATTGCAGTCCATGTAAACGTACTGATAGTGGGGGTCTGTGGTCTGACAGTGAATGCACCGATGAGGGAGGGGTCCATGTCAGCGATGGCGTAGTTGACTACGCTATAGTCCCAAGAGCTGAATAATATTATGTGAACTTCCCCAAAGAGTCCCCTTTCATCCTGCCATCTCTCTCTCTCTCTCTCTCTCTCTCCCCCCCCTCTCTCTCTCTCCCCCTCTCTCTCTAAAAGCAAAGCAATAACGACTCCCTGGACAGAGTGAATGGAGGAAGAAGGCGAGTTGGAAATGGTGATGAATTCAAAATACGCTGCAACTGTGACATTTGTTGTGCTACTAGCTATGGCTGCTCATGCTAACTAGCCACTTCTCCTCTCACATTTATTCCAAACAAACAAAGCTACTGCCAGAAACATGAAATGTGCCCCAGAGGGTTTTTCCCACGAAAAACATACCCGACCTCCCCAACAGCGCTGTTTGGGTCATGAACTATGTATAAGCCAAATCACCATTAGGCTATTTGTTATATCAACTGGCAATAGAGAGCAGCAAATGTTGCCTTTATTTGACAGGAGGGTGGGCAGACAGAGGGAGGGGATGACATGACACACAAGGGACCACGGGTTGTATTTGAACCCTGGTCAGCCGCATGAGGGACTTTCTTAGGTCGCGCAATATTAAGATAGCCTATTTAATATGCTATTAATGAATGATTGCATTTAGGTCACACAAGATTAGGCTATTTCACATGCTGTTAATGAATTTATTTGTTTATTTGGCATATTTCCAACCGGCCACATTGGCCGTTGATGTTTTAATATGCCGGAAACAGAGGTGAGGTCATGTGATCAGGACGGTCTTACCAGGCTAGGGATAATGTACAGCAAGCCGGTCATTATTGCGAAATTAACCCCACCGCTATGCTACCAAAATGTTCACAGACATTCTCTAGAATGATACAAAGTTTTTCATTTTCTATTTCATCACATTTTTAAACAAATTTATATTTGACAATACACTCGGGAAAGCAGGTTATATATATATATATATATATATATATATATATATATATATATATATATATATATATATATATATATACACATACACACACACGCACACATACACATGTATGTGTGTGTTTGTGTGTGCGTGCGTGTGTGCCGTCTATGTTTGGGGTGTGGCCTCTCTGTGCAATAGAGGGAATGCACGTGACGTCACGGACGCGACAGTCAGTGCGGGTACGCCCACTCAGCTGCAGTGAGTGTCAAAACGTCTAAACAAGCCAGGTGGCGCCGCCGGGTCACGGTGTTTAGCGTTCAGCTTCCGCGAGAAAACAACGAAAATGGGAAAGTGCTGTTGTGCCATTGACTGTAAAAATAGATTCAACAAGGCGTCGGAGGTATCTTTTTACAGGCTGCCGAAAGCTAATGAAACGGTCCTGGTCTTCTCTGCAGCTATCCAGGGTTTCAATGAGGGCTCATTCATTCTCTGGCTGTGTTTTACCTGCACAGATATAACGTTACATGAGTGACAGTGTTCACTATGAACAAAGCTAGCGTGTGTTAGTGACAGCGTATGCTATATTTTTCTTAATAAAAGTGGTAATAAAATAAATATTTACCTCTCCACATACAACCAGAATATCCATTGCTGTCCTCGTTACTTTAATGTCGGCAACAAATCCAGCCTTGAAGTACGACCACGCGTCCAGGCTCTTGTATGCTTTCATGCTTTGGTTTGTGTATTTCCCCGGCGTCGATATTAAGTACATATAAATGTCAGGAAACCCTATTCCTGGCCACATGTCTACGTCCATGGACCACTGGTTCTTTGGCAAGCTGTAAGGGTCACATTCGAGTCCAACTGCCTTTAATTTAAGCAGATAATCGTTTATATTAGCCGTGGTTTCGCTACTACCCCTGGCGGAAGCCACGTTTGTTTTGGAAATTTGACACTCAGTGCTGCTCAGTCCGGCTGAGGGGGCGTGTTCGGAGGGGGCGTGGCGTCGGTGCATTCCCTCTATAGAGACAGTCCGCATGTCTGGGAACGCCCATACAGGCTCTAGGAACGCCCACAATAGACGCTGGGTTAGCCTGGGGGCGTGGTCAGGGTGGGGTAAAAACCCCCGTTCTATCCATTCAGCAAAGTTAGAATTTAGCTGATAGCCCAGCCCAGGCAGACACAATCGGGCATTTAACCACCACAGTAAACGCACATCTGAGCAGACGTCTTGTGTTCTGCTCTAGAATCCCCAAACATGTAGTTTAGAGCCGCAGCACCGTCTTTTGCTGAGTCAGCCCATGAGATATATCGGCGGTTTTACCCCACTCGCGCACCAGCCGTTTAACATTT
Organism: Poromitra crassiceps; assembly: GCF_964638095.1. Lineage (NCBI taxonomy): Eukaryota > Metazoa > Chordata > Actinopteri > Beryciformes > Melamphaidae > Poromitra > Poromitra crassiceps. The sequence goes on from NC_139623.1 coordinate 43,610,853, forward strand.
TGTGGGCGTTCCCAGACATGCGGACTATCTCTATAGACTTTTCTGTTCTCTCCACTTGAAGGCTGGTGTTGGGGGAAGTTGTGTGACATGTGTGTATATTTCTGATGTTTTGTGACACCCCTCTCTCTGCCTTCTGCTTGTGAGGCTGTTTTGGCTTCCTGGCTCAGGAGCCAGCGGGCGGGGTTGGAGAGGGCAACAGCAAACTACCTCCACCAGCTGTTTTTTTTATCAAGTCCCCCCCCCCCAGATTCCCTCTACGTTTTCTCCCCAATTGTACTTGCACCACCCCCTCAGCCGATCTGGGGAGAGTTGTAGACTATGCTTCCTCCGATACATGTGCAGTTGCCAGCCGCTTCTTTTCACCTCACAGCGAGGCGTTTCACCGGCAGGACGTAGCCGTAGTGAGTGGGGGGATCACGCTATTCCCCTCATTTTCCCCCCTGAACAGGCGCCCCGACCGACCAGAGGAGGTATTAGTGCAGCGACCATGCAGGACACATACAACCAGCTTCTCACCCACAGACATGGCCAATTGTGCCTGTATGGATGCCCGACCTAGTAGCATGGGGGCTCGGACCTGCAACCCTCGTGTTGGTAGGCAGGGAATCTACCACTGCACTCCCCGGATGCCCCTCCACCTTGGTAGTTGTGGCTTACTTGTTGACCTCTTTCTCTTCTCTTCAGTGCCTCAACTTGTAAGGTGTGTGGAAATGATATATCCCCAGTGGTGCAGGCAGTAAGGCACCCTCTCTGGGGTTACCAAGGTCCAGGATTCAAATCCCCAAGTGGCCATGTCGTACTTGCCAACATGTTTTCGAGTGCATATTAAGCCGAATGTTGCCGATTGTGACCCAGTGAATTATTATCATTGGTGCCTTTTCTCTGCTAAAAGTGTTCATTTAGCAAAAACCGTAACACTAGAAACACAAAAAAATTGGCAGGTGTGTTGCAAAATAAATTACATCCACTACTCAAACACATAGTAATGACACTCATTGACCTCAAGGTGATGCTGTAATAAAGTTCACAAATATTGCTGTAAGTCTGGTAAAGGTCACCCTACTAAAAAATAAAAATACTTTTTTAAACGTTTTGAACTACGGCAAAATGTTGCCATTAATTTCAGCATGCGCCACTTTACAATCTGTGCCCCATACTGCAGCACCCACCTCCCTAACACCATACACACAGTCTAGAGTAGGAGATTATCATTGGAATGATAATCAGATGATAATCCAAGTCTAATCAAGTGACATAACCATGCTATTTTTACACGGGGTAGGCTATCCTAATAAGTTCCACAAGAAATGGATTCACAACATTTAACGGGCTCCTCAGTGAAATAAACTCAATGAGAAAATGTGTAAAAGATGACTATCTACACAGAGGTTTCACACCCTGCTGTTATTTCCCCACCCACACAGGCAACGCTATCGTCAGATGATTCGTGGGGCAAACCCTTTATCAGCCGGTGGTCTGTGTGTTTAGGGCAGGGCTATTCAACTAAATTGTTCAGGGGGCCACATTGTCAGAAACCTAAGGGGCCGGGGGCCGGACCGTTCCCCATTACATGTACACTTGACACAATGTGCCATCACATTTTCAAAACTTGTATTTCACTACATTGCAAAAGTAGCTTAATTTTCATTTAAAAGTGTTTAATTTCTGTTCAACAAAAGCTGTGTTAAAGCCCCAAAAGTAAACACATTTGAAACAAATCTAAGTATTCTACAACACAAGCCATTTGAAATATAATTTGGTCAATTCTGACCTCTCTTAGCTACACCACAGCATTGTAAACATTTATAGGGCATCAGGAAAGGAAAACAACTGTAACATTCTTTCTTGTTTAGAATCTAGCACAGTATTAAATACTGAAGACAGGAAAACTACTGTAAACATTTTAACCATATTTCTTGTTTAGAACCTAGCTAGCTACATCACACATCTCCTGAAAAACCATTTATAACGCATCTTTCTTGATTAGCTACATCACTGCGCCATCTCCTGAAAAACATTAATATTGCACCTTTCTTGTGGCTACATCACAGCATCTCCTGAAAAACATTTATAGTGGATCTGACTGGTTTAGCTCACTTTAGCTAGATCACATCTGAAAAACAACCAGTCGGGTGTAATAAGTAAATGAGGTTTAATTGTAAAAATAAATAATAATAATAATAATAACTGATCCGGCAGTTGAATAGCCCTGGTTTAGGGGGTTCATTTGTAGGCTATACGAGGGATCAGCCGAGCAGCATTTTGGTAAACAAACCTGTCACTGGGTGGCAACAGCAATGGAACCCTATGGAGCCCAAGTGGCGCGAAGCGTGAGTGTCTGACTCTAGCCAGCTAACTCTGTTTACATTTTAAAAACTGCGACAGTTCACACAGCGTTAACACGACATGCATATATTATACATCAAACTCTTGAGCTACTTGTGCTCTCACTCAGAATGTCAAAATATAAGCGATGTGATGTATAGTTTTTGAGATATTAACGTGTGTTTGGCACAACTCATACTATTAACTGCCGCGGGGTTCCGCATTTCTGGGTGTCAAGTGACGTCACGCTGATTCGTCCTATTAAAAAAAAAAGTTGGTAATGCTTTACAATAAGGGTAGTAGATTCATTATAGTTAATAATTTAATAATAATAATTAACTAACCCTTAATTAACAGTGAGGCTAATTGTCTGGTAGCCTAATTATTTTACTAATGTTAACTAAGTAGCCTATTAGCCTACATTATTTATGATGAGTTAATATGGTTAGTGTTAGGTAACGCTTATTAAGCATTAACTAACCGTTAATGTACCCATATTATTGTAAATTGTTAGCAAAAAGTTTTAGAAAAAGAAAAAGAAAAAAAGGAACACTCACCTCAGGGGGATTTTGACAGCCAGATATCTATCAATTGCAATGGCAAGCAGGCTAAAGATGGAGCTCTGTGTGAGTACCAAGACAAAACAGGCCAGGAAGAGACATCCATAGAAGTCCAGATGGATGCCAATGCTCATGGTGATGGCGAAGGGGATGGCGAGGCAGCCCACCAGAATATCGGCCACGGCCAGAGACACCAGAAAGTAGTTAGTGGCGTTTTTCAGAGTGCTGTTGATGGCGACTGCCCAGCAAACCAGTATGTTGCCAGATACGGAGAGGACAGCAATCACTAATTCAATGACTATGTAGAACCTGACTATGTAGAACCATGGTCCATCTGTTGGCCTCATCATCAGCAGCAAGTGTGACAGGCTGGTCAGCGGAGAGAGAGGCTCGCAAGCGACACAGCTCCTAGTCCCAGAAGGGTAAAGCAGTCTCTTTGCTGTAATCCAGGAATATTCCACAAGTGTGAGTCGCAAAAACAGCCATCTGTAGGGAAGGAAGGGATTTATTTGTTCAAACACACAACAATTCACACTATTTGCATGAACAATAATGAAATAAAATGTTAGTAGTTGATTGAACAGCAGTGATTTTGCTTCCATCCTCCCGCGTCAAATGCAGATATTAAATGGTGTAGCCTACAGTCACCTTTGTGGCTTACCTTACTTAACGTGTGCAACGTGTTTCCACATCAACAGCAGCCTACTTGTGGTACGTTTGTGCAGCATCTGTAGCGCAGGCAGAATGTCACACAACTTCCCCCAACACCAGCCTTCAAGTGGAGAGAGAACAGCAAAGTCTATTGCACAGAGAGGCCACGCCCCAAACATAGGCAGCGCACACACACACACACACACACACACACACACACACACACGCACACACACACACACACACACGAGCGCGCGCACGCGCGCGCGCAAACACACGCACACCGCAAACCGCAGCTGTAAAAAAAAAACGAGAATCCAAAACGAGCGTCACCAGTCCAACGTGCGTAATTACGCGCCAATTAAAGGGGCTCCAATAATCTGCATGCCTTCAGGTGATTCAGAGGCTGTTGTGTGTGATGCGGTACGTACACGTACACGTACACACACACACACACACACACACACACACACACACACACACACACACACACACACACACACACACACACACACACACACACACACACACACACACGTTTGCTACAGTACATCTGTTTTCAATCAGGATGAAATAGTTGAGTTTTACCCCCCACCAGTTTCTCCCAGGAATCGGTGGAGGCAAAGACCAATCCAACCCAGTTCATCCACTCTTTATTTAGCAGAATAGTTAATTTTCCCTGACATGAATATTTATGAGGTAAAGTTGACAAGTCGCAGTATGGGTTCTCAACGTGGGGATCCTTGAGGGAGTTCCAGGCAGCAGGCACGTGCAGAGAATGTTAAGAGGGGCAGGGGCTGAAATTCCTAAGGGCACCCACGTTGGTGCACGCAAACAATTTCTTGTGTTTTCAGCCAGATTTAGAGGAATATCTCATTTTAAATTAACATTAGGATGATACTTGTCACGGGAAAATAACTCCACAAACTCAATAATATTAGTACAAAAGTTAAATTTGCTGTTACAATAGGCCTACTGTTGTGATATCATTCAGAAGATATTTGCTCCTTTTCTCAATCACTTTCATGTCACTCCCTTTAGGTTGTTTTACACTACAACAGACAGATAGCAACACAGGCAACACTGAACTAATAATTGACCAACGGCGTAGGTTTGATTTTAACATTGGTAGGGACACATCGCGTTTTGCATTTATGATAGACTTCTGACTGCCACTTCATGTCATCTAGAGCCTTAATGTATAGATAGTTGGCCAACACACTCATTAAATAATCCTTTACTCACATTTTCTAAATGGGACTTTGAAGAGTAGCCTACATTTTGTTTTAAGGCAGGTAGCCTACTGAAGTGGTCCCCAACCACCGGGCCATGGACCAGTACCGGGCCGCGAGCCGGGTCTTTATTTTTATTTTTATAAACATAGGCTATAATATTATAGGCTGTGTTTAGTTGAAACATAGTTTAAAGTTGAGATTTATTTATGTTTGTAGTTGCAACAAAAACATAAATACTGTAGGCTACATACAGTACAACACAAAAGGCTGTTATTTACCCTTTGTCGCCACCTGGTGAGTAAATATATAAAACCATTCAAATTGACAACCGGTCCGCAACCTTTTTTTCTCCATGTATCTACCGGTCCTTGGCACAAAAAAGGTTGGGAACCCCTGGCCTACTGTACTGTTGCCTATTCAAACCAATGATCTGCAGACATGTAGGTAATAATAACAAATAAGATATCCATGAATCACACAGTCCATCTGTTAAGCTTCTCTGTTCACTCTCACATGTTACAATACTGAACCTCACAACTGACATCACCAAGTCTCAGTCTGTGACCCAGAACCTCCATCACCAGCCTCTCCTCTGTCTGAGCTACCTGGCTAAACTGCTTCTGTCATCTGACAAAATAATACATGTATGCCATAGGAAGAGTGACACATGCTAGGAGTATGTACTGTATGTATACTTAATTAGTTGGGTAGGCTATTGTGATTATTATCCATCACCAGCCTAATATAACATGTCACAATACGGACTGCTTCTGTTGCCTGTTGCTTAAGGAGTGCAAATGTGTATATATAATTAGTTGAGTATTATAATTAACACACACACACACACACACACACACACACACACACACACACACACACACACACACACACACACACACACACACACACACACACACACAAACAACATGCTGGCCAGCTACTAAGGATTGCTTGTTGTGTCTCTTGTTGTTTTTGCACTCATATGCCCTGTTATATTTGTACTATGTTGTAAACGGAGTTCACAGCACAAGAATTTCACACGTCATACTTGTACTACGGAGTGACAATAAAAATCTTGGATCTTGGATCTTGGAGGACTCAAGAGAAATAACAAAAACAGGTATATGTCTATGAAAGTACTGAACACATGCATTGGTTATGGTTAGTACTGGCTAGAGTTACTTACTGTATGGTCGGTCGTCACTCTTCACAGGGAAACGCGTAACAAACAAACAATGTTGGAAATTTGAATGCTGCCTTCGGGGACAGTATGGAAAGGTGGCATTTCCATACAGAGTGCCATTCTTTCACCATTAAAAATGCTGCATTCATGGTCAGGACAGGGCACTTTTTACTGATGGGTAAACGCAGCCTTCAACGTGACGTCACAGGCTGTGACTGATAGCACATAGAGGTCACGTGGAGGCTGGGTTTACCCAGGCCAGCGTAGAAGGGCAGGGGTTGAAGCCCCCTTTGATGTCTGTGTGTGCACGTGCATGCAAGAAAAAATGTTAAACACCACCATTATTTAATTGAAATACAATCTCTCTACAATCCAGATAATCATGGAATTCTGGACACATTTTCAGATTTGACACAAAATGTCATTAAAGGGGGGCCCCAACTGTGGCCCCAATGTGGATCAAATGAGGGGTCCTTGATATAATTTTTTTTACGAATCACTGCATCAATAGTAATATCTGATGTGATGTGAAAATAGATTAAAGGGAAAATTATCAGTTTACAACATATCTGATTATTTTTTCTTTAGATTGGTGGTTGTTTGCCTCACATCACGATGATCACCAACTGGTCAGAGTTTAATCACCTTTTTACTGACCACATCAATGATCTGTTCACACGACCACATGATGAATCTTTCAGTCTGTCCTCTCAGTCAAAAGTCAAGCACAGTTCAGGTTGCCACTTGCCATATCTCCAATACCAATCTTCAACCCCTTTTTCTCCAACCCCCTCACATTGCTGCATGGTGGTACCACTACAGTATACTGCCACTGAAGTGTGTGAAGAGATGTTGAGGTAGACTGCCTTACTGACTGCTGTGAAAAAGGCAACCATGCCACCATCTCACTTTCCACTCAAGTGTTCCGATACCTAAATGTTTTACTGCCCTGGCCCAGAGTTTTAATGGGCGCGGTGGAAAAGTCATTAAACCTGTACAAAAGCAACATAAAAAATACATTCAAAACATACTAGGTGCAAGGCTGAAAGCCTGAGGCAATGGCTTCAGTGTCAAAATAAATAATGACATGAACAAATAAATGCCCCAAATGAGCATCTGTATGACCAACTGTTAGGTTAAGGATGCTGAAAAGTGAACGCAGGAGACTGATAACTCGACAATCCTTTATTGATCAATATTCATCCAAGAAGCCTTCAAACCTGACATCCGTAAATGGAAAACTGCATACATTTCCATCCTCATTCTCACTGTCGACACGTTTCACGTAAATAAATAAATAGCATTTTTATCCTTCTGTCAAAACATACGGGCATCTGCAAACGGATGCTTGTCTAAATCGTACCACCGGCAACGTTGCCTCAAGTCTCACATGTAAAAGTGCTTCTCTCCTTCATCGTTAATGCGGCGTGCGATATTTATTCTTTTACAAACCAGTTGCCATACCATAGTTAACTTACAAGTGAGTGAGACTTGGTGGGGAAACGAAACATTTCTAGGCAAGAAGAAGGAACGGCACAGTACAATAGTTTGATTCGGTCGATCCTTAGTGTTGGAGACAGCAATAACGCAATAGTATAGAGATCATAAAAATATTTCTATAAAACTCTTCAGCAACTCTTGTAGTGTTAGGTCATTTTAGTGTAACGTCACAGATGGCAGCAAGGGTGTTCATCCACCCTCTATTCTTATGGACAAACCAGAACACACGGAATCTACCTTGAAAACATAAAGGCCTTGGTTAAACTCAAATCATCTCAAAATACTGTCTGGTCTGCAACGTAGGACTCAAAAGACAAATGATAAGATAACAAGCTCTGCTCAGTGAGACTTGTGATTGATTCTCTGGAGCAGCATTCCAGCAGCTTAGGCCTGAATTCAGACCAGGTTATCAATGAGGGCTGCTGCTCCCCCAAAACAAGGAGAAAACAACTGCATGCCATTGATTAAAGCACGTGCTGTGGATGGAGACTTGACACTGCGGACTCGAGACAGAATGTTGCACCCTGGGGGCATCTGAGGGCAGTGTGTGTAGAAGTGAAAACACTCGCCTACCACCGCAACCCGGGTTTGATTCCCGACAGCGGAACTTCCGGCTGCGAGTGGGAAGCCGTTGGGGGTATGAGTCCTGGTCGCTGCACTAGCGCCTCCTCTGGTCGGTCGGAGGGCGCCTGTTCGAGGGGGAGGGGAACTGGGGGGAATAGCGTGATCCTCCCACATGCTACGTCCTGCAGGTGAAACTCCCCACTGTCAGGTGAAAAGAAGCAGTTAAGAGACTGCACATGTACTGTATCGGAGGTAGCATGTGCTCCTCAGATCGGCAGAGCGGGTGGAGCAACGAACGGGACAGCAGGGGGAATTGGCCGAGTACAATTGGAGAGAAAATGTGAGAAAAATCAAACATTTTTCTTTTTTTTTTATAGAAAAAAAGAAAGAACGTTGCACCCTGCATGCATAGATCATCTCGTGTAAACTGTGTTTTGGCAGAAAGATTGGCACATAACTCATTGACTCGACTACAACAAAACCAGACTATTTACAGAGAGCGTCGGATTCACTGTCGATAATCTGTGGTGATGAACTTGACAAGTGGACGGACAATTGCATAACATCTGAATAAACAATGGCAGCCTTCATGAGCTGTAGCCAGGAAAATAAGTGAATTTAGAGAAATATATATTTTATTTGAACAAAAATACACAAACTATTAATACCCTGCCAATTCATGACAAAAGTACACATCTATATTTCTCTAAAGTTCATTAGCGTCAAAGCAAAGTCTTCCAAAGTCTATATAGAGAAGTGTGTCTTGCTCAATGGTAATTGTGCAAGTAAACACACAGGTGCAAATGGTTAATGAGCCAAATCTAGGAATAGTGAACAGTGATATTCTGCTCATCTAGGAATAGTGAACAGTGATATTCTGCTCATCTAGGAATAGTGAACAGTGATATTCTGTGGCACAATCTAATCTGCTTTCATTTCTCGGTGAATCAGACGCTCACTTGTTGCACAAAGCTCTTCAAAACGAACAGGACAATTTCTTCGGTGACTGCAATCTTAGGCCATGTTCACATTACAGGCAAATCCGATTTGCTGCTAAAGTCATTAATCATCATTATCTTGATTGGTTTCCCAAATCTGATTTGGGAGTGTGTCCGCACTGCCACAAATCTGATTTGGGCAAGTGTTCAAGTCAGATCTGTGTGTCCAGACCTCCATATGTGGTTTGGGACAAGTGACACAAATCAGACTTGGAGCGTCCAGACTCATAAAACCAATCTGGATAGAATCATTAATAGGTCATTAAAGTTCACAAATCAGATTTGGCCTCCTAGTCTGAACATGGCCTTAGTGACTTTGGGCCTTGGTGTTGTCTGTAGTGTCGTGTAAGGGAGTGAGAAAACTGCAAATGCAAGACAGTTTTGGATTTGGACAGAACACCATCATGTGTGGAGAGGCGGTGCTGGTTCAGTCTCAAAGTGCTGCAGTGCCTCCGTTCTTCCTCGTTGCCGGTCAAGTCTCAAAGTACTTGTAGATCTGTGAGACGTACTGCATGACGCGCTGCCAGTCAGGTCGATCAGTCTGCATCAGCTCCTCCATGTCCTGTGTGATGGAGAGAGGAAATCAAAACTGTTTTCATCCAGTGGCACTGTGGATACAAAACAAGTCAACATGTCGTCCCCCATGACCGATGCAGCTGCTCCTTGGACAACTCAGCAACAAGATGCCTCAGCCCTCCAAGTTTAATCAAAATCAGACTTGTCGTGTAGCTGTTACGGCCTTTCAAAGTTTGAAATTTTGACCTTTGATTCATAATAAAATAAAATAAAACAGAAGAGCATCATAATGCTCTTCCCTCTACGTTTCGTTAAAACCGGACCAGTCGTATCTGAGATGTCATGTTGGAGTGAGTTAAAAAAAAGTTGCTCGTGGGGCATCTGGGTGGTGTAGCCATCAAAGCACTCGCCTACCACGACAGAGACCCGGGTTCAATTCTCAGCATCGGTACTTCCGACTTGGTCAGACGTTCCTACAGACACAATTGGCCGTGTCTGAGGGTGGGAAGCCGGTGGGGTATGAGTCCTGGTCGCTGCACTAGTGCCTCCACTGGTCAGTCAGGGCGCCTGTTCGGGCGGGAGGGGAACTGGGGGGGAATAGCGTGATCCTCCCACGCGCTACGTCCTGTCGGTGAAACTCCTCGCTGTCAGGTGAAAAGAAGCAGCTAGCGACTACACATGTATCAGAGGAAGCATGTGCTAGTCTACTGCTCTCCCCAGATCAGCAGACCAGGACAGCAGGGGGAATTGGCCCAAGTACAATTGGGGAGAAAATGTGCGAAAAGCTGAAAAAACTTGATCAAAAAATAAAATAAAAAATAAAATGTTGATCATTAATTATACTGCCTCCACCAGGCCAATCAGTGTAATGTTTTAAAAACAAGAATGCAATGCGCAGATGCATCAGCCCTCCCAAGTATTGTTAATAATATATATTAATTATTATTATTATTAATAATATAATATACAAAAGATACATCTGAGATTTTGTCCATCAACAATCAAATCATTCATGTCTATTCAGCCCCAATTTACTGAATGCCGTTTGCACTCCGATCTGATGGCAGACTCTTCTCTCTGCCATCCTGTGCCTGCTCTAAAGCTGCAGTCAGACACAAATCCAAGTGGACAGTGATGAGTCAGACACGTGGCTGGCCTGAGGTCAGCAGGACCGTCCCCGCCATCATGTCTTCTGTCACCCTCCCGACTAAAGGACGATAAAGTTCTCTCTGGGCCGTGACTGTGGGGCTTGTTTATGCAACAGATAACAGGCAAGTCCAAAGACAAAAACGCTGCATGTCAGTGGAGATCACTGGGACCCTGTGGAAATCTATTTGTTTCTGGAAGAGGCACCAATATGGGAACAAGTTTGCCAAATCCAATCCAACATTCCAGTGTAACCTCAACTATGCAATGAGACATTTTAACAATCAGGAACGTGAACCATGGTCAGCCGAAACATTTCAACCTAATTAAATGTCTTCTGAAGACCCGCTGGCTCTGCTAGATTTAGACCTGATGAGCTGTTGGTCTGATTTGTATATTTTGAAAGTCGGACCTTTAGAATTTAGGAGACAATCCAACTGCATTTTTCAGTCGCTTCATGTGCCTCGCAATGTGAAACTGTCATGAAAAGGATGAAATAAGTAACAGGCCAAAATGTCACAGGGCTTCTGGGCGTCTGTTTTGATGATCAAGAGCTCCCAACATGCATCCTCACTATGCAGTGATGTATTTGAAACAAGCCAAAGGGAAACCCGTGTTCAGTGAATGAGTCAGGAACTGTGACGCCTATCTATGTCATTAATAAACAAAATGAATGCTTGGTGTTAAAATATTCAACTGCTGTTGAAAAATTAACTCATGAGAAATACTGCGGGAGGATGACGTGCGCCTGATTTGAACGAGGACTTTAAGGAAAAATCCACCCTAAAAGTGGATGTTATTTGTTTGATGTTGCACAGTTTGATCTAGATTTTTCATTGCCATAAACGTTTGATTTTAATGTGGCATTTCATCAAATGATCAAAGTACTGTTGAAAGTACTGTAGATACAGTAGGTGGAGTGACTTAGTATCCACTGTGAAAGCACATTCAGAGACTTCCTGAGGACACAAATACATTTTCAAACTCAAACTAGAGTATTACTAAAATCAAATCAATCTCATATGTCAAAGGTCAGAATAACATTCAGTTCCCAAAAGACACTCTTATTCACTGTCAATGGAGCAGCTGCAATGTTTCTCTGGCTGGCATCCCAGCTTAGTGTCAACTCTCTGGACTCCAGCTTTTGGAGGAGAGGATTTAAAGATCCAGTGCAAATTCTGACGCAGGGAACGACTGTCGCCAAGAGACTCATTCTGAGGGAGTGGAAGTCTCCCTCTACACACCTTCTTTTCAGCTGTGGCTGACGGACATGATCTCGGTTATACGTATGGAGAGGCTCCGGTTCTTGAGGACCAATTCTCTTGGGAAGTTCTTGGTTATCTGGGATCCGTTTCTGGCCTATTTGGATGAGGTTAATAGCGATACGTGACTCGCATAACTGACTTCTCATGCACCCTTTGCGTGGGATCCCACGCACATGGGGACTTTACGTGGCTGGTAGTGCCAAGCTGTAGTATTGGAATGTGAATTATGTTTGTTTGTTTTTTCTTTCTCTGTCTGAGCCTTTTGTTGTTGTTGTTTTTTACGTTTTGAAAATTGCAAAATAAAATATATAAAAAAAACAAAAAAAGATCCAGTGCAAAGATTTCAACGTAGTCTGTTTGACATTGATTTCTATTATGGACACATATCCAGATCTTCAGCTATTATCTGTGTGTGTGTGTGTGTGTGTGTGTGTGTGTGTGTGTGTGTGTGTGTGTGTTGGGGGGGGGGGGGGTGTCTCTGGCAGCAAAACTCACCAGAGAGGGTTTGATGCCAATGCTCTCGGCAGCCTGGAAAGCCAAGGTCAGATTCCGGCCCTGTAGAAAAACAAAGCAGGGATGATGAGACACAGTGAAAGAGTCTGTCCCTCACAACCTCGTCTTCTCTAAGTACTTCACATGCCACACTGTGAAGAAGTCTGTCCCTCTCCACCTCGTCCTCTCTCAGTACTTCACATGCCACACTGTGAAGAAGTCTGTCCCTCTCCACCTCGTCCTCTCTCAGTACTTCACATGCCACACTGTGAAGAAGTCTGTCCCTCTCCACCTCATCCTCTCTCAGTACTTCATGACACACTGTGAAAAAGTCTGTCCCCCTCCACCTCGTCCTTTCTCAGTACTTCATGACACACTGTGAAAAAGTCTGTCCCCTTCCACCTCGTCCTCTCACAGTACTTCATGACACACTGTGAAAAAGTCTGTCCCCTTCCACCTCGTCCTCTCTCAGTACTTCATGACACACTGTGAAAAAGTCTGTCCCCTTCCACCTCGTCCTCTCTCAGTACTTCATGACACACTGTGAAAAAGTCTGTCCCCCTCCACCTCGTCCTCTCTCAGTACTTCATGACACACTGTGAAGAAGTCTGTCCCCCTCCACCTCGTCCTCTCTCAGTACTTCATGACACACTGTGAAAAAGTCTGTCCCCCTCTGCCTCGTCTTCTCTAAGTACTTCATGACACACTGTGAAGAAGTCTGTCCCCCTCCGCCAGGGCCGCTGGAAGTAATTTTAAGCAGGGGGTGCTGGGAGGAAGGGACTCTCGGTGGGGCCCGCATGTTTTTTTGGATGTTTTTTTTTACATTTTTTTGCCATATTTAGAGGAATATCTCATTTTAAATTAACATTAGGATACTGTTGTGATGTAATTATTCAGTATTTTCTCCTTTTCTCACTCATTCAGAGCAAAGAGGGAGATATATAGCATGATGATAATGCTCTATATCTCCCTATTTGCTCTGAATACACCAGTTAACATGACACAGACTTAACATGATAGAAATATTATCAGCAAACTTAATGACTAGACTAATTATTCTGATCTGAATGGCATATATGTAAGGGATAATGTATATTGAGGCGGTGATTACGGGGAAATAATGACCGACAGGTGGATTGAGCCCGACGCGCCAGCGGAGGGCTTAATCGTTCACCTGAAGGTCATTATTTCCCAGTAATCACCGCCTCAATATACATTATCCCGCTTAGAACACGGCCTACAACTAAATCATTCAATAATCTGACAAAAATAATTATTCAAATAGATTTTTTAATAGCGTTTTCATTCGTAATTGGCACACAAGACACCACAGCTGCAACTGGTTGGCCTAATTAGTAGTGTCTTGCTGACAAAAAGCTCTTATCAACTGATTAATCCAGGTGTGGCAGAGCAGCGGTCGGTTGTCGAGAAATAATGACCGGTGAATATTGTTGATTGACCAATCAGAATCGAGTATTCAAGAGAGCCGTGTTCTAACAATAAATATTGACTCCTCTCTTTGCTGTATAGTGGGAGGTGCATTTTTGAGTAGGCTATTAAAATAGCATGTCAAGTTCACATTTCTTTATTGCCAGATTAAACAATTCGTATTGGTTGTTGGTTGGTTCAACACAACATGTGCGTGCATGCGCGCTTCTTCTTCTTCTCTAGCCTACAAGCATGTAACTTCCTTGATTGTTATTGTTGATAATTCTATTTAAATAGGCTACATTTTCATTTCCCGAAACATTCTTAAACAAGAAAGGAACATAGTGCACTGCAAAATATTTTTAATTACATTTGTAAAAAAAAAAAAAAAAAAAAAGATCCCCCCCCCCTCCCGCCGAAAAAATCTAGGGCGGCGCTGCCCTCTGCCTTGTCCTCTCTCAGTACTTCATGACACACTGTGAAAAAGTCTGTCCCCCTCCGCCTTGTCCTCTCTCAGTACTTCATGACACACTGTGAAAAAGTCTGTCCCTCTCCACCTCGTCCTCTCTCAGTACTTCACATGACACACTGTGAAAAAGTATGTCCCCTCCACCTCGTCCTCTCTCAGTACTTCACATGACACACTGTGAAAAAGTCTGTCCCCCTCCGCCTTGTCCTCTCTCAGTACTTCATGACACACTGTGAAAAAGTCTGTCCCCCTCCGCCTTGTCCTCTCTCAGTACTTCATGACACACTGTGAAAAAGTCTGTCCCTCTCCACCTCGTCCTCTCTCAGTACTTCACATGGAGCTCAGCACTGCAACAACAAGTCCCCAAATACATTAACAAACCCTTAGAAACACCCAAGAAGCAGCCCCAAACAACTGGGAGCTTTTGTTGGTGTGTGTGTGTGTGTGTGTGTGTGTGTGTGTGTGTGTGTGTGTGTGTGTGTGTGTATGTGTGTGTGTTATAATGTGAAGATCTGACAGGCTTATCAGGCTAACAGTGGGGCTTCAACAGAGACCCTGTCACTTCTAGTTGGGACACTCTACATTCGCCCTATTTGCCCAAATGAAGTTGTGGTGTCAGTATGTCAGTATGGTGGCTTGTGTGAAATGTTTCTCTTCTCCGCACGCAGGAAGTGATGAATCAGAACTGAGTGCTCCCACTCAGACAAAAAATGACTCACCAACGTTAGATCTCTTTCCTTTGGTTTGCTTTGGTATAAAGCGGCAAAGAGGGAGAGTTGTAGACTAGCATATGCTTCCTCTGATACCTGTGTAGTCACCAGCCGGCGAGGAGTTTCACCGTCAAGACGTAGTGCGTGGGAGGATCATGTTATTCCCCCCAGTTCCCCTCTGCCCAAACAGGCGCCCCGACCAACCACAGGAGACGCCAATAAACAGGACACATACCCTTAATCCGGCTTCCCACCCGCAGAGACGGCCAATTGTGCCTGTATGGATGCCCGGCCAAGCTGGAGGGAACACGGGGGCTCGAACCTGTGACCCTCGTGTTGGTAGGCATGCAGGGAATCTACCGCTGCACTACTCGGACGCCTTAAACTTTTTAAAAAGTTTGCTGCAATTTGAATTGAAAGAGGAGGTCCATTTGAATTGAAAGAGGAGGTCCATTTGAATTGAAAGAGGTCCATTTGAATTGAAAGAGGAGGTCCATTTTAATTGAAAGAGGTCCATTTGAATTGAAAGAGGAGGTCCATTTGAATTGAGAGAGGAGGTCCATTTGAATTGAAAGAGGAGGTCCATTTGAATTGAAAGAGGAGGTCCATTTGAATTGAAAGAGGAGGTCCATTTGAATTGAAAGAGGAGGTCCATTTGAATTGAAAGAGGAGGTCCATTTGAATTGAGAGAGGAGGTCCATTTGAATTGAAAGAGGAGGTCCATTTGAATTGAGAGAGGAGGTCCATTTGAATTGAAAGTGGTCCATTTGAATTGAAAGAGGAGGTCCATTTGAATTGAGAGAGGAGGTCCATTTGAATTGAAAGAGGAGGTCCATTTGAATTGAAAGAGGAGGTCCATTTGAATTGAAAGAGGAGGTCCATTTGAATTGAGAGAGGAGGTCCATTTGAATTGAAAGAGGAGGTCCATTTGAATTGAGAGAGGAGGTCCATTTGAATTGAAAGAGGTCCATTTGAATTGAAAGAGGAGGTCCATTTGAATTGAGAGAGGAGGTCCATTTGAATTGAAAGAGGAGGTAAATTTGAATTGAAAGAGGAGGTCCATTTGAATTGAAAGAGGTCCATTTGAATTGAAAGAGGAGGTCCATTTGAATTGAAAGAGGAGGTCCATTTGAATTGAAAGAGGAGGTCCATTTGAATTGAAAGAGGTCCATTTGAATTGAAAGAGGAGGTCCATTTGAATTGAGAGAGGAGGTCCATTTGAATTGAAAGAGGTACATTTGAATTGAAAGAGGAGGTCCATTTGAATTGAAAGAGGAGGTCCATTTGAATTGAAAGAGGAGGTCCATTTGAATTGAAAGAGGAGGTCCATTTGAATTGAAAGAGGAGGTCCATTTGAATTGAGAGAGGAGGTCCATTAGTCATTGATCTTGACACGATGACTCCAGCCGTCACACTAGTTGCCTCTAGGCATCAGTGCAGTAACTTCACTATGAACTCCATCCTACTGAACGTATGAAATCCATATCCATATTAGAACAAACAAGCGGCAATTCACAATAGCTGCGACCAGATAATGCGATGTCAGTCAGAGTGTGACGTCATCCACTCCATTGTGATGTCATCCACTCCATTGTGATGTCATCCACTCCATTGTGAAATTTGCCCCCCACCGCCCCCCACCCCCTTTAGCCAGAAACCGTTGTTTCACCTGATTATAGCATGAATCATTTAATTAATTTATTATTGCTGTCTATTCATATTATTATTGCTGTCTATTACTGCTGTTTATGCTGTCTGTTTGTTGCTGGTTTGTACTGTTTTTCTATCAGTTTTTTATTGCTATGCTGTACATAATCTCTGTACGTCGCTTTGGATAAAAGCGTCTGCTAAATGCCAATAAAGTAAAGTAAAGTAAAAAGTAAAGTAAAGCCAGTTGGCATGAACACCAACACACACCTTCACACACACAGACTTGACCTCCGTGCCAAATATCAGCCTCTTAGGGTGAAAACTGTGCCCGCTAAAGCGTGGTGAACAAAATGCACTTTTTGTGGCCCGACCAACAGAGTGACTTATTGCTTGCACTGCTTAAAAACAGCCAGGATGATGAAATCATGAATTATGAATGATTCTTATATCAGGGCTTCCCAACCTTTCTTGCACCGTGGACCCATTTAAAATGGACAATATTGCAATCTGGCGCGGGGGGTGGAGGTGGGCGTGTCGTGGGGTTGGATTGCATGAAACATTTGGATACAGTATCAAATACACAGGGCGTATTTTCCTCGCATGAAGATCATATGAAAACATTAACTCACCAGTGTGTCTCCCCCACACCACACAGCCTGTTTATATTCCTCTTTCTCTCTCATGTCTCATGTCAGATCGATAGGATAGCCTCCATATCACTGTGGACGGCCACAAGATACAAATGCATTTGCAAAAGAAAAATGTACTACACAAAAGAGGTGTGCATTGTAACCCGATGTGCAAATTAACCGATCCAGCTGATCCTCTCCTTGTTCCTGTCTTTTTATTGACACTTTGACGCTGCCGCTCCCTGCACCATATTAGAGACACTCCATGAAATAGGCCACGCCCATCACGGGGGAAAGCTCTCTGTTCCCTTCCACACACCAGCGTCATTTTCCTTGAATTAAACATAGCTAAAAGCTGTTGTGTGGTGGGCTGCGCAGACAACAAATGTAAAAAATCACCAATTAAAGTTTTTTTGTACTCCCGAGGAAAACAAGGAAACCGTTGAGAATTGGCGAGAAGAAAAATGTGGATCTAGCTGTCAAGGAAGTAAGTTGGAGTGTTCATCTTCCGTATATATGATCTTTGTGTGCAACATGTGACATACAGTATAGGAGAACGCCAGGATTTGGGGGGGGGGGAGTTTGTGTTTTCCCCCATTTTGGGCGTGGTTTCTGAATGATGACGCGCTCCGCAGTGTCTCTATAGGTCTCTGTGTGTGTGTGTGGAGAGAGCTCTCTGTCTCGCTCTCTCTGTCTCTCGCTCTCTCTCTCTCCCTGCCGAATCATATAGCTTCCCGCGGCCCGGCAGCAAATTCTTTGCGGACCGGTCCGGGGCCCGGTGGTTGGGAACCACTGGCTTACTGTATATAATTTGGTTCCAGGGCTGTAGACTGTAGGCTCTAGACATGGTAGAACATTCTTACTGTACTGTCAATTTCACTTAAAACATGAGTCCTACTTTAATATTACCTTTACTTAACCTGTGATGACAAAGGAGGACAGTAACAGGCTTATTGGAGGAAGTACACTGGGAAGAGGCGGGATGTTTGGGCCGTCAGACAGGGTGCCTGCAGGAAAGTCACTCAGCAAGAGTCATTCTAGCCGACATGCTTGTAATGAATGATTCAGAGAGATGGGCCCTGCAGTGTCTGTCATCAGCTTCACACCGACACACCCACATACGCACGCCAACATGGCTGCGCTGTCACGTAGGACCTGGCCTGTGAGCACCGAGCAGTGCCTCTTTTGTTAGAACAGCGCTCCTGGTTGAATCAACAGCGGTCACCAGAGGGGAACCATATTGTTTGTAGAGTTGCCCGCCTGTTACTGTATAGCATAACATCTACAGGACTGTCAACATTAAGGGGCCGAACACACGCAGCGCAGCGCGGAGGCACTTTCATTTCAGCGTCCTTGTTAACAGGCGAGACCGATCACACCAGCCACACGCCACGCCACACTCAAGCCATGCCTGCATGCTGCAGCGATAGTTTCAGCTTCTGTTCTATTTTTCCAGCGTGCAGCATGCTGCATGCAAGCAGCCAGGCATGACGTCAATGCAAGTTGTGAGCGGGGGCAGGACAGCGCCGGGCAAAACAAAGCGAGGCGTGGACAAAACAGAGTGATTCTGATGTGAATGGCAAGGCTCCTGCTGGAAGCTTCCGTGAAGCGCTGCTTGTAGTGCGAGCCAAGCGTAAGCCGTAGCTGTAGCTCTGTTCTCAGGGTCACTTATGGATGGATTAACGGTACATTTATAGTGAACCTGGAGTTGTTTTTGTTTGATGGTGTTTGCAGGATATGGCAGACTTAATGGATGCAATTCTATAAAGAAACTTTGTAATGCCGAGTTTAATGTAGGAAAATACGACTCACTGTAAAATGCCTATAATGACTTGAAAAGTAAACCATAAGCAAGTCTGGAGAATGCCTCTTTGTTGTTTTTCTAGCTTTGAAAAGCAGTATGTTATTTTCCTCTTGGCAAACCTTCGTCATTCACAACTAAACTATATAGCAGATCGTTTTCACCTTTGACAGGTGCACTTTTTTCCACAAACAACTTGAAGTGCATAGTTCTGTGGACAGCACAGTTCTGCAACTCTGAGGAACAGTCAGGGTGACGGCGTTGTGACATCACTGATGCAATAACATTTAGTGAGCAACACACCCACACACCCGCGCGCACCAATAGGCCAGGCGAGGCCGCACAGCGATACGCGCGCTCGATGCCTAGTATCTAAAGTATGCCTTGTACTGTATGTGTGCTGTAACTCACTCTACTGGAACAAACTCACAGCAAAGCACAGAGAAGCAATGTGCTTACATGTGGATATACTGTATAAGCATGCAGGAGGAGTGTGTGGCTCATCGTGTGTGTGTGTGTGTGTGTGTGTGTGTGTGTGTGTGTGTGTAAAAACAAAGCATGAGTGTGTAAGGAGAGAACCTGTGTGTATAAAATAAATGTGCTTCATGAGAAGCTGGCTGTGTGTCAATACACTGATGTCCAATTAGTTGATTGTGGTTATCCTGTGGTCTACAGGCTTTAAGCACACAATGGGATTGATTTGCTGTTGGAGAGGCGCGACGCCACCTGTTGACGAGACTCACTGGAGAAGAGCACGCGCGTGCGTGCGTGTGTGTGTGTGTGTGTGTGTGTGTGTGTGTGTGTGTAGTCTCCCAGCACTGGGGAGCTTGCTACCTTATCTTGACTGATGAGTTCCTGGTAGGGGATGTGGGCGGGCAGGTAGGTGTGCAGGAGGGCGCAGAAAGCCAGGCCATCACTCCAACTGCTGCTGAAGTTGGTCACATCAATATTCTGCAGACAGACAGACAGAGACAGATGGAGAGAAAGAAAGAGAAGGAAAGCACAAAGCCAAAAAGAGGAAGAGAGACAAGTCACAAATGAGAGAACGTCAACAGCACGCCGCTGATAATGCGTTTAAAGCACCCGCTATTTGTCAAGTGCCGGCTAATATCCTGCTAACAACATGCGTCGGCCATGGAGATGGTTATGAAATAAGCCATTAAGTCATAGAAGCGCAGGAAACGACAAACAGATTAACATTTAATGCTGTTATATACTGCTATGAGTGCATCAAGACCCCCGGCCGTGTTTCCATTGGAGGATGTTAGGGGCCTCCTCCTCCTGATCTACCCCCTCTACTCTCCTCTGCTCTGCTCCCGCTGCACACCGTGCTTAGTGGCACGTCGTCCAGTTTGTTGGTGTGTGATCTGCAGAGCATCGTCACCTCATATACACCATGTCCAGTGTCTTGATAAGAGGAGATGGAGCTCGGAGGGAAGGCTTCCTCCACGCCATTGTTTGGCCTTCCAGGCTCCCCACTGGATAGATGGTTATTTCATCCACCCCCCTCCCCCTCCCTTTATCCGTTCAGCGACGAGTAGAAGAGGCTTTGGGAACAGGGGTCGCGGCCGGCCGGGGAGACGCTCTCCTGGGCGCATGTCTCTGAGGAACTTCATGACATTCTTAGACCATTTTCACACAGCGAGCCGGGGAATATTACAGTATGCTAATCCAGCTCCATCCTGTAGAGGTGAAGAAACGCGCCGAGCCTCGTATGCAAGGATTTCCTGTGAGCAAGCCACCTTGAAATGTCATCAATGGCAGACATGTCCACATTCAGTTCAACATGGCGGACGACAAGACAGATTTTTAAAGCTGAAATATGCATTTTTTTTTTTAAATAATACAAAAGTATAATAATTTCTTTCAATAATAATAAATAAAGATAGATACAGTATATTCCACATGATCCATCTGTGACGCTTTGTGAGCCTGTGTATAGGGTACATGCCTAAAGTGTGCTGTGTGGTCGTGAGTGATCGGTGCTGAGCTGGCTAGCTAGCTATCAAGGTGAGGCTAGCAGCCATAGCACAGGGACGTCATAGAGACACTGTGAAGCACGTCATCATTCAGAAACTACGCCCAAAATGGGGGAAAACAGAAACCCCCCTCCAATCCTGGCGTTCTCCTATGTCGCGTGCATGGTCGCGTGTTGCACACAAAGATCGTATATACGGACGTTGAACACTCCAACTTACTTCCTTGACAGCTAGATCCACAATTTTCTTCTCGCCAATTCTCAATGGCTTCCTTGTACAAAAAAAAACGTTAATTGGCGATTTTTTACATTTGTTGTCTGCTTTTAGCCATGTTTAATTCAAGGAAAATTACGCTGGTGTATGGGAGTGAATGGAGCGATTTCCCCCGTAATGGGCGTGGCCTATTTCATGCAGTGTCTCTATAGCAGCACCAAGAGAAGAGAAGGACGTAATAAGTAACGAAAGAAGAGCCAAGTTAAACCTGTGTTTGACAAGACCTGTTCAAAACACAGTGAACATACATCAGCGTTTTCTGTGTCGGTCAGAGCTGGTGTGTATACTTATTGTTGCTCTAGGGGCCACTCCAATAATGAATGAGCACCTATAAAAGCATTAGCCCACTTGTTATTGCCAATTTGTCCATTCACTGTCTGCTTCTTCAACATCTGTGGTGTTTGTACAGATAAGCTTCAGGCTAGAGGCTGCTTGAAGGTAGACAGCTAATCAATATAACTGACAGGTGCTGGGGGGGGGGCTTGACCAACAGAGTGGGAGGAGGGCGGGACTAGCATTGCACTTTCTGCCTCGAGGCGAAAAGTTGCATGTCGTAGCTTTAAAGGAACAGCTCACCCTAAAATCCAAAATACATATTTGGAGTTTTGGAGATATCGGCCGCAGAGATGTCTGCCTTCTCTTGAATACAATGGAACTGGATGGCACTCAGCTTGTAGTGCTCGAAGCACCAAAAAAATACATTTGAAAAACTCAACAGCATTGTCTCTTTCCAGAAATCATGACCCGGTTACTCAAGATGCACAGACTTTGTTGTGAGCAGTTTCATGTAGGAGCTATTTTCTTTTGCAGTCTCATGTAGGAACTAGTCAAAAGAAAATAGTTCCTCCACGAAACTGCTCATAACAAGGTCTGTGGATTATTTTGAGTAACTGGGTCATGATTCCTGGAAAGAGACATTGCTGTTGAGTTTTTCAAATGTATTTCTTTGGCACCTTGAGCACCACAAGCCGAGTGCCATCCAGTTCCATTGTATTGGAGTGAAGGCAGTCTCTGCGGCCGATATCTCCAAAACTCAGGCAACTAACACAAAACGATATAGATGGATAAATAGCACTACAGGTGAGAGGGAATATATGCATTTTGGATTTTAGGGTGAGCTGTTCCTTTAAGCACTGAGCTTTCACAGCAGCAGTCTGTTGTTTGGGGTTGGCACTCTCACTCACACTGACGATATCATTCAAATACTGTATTCACAAGGTCACTATTCTGGTGTGAAAGGGGTTTTAGGACAGTCGGTCCTCAGTAGTCTGACCAAAGTTTCCGTTTAATTATACAGTATTTAGCATACGGATATGGAAAGTCAAAATACCGAAAGTGTTAAGTCACGTTTTTTCTAGGGCTGTCAAAAGATTAATTTTCTTAATCGCAATTAATCTCTGAAGGGAGAATGACTGATAAGTCTTGCATTGAGGCTACGGCGACGCTAGCTGCTCCGGTATGCTTAGCTTTTAGGTGAGAGCTCAAACCCGATGTACTTCGGTGATATTTTAATTCCGTTTTAGACAAAGTGCAAACTACTGTTGACTTGTCCACTGTGCCATTTGGGAGTTTTTTAAAGTAAAACAAGTAATTTAGAAGAGTGTTGCTGTCCATGCCTGCAACAGCAGGAGACAGGAAACCGCTGCGACCGGCTTGACTACAAGTACGGGTACGTCGAAGGGACAAAATAGCGGCATGCAATTAACGCGATTAAAAAAAATAACATGTTATGGTCAGCCCTTAATCGCATTGCGATTAACGCGTTAACGCTGACAGCCCTAGTTTTTTCTCAATCGGCTATGTACATTTCCCGCTCGCATTGACACAGTTGTTCATTGGGTAAATCATTACATGTAAAATACTATGTACAACGATATATGTATATATATGTATGTACAATGAGCATTGTGTTTGTACAAAAGAGAAGGCCAGTATGATGGCTGATTGGAGTGAGTAACTTTCCCCTCTCACCATTGAAGAGTAAGCAGTTCTCTTTACTGGATGCAATGAATGCTGGTTGTGAGGGTGGATGCGACATGCCAGGTGTGATGAGTATAGTATCGCATTATTGTTATGTTACTATTAGAATTAATGTGTTGGTGTCTCAAGAATATGAAGACAATCTAAACTCTAGGTTATTTGCTGGTATCTATGGGCTCATATCAGAGGTGTAATCAGAGCAGCATAAAAGCCAAACTATTTGTAGTATGTCCTCTGAGTATTGAAGCCAAAAAATTTAGACTTCCTGACTAATCAAGAAGGAAGGATGGGAAAAAAACACTGAATCTTTGTCCACCGTTGATGGTGGGACAGTCAGGCGCCTTTGGCTGCTGTGATGTTGATGAAGTGCTCTGACCTAACAGGGAGTTCTGTCTGGGTGCCCAATGAGACCGATTATAATATATCTAATGTGAGGAAAACTATAATATAAACATGGTTTTATTCATATTTGTGCATCCAGGAAATATTGTACATTGACAGCAATGTCTGTCCAGTTTTGATGCAAATACTTCGAATTTTGAGTGTCAGAATCAGAATCCGTGATCAGAAGGTGCTATACATTTGGTAACATTGTTTGTTGCATTGTAGAGATTGACTTTGTGTCTTTTGACGCATGTGGTTAACATTTTGAGTGTTATAGGTTATTTTGCGCGGTGGTGTAGTGTTATGAGAAATTGTTTTACTGTTTTGGGAATTGCACTTACTGTAGCATTTTAAGAACAAGGTTAGAGTTTCAGGAAATGCATCTAAGCGATTGAAAAAAAGTGTAACAATGATGTAAAATGTCAGTGGTTATGTTAATCATTGGCCTGAATCTGACATTGTGACATGAATATGCCTCGCACGCAGCCATGCAATAACCATCAATGTCATTTAAACCTGAGCTGTTAAAGCACTCAATGAAATGTGCTAAAAATAAGGAGGCCGTCAATTGTTGTTGTCCGACTTGGGTCATCTGGGAAAACCACAAAGAATTCCACATTGGGATCTGAAGGAGCAGCTGCTCTATGTGAATGAAGCCAAACAGGATGCATGAACAGCGCTGGACTCCAGCCTTGTTCACCGCCGCCAGCCTGCCGGGGTCAGTCGTCACCTAATCACTGACAGTGGAGCCTGTATCATGAAGACGGCTTACTCCCAACAGCTCTTCTCTAGCTAATCTCATCGGAAGGATGGATAGAGACAGGGATATAGTCAATGTTGGTGATTATCACTATAGGCAATCAACCACCAATATAAACAAAAATCAATTATATTTTCAGAAAATCATGTATTTTTGTAACCTTGCAAGGCTTAGCTGGATTTGCGCGAGATCATGAGATTGCGATCACACTTTGAATCCGAAGCGCCAGTGGTTCAAGCCAGCGAGAGCGAGCTCGTGATAGACGTGATACCTATAGAGCTGCAACAATTAATCGATTAGTCCAGGGGTCCCAAACTTTTCTGACCAAGTACCACTACGTACCAAACCAAATTTCCCAGGGACCACTTCCACTGCGTATACCCCCCCCCCCATAACATGAAATTGGCTGATTTAACCATGCAATAGCAGCAGAAAGGCTAAATAACGATATAAGGCTACTAGCTGGTTCAAAATGGACACACACGGACACTCACACACATACACACACACAACCACACACTAACCTGCCAACATTAGGCTTTGAAAAAGTGTTTTTTCCCCTCGCCAAAATTGAGCCTAAAGGTCCTTACACATCAAGAGCGATGCCTAAAGGTCCTTACACATCAAGAGTGATGCGAATATACGGCACGAAATTGCGATGCGAGTTTTGACCCACCTGTCAATCACAGCCACAGATGTGTACATGTTGGAAGCGAATTTCAGAAAAATCGACCGTGGTTCGAAAAAATAAACACCGCAATAACGCTCGGCAAAACTTCGCCGTTGGTATGCACGGTTGCATTAACTGATATAGGTTCGGAAAATATTATTGACGTGCGAATTAATAGCACGAAAAAAAAACTTTGGAGTGTTATTTAGCTACATTCCTGACAAGCTAGCATGACATGGTTGGTACAAATCGATTCCTTAAGTCTTCTAGTTTCATATGATACCATGAAACTTCACTCTGGCTTTAAAATCGAGACTGCTGCAGCCTCTGAAAGTAAATGTTCAAAATTGTGATGTTTCGCAAATATCGCGATATTTCCGAAAATCGGCCCAATCCGGTGTTATGCCGAGAAATGCCCCCACGGCGCAAATGCCCCCCCTGCTCACGGGCGCGCGCAAAGTCTCCTCCTGGATTCGAACCACAAATCCTCGGTTTACGAGACAAATGCTCTACCAATGAGGCTAAAATCTATGAAGCCTCGTTTCCTTGTCTCACGTATATAACGAGTGAGAGCGAGCGGGTTGAGTAAATCTATGAAGCCTCGTTTCCTTGTCTCACGTAGGCTATATAACGAGTGAGAGCGAGCGAGCGGGGTAAATTCACATCATACCCTCTACTTAGCCTGTAAGTACAGAGAAATGACATGTTTTTGGAGTGTGTAACCCTCTGAAATTCTCAATGTCACTCACAGACAGCCATAAATATCAGCAGGTAACTGTGTTTCACCCTATAGTCTCTGAAAGGAAATTTAACAGAGGGGGGGGGCAATACTGCTGCCGAGATACCCCCCCCCCCTGCTAAGGCCAGGTGACTGTTGCCTCTATGAAATTCTCAATGTCACTCACAAACAGCCATAAATATCAGCTAGTAACTGGGTTTCACCCTATACTCTCTGAAAGGAAATTTAACAGGGGGGGCAATATTCGGCAGGGTGGTTTCTGCTGCTGCCGAGATACCCCCCCCCCCTGCTAAGGCCAGGTGACTGTTGCCTCTATGAAATCCTCAATGTCAAAAGCTGTAAAATGTTGCTTTTTTGTTGTTGTTGTTTCAAATTGCAACCCAAATTGTAATTTTGTTTAAATGCATGACAGAAGGTAATGTATGTGGTTAACTAGTTTTGATTGCCAGGGAAGTCTGGCAAGCGAGACTAGTGGTTAACAAGTTCAAGTAATCCATTCATCCTTGCGCCCAAGTCGAGGTTTGAGCCAAATTGGAAGAAATTCCATCAAGCCATTCTTGAGATATTGCTTCAACGAACTTGGGAATGATGGCATTCATTGGCTAATTTCTAATAAAGGTTTTGCTAACATAATGGTGATTGTGCTGATTTTTCACAATATTTATATGTTTTACTTTAAACAAAAATATGCAGTAAATGGCAGAGGGAGATATATCATTATTACAATCATCTATGATCAGTGATGTCACTTGAGCCATCACTCAGTGATGTCATCAGTGACAGTGACAATGATGTCATCAGTGATGCAAAGGTTGGCATCAGTGATGCAAAGGTCGGCAGCTGCTAAATCCACCCGGCCGAATATTGCCCCCCCGTTAAATTTCCTTTCAGAGACTATAGGGTGAAACACAGTTACCAGCTGATATTTATGGCTATTTGTGAGTGACAGAGAATTTCAGAGGGTTACACACTCCAAAAACATGTCATTTCTCTGTACTTACAGGCTAAGTAGAGGGTATGATGTGAATTTACCCCGCTCGCTCGCTCTCACTCGTTATATAGCCTACGTGAGACAAGGAAACGAGGCTTCATAGATTTACTCAACCCGCTCGCTCTCACTCGTTATATACGTGAGACAAGGAAACGAGGCTTCATAGATTTTAGCCTTATTGGTAGAGCATTTGTCTCGTAAACCGAGGATTTGTGGTTCGAATCCAGGAGGAGACTTTGCGCGCGCCCGTGAGCAGGGGGGGCATTTGTAGCCTGGGTAAACCCATCCCCCACGTGACCTGCTCTCAGACCTGTTCTCAGTCACTACTGGGAACTGAGAGAGCAGGTCACGTGGTGGCTGGGTTTACCTAGGCTAGGGCATTTGCGCCGTGGGGGCATTTCTCGGCATAACACCGGCAACTGCTCAGGGTTAATGTGTATGTAAAAACTGTTGTCTGTATTATTCTTTTTTTTGCAATTCTCTGGCGGACCACCTGGCGGACTCCTCTCTGAGTCATTTTTTAAGAAAAAAAGTCAAAATGATCTGATTCCAGCTTCTTAAATGTTTCTTTACTCCTCTATGACAGTAAACTGAATATCTTTGGGTTGTGGACAAAACAAGACATACTGTAGAGGATGTCATCTTGGGCTTTGGGAAACACTGATTGAAATGTTTTCTAGGTTTTTCTAGGTCCTGCCTATAGAGAGAGAGGTCTGTGTCCTTCAGCCATACTGTAGGTCCTGCCTATAGGGAGAGAAGTCTGTGTCCTTCAGCCATACTGTAGGTCCTGCCTATAGGGAGAGAGGTGTGTGTCCTTCAGTCATACTGTAGGTCCTGCCTATAGGGAGAGAGGTGTGTGTCCTTCAGTCATACTGTAGGTCCTGCCTATAGGGAGAGAAGTCTGTGTCCTTCAGTCATACTGTAGGTCCTGCCTATAGGGAGAGAGGTCTGTGTCCTTCAGTCATACTGTAGGTCCTGCCTATAGAGAGAGAGGTGTGTGTCCTTCAGTCATACTGTAGGTCCTGCCTATAGGGAGAGAAGTCTGTGTTCTTCAGCCATACTGTAGGTCCTGCCTATAGGGAGAGAGGTGTGTGTCCTTCAGCCATACTGTAGGTCCTGCCTATAGGGAGAGAGGTCTGTGTCCTTCAGTCATACTGTAGGTCCTGCCTATAGGGAGAGAGGTCTGTGTCCTTCAGCCATACTGTAGGTCCTGCCTATAGGGAGAGAGGTCTGTGTCCTTCAGTCATACTGTAGGTCCTGCCTATAGGCAGAGAGGTCTGTGTCCTTCAGCCATACTGTAGGTCCTGCCTAGCCATACTGTAGGTCCTGCCTATAGGGAGAGAGGTCTGTGTCCTTCAGTCATACTGTAGGTCCTGCCTATAGGGAGAGAGGTCTGTGTCCTTCAGCCATACTGTAGGTCCTGCCTATAGGGAGAGAGGTCTGTGTCCTTCAGCCATACTGTAGGTCCTGCCTATAGGGAGAGAGGTCTATGTCCTTCAGCCATACTGTAGGTCCTGCCTATAGGGAGAGAGGTCTGTGTCCTTCAGCCATACTGTAGGTCCTGCCTATAGGGAGAGAGGTCTGTGTTCTTCAGTCATACTGTAGGTCCTGCCTATAGGGAGAGAGGTCTGTGTTCTTCAGTCATACTGTAGGTCCTGCCTATAGGGAGAGAGGTCTGTGTCCTTCAGTCATACTGTAGGTCCTGCCTATAGGGAGAGAGGTCTGTGTCCTTCAGCCATACTGTAGGTCCTGCCTATAGGGAGAGAGGTCTATGTCCTTCAGCCATACTGTAGGTCCTGCCTATAGGGAGAGAGGTCTGTGTCCTTCAGCCATACTGTAGGTCCTGCCTATAGGGAGAGAGGTCTGTGTCCTTCAGCCATACTGTAGGTCCTGCCTATAGGGAGAGAGGTCTGTGTCCTTCAGCCATACTGTAGGTCCTGCCTATAGGGAGAGAGGTCTGTGTTCTTCAGTCATACTGTAGGTCCTGCCTATAGGGAGAGAGGTGTGTGTCCTTCAGCCATACTGTAGGTCCTGCCTATAGGGAGAGAGGTCTGTGTCCTTCAGCCATACTGTAGGTCCTGCCTATAGGGAGAGAGGTCTGTGTCCTTCAGCCATACTGTAGGTCCTGCCTATAGGGAGAGAGGTCTGTGTCCTTCAGCCATACTGTAGGTCCTGCCTATAGGGAGAGAAGTCTGTGTCCTTCAGCCATACTGTAGGTCCTGCCTATAGGGAGAGAGGTCTGTGTCCTTCAGCCATACTGTAGGTCCTGCCTATAGGGAGAGAGGTGTGTGTCCTTCAGTCATACTGTAGGTCCTGCCTATAGGGAGAGAAGTCTGTGTCCTTCAGCCATACTGTAGGTCCTGCCTATAGGGAGAGAGGTGTGTGTCCTTCAGCCATACTGTAGGTCCTGCCTATAGGGAGAGAGGTCTGTGTCCTTCAGTCATACTGTAGGTCCTGCCTATAGGGAGAGAAGCCTGTGTCCTTCGGCCATACTGTAGGTCCTGCCTATAGGGAGAGAGGTGTGTGTCCTTCAGTCATACTGTAGGTCCTGCCTATAGGGAGAGAGGTCTGTGTCCTTCAGCCATACTGTAGGTCCTGCCTATAGGGAGAGAGGTCTGTGTCCTTCAGCCATACTGTAGGTCCTGCCTATTGATTGAATTTATTTGGATATAAAAGACAGTCAAATCCAAGGGATGCACATGTAAAAGTGAGGACACTTATTTCCAACATGATCTTGCTGCTCTTAAAAACAGGACATACAGTCACACTTTACATCAAATGAACATTACAGAACAATCAAGAGTCAAGGAAAATCAGAGATACAAACAACAAATGTTCAAAAACTAACAAAATAAAAGAAAATAAAAGACTCCGCCCACTACTCTAGCTTACTCAGCAGGATTTTTTTCAGAAGGTTCTTAAAACGGCTCAGAGAATTCGCAGTGTTAATTTCGTTAGGGGTCTTGTTCATTACATTACATTACATTACGTCATTTGCGACTTACATTAACACATTTTTGTCAGCAATAGAGCAATCAACTATGCAACACAGTCTATGACAACTACAACCTCTGAAGGAACAGTGGTACAAGTTTAGTTGAGGTTAGTTGAGGTTCTTTTTTTTATTTTATTTTTTAGAAAGAGAGAGAAAGAAGTTAGATCAAGAAGGGCCCAGATGGAGCCTGAAAAGGTGTGTCTTTAGTCTTTTCCGAAAGATCGGCAGTGATTCAGCTGTCCTGACCGAAGGTGGAAGCTCGTTCCACCATTGAGGTGCCAGGGACGAGAAGAGTCGAGATCGGGATGAACAACTTTTGAGCCCCCGTAGCGAAGGAGGGGCGAGGCGTCCTGCACTGGTGGAGGAGCGAAGGGAGCGCTGAGAGGTTTGGAACCTCTGAGAGCTCCACGCCCCTCTGAACTTTCTTATGTAGAGCTGCTGTTTCTAGAATGCGCACAGTGCGTTGTGTATTTATATACAGTCTAGCTCTGTAAATATGACACTTTAAGTTGTAATATTTTTTGTCTCGCCAAAAGTAACCAGGAAGATTCCCACTATGAGATCAGTTTATCAAAATGACGCCTGTACGAAAATCTGATTTTGGTTGTTGGAGATTTCAGACCTCCGGGCTGCTGCTGAGTGCTCTCAGCATTGGCTCTCAGCGCTCTCAGTGCGGGCCGGAAGTGGAGGCAGGCCTCACTCACCTTCAGCCTCACTGGGGGATTGCTGTGTTGACTAAGCTAGCCTAATGTTTTTGTGGCATTTTGATTAACTTTATGATTTAATTCCTTTTGGAGCAAATGTTGGTTTTACAAATCTAACCTTGACGCTTTACGCAACGTTGTTTGCTGGTATAGTGTTGTGGGTAGTGCCGCCTGTAACGTTCTCCGTTGTCGGAGATTGAGTTGTATCAGCCAGACCTCCGGGCTGCTCTCAGCCCGTGCTCTGAGAGCAGCCCGCAAGAGGAGCCTCTCAGCCCGGAAGAGGAGCCAGGGCTGCTTGGCTCTCAGCCTCTCACTGGGGGAAATTCTCGGATGAACAGCTCTGTGTTGATTAGCCTAATGTTTCCATGGCATTTTGATTAACTTTATGATATGTTGGTTTAACAAATCTAACCGTGAGGCTACGTTGTTGTACCCCCCCCGGTACAGTGTGTGTAGGGCAGCCCAACCTAACGTTAGCCCAGTGCGTGAGTCAGGCTGCCTGGTCTATTGCCTGGTATATCGTTACTAAGAGAGGAGCTTGTGAAGAACGAACATCCCCACAGTCAAAGCATTTCCCCCAGATATGCATATAAAACGTTTGTTCCTTTAATAGCCTACAAAAAATAAAACGTCTGTTTGTATGTGATGCTAACCCGTTAGCGATGAGCTAACGGTGCTTGTGTACTACTAGGCCTCATCTTATACCCGGGACGGGAGTTAACGTTATAAAACACATTTCCTGTCAGTTGGACAACCTGGACAGTTCTGAAAATATGTGTATTATTGTGTTATTCCAGCTATCGTTATCGGTTGTTAAGTTATAGTAATATTAAGACGATAAATAATGAAAAACAGCAGCTAACGCCATTGCTAGCCTGCATGTTAAAACCATTGTGTACCTATAACGTAGCTGGAGTAACTCGTAAAACACATATTTTCTGAACTTACTTCAGTCCCCAACCAACGTTAATTCCTCGCGCACCTTTCTCAAAACAAAGTTATTTTTATTGCACTCCATTGATATGTCTGGTAGCAGGCACAGCCAACCCATGAGCCACCCCGACCTCTAGGCCTGCACTACCCAGGCTAAGAGCCCATCTCCCGGCCTCACACACCCAGCAGAGCCACCCCGACCTCCAGGCAGCGTAGATAACGATGAAGCCGTGTGTCTTGTCTATGACGATAGATCTATAATGTGAAGAGCCTGTCCAGCCAATGACGGCTTGAGACTGGCTGCCACAGCTGTCAATCATCCATTTTTATCCCTTTTTATATGTCAAATAACTACTTAATAACAAACTGATCAGAAAAATGACCACTTGCACAGGCATTAGCATGATAATGACTATCTAAAATGATACAAACCACCTTTGGAAAAAAATTATCTGACGTATACTGTGATTATTTCGGTTGTGATTTTCCCATCCACTAACAGGCGGGCCTTGTGACCTAATACTGGATTCAACCGCCAGAGCGGCGATCTAACATGCAGCGGCTTCACTGAACGGGACCAATGCCCAGTCCATCTTATAATAGGTCCATGGTTGCAGTAGTCCAGGCAAGAGATGATAAGTGACTGGACCAGGAGTTGAGTCGCTTCTCTTGTGAGAAAGGGACGGATTTTGCGGATGTTGTAGAGGGAGAACCTACAGGAGCGTGCTGTCGCAGCTATGTTGGCTGAGCAAGACAGCTGGTTGTCAAGGATCACCCCAAGGTTCTTAGCTGTTTGGGAGGGAAGTACAGTGGTATTGTCAATGGATATGGAGAGATCAGCGAGAGGGCAGTCTTTCCCTGGGAGGAAGAGTAGCTCTGTTTTACCAAGGTTGAGCTTGAGGTGGTGGGCAGACATCCAGTCGCCAATGTCTTTGAGGCATGCAGAGATGCGAGCCTCGATTTGAGTGTCGGAGGGAGGGAAGGAAAGGAAAAGCTGGGTGTCATCAGCATAGCAGTGATAAGAAAAGCCATGAGATGAGATCACATGGGCAAGAGATCTGATATAGAGAAGGAAAAGTAAGGGGCCCAGGACTGAGCCCTGGGGGACACCGGTGGTAAGAGGGCAGGATCTGGAGAGGGACCCTCTCCATAAGACCTGGTATGAGCGGTTCGAGAGATAGGAAGCAAACCAGGAGTGTGCAGACCCTGAAATGCCGAGGTCAGACAGAGTGAAAAGAAGGATTTGGTGGTTGACTGTGTCGAAGGCAGCAGACAGGTCAAGGAGGACAAGGACAGAGGAGAGGGATGAGGCCTTAGCAGTGTGAAGGGCCTCTGTGACTGCAAGAAGAGCTGTCTCAGTGGAGTGAGAAGCCTTGAAACCGGACTGCAGTGGGTCCAGGAGGTCATTCTGGGAGAGATAGAGAGAAAGTTGTTCGGACGCTGCTCGTTCGAGGGACAGGTCTGTAGTTCTGAATAGCAGTAGGGTTAAGGGACGGTTTCTTAAGCAGAGGCTTGACTCTTGCAGTCTTTAGAGCAGGCGGAACAAGACCAGAGGACAGAGAGGAGTTTATGAAGGTAGTGAGGAAGGGAGATATGTCAGGTGAGATTGTTCCACTCCTTTTCCCCCTGGTGTGGAGGAATGTACGGAGAGAGGTCTGTAGGTTGCCGTGGTGGAATAGAGTGCTTAGCTGGAGATCACTCGTTGCCTGTGCATTATGTCTGGAAGGCAGACCTGTGCCATCATGTCAGCCTACATTCCTCTCACAACTCCCCCTCGCTCCGCTCTCTTAGCTGGCTCAGTGGTAGCTCTGTGTGGGTGTGTGTGTGTGTGTGTGTGTGTGTGTGTGTGTGATGTATATGCAGACATGACATGCACATAGGGAAAGCGAGCGGATTTGAGTCAGACCCCAGACACTCAGAGACAGACAATGACAAAACAGCTGATTCGAGGGGTGGCAGAGGGGAGTTACGGGTGTGTTGGGATGGTCTGCGGAGAACATTATGGGTCTGGGGGAAGGTTGAGGGCAGAGAGAGAGAGAGAGAGAGAGAGAGGGGGGGAGAGGCCTGAATGCTAAAACAGCACTGGACAACAACAGCTCTCTGGGAGCCAGCTCAGAAAAGCAAACACAGCATCAAGCGACAGGAAGTGTCTCGCTCGGCACAAAAGGCCAAGCCACTCGCTTTTTAGCGCCGAGAGAAACAGAGAGGGATTCTATAGCGAGAGGACTGAAAACTGAACAGAGAGAGAGGAGAACGTCAAGTTGATGTGCACAGTATATATTTGCCTTGGACCATCTCCAACTGGAAAGCAGATAGGATCTATGATATAGCATCAACAATTAAATTAAGAGTGAGAAGGAGCCTTTGTCACTGACACACACAAACACACACACACACACACACACACACACACACACCACTCTCCTCATATTCTGGAATGGCGCCAACTTCACACATTGGTTTTCAAAACAAAAGACACAAGCCGTGTTTGAATGGTTCACTCATTCACTCACTCACTATTCCCCATGTAGTCGATTCAAGTAGATTATTTCGAACATGGTGAGAAACAAAACAAAGATCAAGAGTAAAAGAAATATAGGCAAAAGAAAATGACTAACAAGAATAGTCAATTAGAATTCACAGCATATACAGCAAATTCTCAAGCAATTTACATTTGTATCAGGCCCGAAAAGGAGTAGGAAGAAGTAAACTTGTCAAGTCCTACCCCTTGTTTATATATCCATAAACTTACTATGAATGTAGTATTCTAATGTAATAACATGTTATACTACTATAATATTAATATCGTCATCATCATCAGTATATGAATGGGAGCTAGGGCTCTGTTTCTCTGTCTGTCCCAGTGTCCCATGTCCCACTGTGATGTCATAAATCCCACTGTGACATCATCAGTGATGTCATAAATCCCAGTGATGTCACAGTGGGATTTATGACATCACTGATGATGTCACAAATCCCACTGTGACATCATCAGTGATCAGTGATGTCACAAAAAATAAGTGGGAGTCCCTCTCCTCTGGTATTTTCCCCTCTGCCCTAAAAACAGCCATAATCAAACCACTTCTCAAGAAACCGCCCCATCTCCCTCCTCTCTTTCATCTCCAAATCACTTGAACGCACAGTATCTGGCCAGTTATCTTCTTATCTCTCCCTTCACAATCTCTCTGACCCCCTGCAATCTGGATTCAAACCTGCACATTCCACTGAAACAGCTCTTCTTTCTGTCACCGCCCTTCACTCCGCCAAAGCTTCATCACTCTCCTCCGTTCTCATACTTCTTGATCTGTCCGCCGCTTTTGACACCATCAACCACCAAATTCTACTTTCCACCCTATCCGACCTTGGTATCACCGGCTCTGCACTTTCATGGTTTTCCTCCTATCTGTCTAACTGCTCTTTTCAGGTCCTCTGGAGAGGAACTCTATCTGACCCCTGCACTCTCACCACGGGTGTCCCCCAGGGTTCTGTCTTAGGTCCTTTCCTCTTTCTTCTCTACATGAAATCTCTTGGCCACGTCATTTCCTCCCACGGGTTCTCCTATCACTCCTATGCAGACGACACACAGCTCTATCTCTCTTTCCCCCCCTCTGACACCCATATCTCTTCCTGTATCTCTCTGCCTGCCTTAATGACATCAGCAACTGGATGTCTTCTCATCATCTCAAACTCAACCCAGACAAAACTCTTCTTCCCCTGCAAAGACTCCCTCCTGTCCGATCTTTCCCTATCCATTGACAATACCACCGTTCTTCCCTCCCAATCAGCCAAAAATCTCGGTGTAACTCTCAACAACCAACTCTCCTTTTCCGCTCACATTACAGCGACGGCACGTTCCTGCAGATTCTCCCTCTACAACATCCATAAAATCCACCCATTTTTAACCAGAGAAGCAACCCAAGTTTTAGTTCAGGCACTGGTTTGATCTCGGCTTGATTATTGTAATGTTCTTTTAGCCAGTCTCCCCTCCTCTGCCATCCAACCCCTTCAACTCATTCAGAATTCTGCAGCCCGCCTCGTTTTTAACCAAACTAAATTCTCCCACGTCACCCACGTCAAACTGAAACTGAAAACCCACTCCTCAGAGACCTCGACTGGCTCCCCATCCTGTCACGTATCAAATTCAAGACCAGATTCAGACACACCGCCACTGTGGTCAAAAAGGCCCAACAGCGAATACACGGACTCAGGCGCCTGAAGAAATTTGGGCTAAGGAAAGAAATCCTCAGGGACTTCTACAGAGGCACCATTGAAAGCCTGCTGACTGGCTGCTTCACCGCCTGGTACGGGAACTGTACCACCATGGACCGCAGGGCGCTACGGAGGGTGAGGCGCGCGGCCCAGCACGTAACAGGAGACGAGTTGCCAGAACTGCATGAACTGTATAACCAGCGGTGCCTCAGGAGGTCCCTGAAGATCATCAAAGACACAAACCATCCCCACAACAGCCTGTTCTCCCTGCTACCCTCAGGGAGGAGATACAGGGTTCCAAAAGCACGCACAAATCGCTTGAGGAACAGTTTCTTCCCGCAGGCCACGAGACTCCTTAACATACACAAATAGTGTAGTAGTCGTACCGTACCGTACCGTACCGTACTGCAGCTGCTACCATTATGTATGCCTAATGTTTAATTGTATGTTTAACAAGGTACATGCTATTTGCACCTGTACGTCAAATACGTCGAATTTAAAATGTCTGAACACGTCTAACGTATGCACAATGCCTAATGTTTAATTGTATGTTTAATAAGGTACATGCTATTTGCACTGTATGTCAAATACGTCGAATTTAAAATGTCTGAACACGTCTAACGTATGCACATGACATGTGCACCTATGTGCAATGAATATGCCACTGACTTGTCTTATCGCTATTCTGCCTTATTGCCTATTGCTGCTTAGTATTGCTTATTGATGCCTATTTCTTATTGCCTATTGCTCATTGCTTGTTGCCTATTTGTACTATGTCGTAAACGGAGTCCACAGCACAAGAATTTCACACGTGATACTTGTACCATGGAGTGACAATAAAAATCTTGAATCTTGAATCTTGACCCTGGTCCTTGCCTACAGAGCTGTCCACTCAACATCCCCCCCAATACCTTCAACCCATGGTCAAGTTCCAAACCTTTCACCGCTCCCTCCGCCCCTCCACTAGCGTAGGCCGTCTCGCCCCCCCCTTGCTTCGCGGGCTCAAGGGTCGCTCAAAATCCAGACTTTTTTCCTGCCTTGCCCCCAAATGGTGGAATGAGCCCCCATGGTCAGGACGACAGAGTCACTCCCTATTTTTCGCAATTGGCTAAAACACATCTTTTTTCTCTCCACTTTACTCCCCCCTAACCCTACCTTCTTCCTCCCTTATTTGCTGCTCATGGACTTGATTTTAATGGTGTGGCATCAATGTTAACCTTGTTTGTATTTATTATCCTTTTTACTATTGCTAGCATCAATGTTCACCTTGGTTGTATTATTATCTTTATTATTATTGCTGGCTACAATGTCTGTTTACCTGATTCTATGTTTTTATTCCTCTGTACGTCGCTTTGGAGAATGGCGTCTGCTAAATGAAATAGAGTAAAGTAAAGTAAAGAGTCTGGCTTCAGACCCCCGCATTCAGCCATGGACAGCTGTATGTTGCCAGCTCCTGGACATGTGATCTAGCATCCCTGAAGTATGATATCAAGGAGCAACCAGGGCGAGGCCGCGTAGCCAGCTGGGCAAGCTGCAGGGCGACCCTATAGGAATCGCATACTACAATCCATTCTGTATCCAGTGTTTCCCCTAGAATTCTTTTCAGGCCTGGTGGTATCCACCAAAAACAAAACCTAAATCGACCATCCCGTGGCGGGACGGAATATTGGCACAGTCAGCTTCGGGCAGTTGGCGCAGCAGGCAGTCTGCAATTTAAAATTTTAGTTCCACAGTATATTCAAGACTTAAAACAAAGTGATCACATTGTGGTATATGGGAGAAAATGTAGGGTACATTCTCTGTTCACTAGAAATTGCAGTGCATTGTGGGAATTTTATTGTGGACTATAGTGAATCAAATTAACAGTTGAGAATTTGGACACTAGTACAAAATGGCCAACACACTATAGCAGTGATACTCAACTTGCGGCCCGCGGGCACCCCCTGTGTGGCCCGCAATGGAATTGAAAAAAAAAAAAAAAAAAA
Organism: Poromitra crassiceps; assembly: GCF_964638095.1. NCBI lineage: Eukaryota > Metazoa > Chordata > Actinopteri > Beryciformes > Melamphaidae > Poromitra > Poromitra crassiceps. The sequence continues at coordinate 43,648,577 of NC_139623.1, forward strand.
ATTACAGTTCACCTGAACGCAACATGCAAGATAGCCGCTGAATAAGTGTCCAAATGTTCATGTCATTCTGGCCAATACTCCACTTCTGTTATAACATTTCAGTCTGGAATATGGAATATCTTTCAATAATCTATGATTTAGCTGCTAAATTGTCAAATACCGCCGTCTGCTCGCTACCCAGGCACTTATGTATGTACTTAACCTAACTAACTTAACCTAACTAACTATCCGGTGTGCACAACATTGTCAGACTAAACTCCGGCTGACACCCCAAAAACCTACAGTGGACTTTAAACATGCCTGGTGGTGTATGGTGAAGTTCTGGTCTCTCTGTTTTTAATACCTTCTTTATTCATTTTTCAATAAACATAGCTATAGAAATATACATAAAACCCCCAACACACATAAAAACAGACAAAAGAAAGAAAATAAAGGAAAAGAAAAGCAAAAGGTTTCTCTTGCAGCTAATAATCCCAGTGTCCAACTTCATCCCACCACACGGTCGATATACAGCAAGTCATCTCAGTCATCTCATCTCCATGATCACTCCGACCCAATACTCTTTCCAAATCTGTACTTTTAAGATGGTCAATAAAAGGACACCACACTTTTTCAAACATCTCTTGTTTTCCCTTAATAGTAGCCTGGCTCCAGACCTTTGAAGCCACATCCACTCCACAGTTGTGAATTTGGCTCTTCTTGGTTTGGAATCGCCATGTGCCAACATCTTTTCTCCAGTTGAAAATCCAATGACGGGTGCTGATTGGCTAACGCTGTTGTTAGTCAGTCTTGCCTGCGAGAGATCGCTGCATTTACATTACATTTACATTACGTCATTTGGCAGACGCTTTTATCCAAAGCGACTTACAGTAACACACTTTTTTTTGTCTTCGCTGCCTGCTGGAGCTTTATTTGTCTGGGCGGGGAGTAAAGTTACGGCGGCTGCGGTAAGTGAAGCCCTGCTTGGCCACCCGCCCAAGGAAATGTCCGGGCGCAGCGTAGCCTAGCGGAGCTGTTGGTAGCTAGGGGGATGTTGATAGATCTTGCTTCTAGCTTGCTTATGTCCAAGTCACGTTTTTCATCAATGGTAAAATTCGTTTTGACAATCCGTTGCTCGTTGATATACTGTAATTGTTTTTCAACTGCCAAATTTAGTAGCCTGCTGCGTCTGTTTATGTTATGCATGACTACTACTAGTGCAGTGCTCCTTGGCAAACAGCCGTTCTCAGCGTGTTAATCTCTTTTTTTTTCTCTACCAGGGCTGCGGTCCCCAGCAGCTCAATGGAAAAATGTCAACAATGTCATTCTTTCCCTACTCCCTAGCTCCACCTAGCGCTAAACCTGCCATCCTACTTCAATAATGTGTCTTACCCTAAGTACTATCAGTGAAGCTAAACCTGCTATCCTACCTGAATAATACGTGTCATACCCCTACTAAGTACTATCAGTGTGTGCGAATCATGGACCCTTACAGCAGAACTACAGCAGAGAATACAGAGTATGCAAATGAGATGCTACAGACGACTCTTGAGCATCTCTTACACCAAGCACATTTCAAACAAGGAAGTCCGGCAAATGATCAGCCAAGCCATCGGTCCTCACGATGACCTGTTTACCACTGTGAAGAAGCGAAAACTGAGGTGGTATGGACACATCACCAGATCATCAGGCCTTGCAAAGACCATCCTGCAGCACTGTACAAGGAGGCAGGAAACGGGGGAGACAAAATAAAAGATGGGAGGATAACATCCAAGAGTGGACTCAATTAAAACTCTGTGAAACAGTGAGAGCTGCTGAGGACAGAGAGAGATGGACAGAGCTTGTCGACAGATCGTCTGTGGTGCGGCTGGTGCCCCAACGACCCTCTGGGGTTATGGGATAGGTGAGGTTTGTGTCTGGTCCGTCTGGTCACGCCAGTGAGCTAGCCATGACACACAACTATATAAAGGAACTTTATACTTGTGTGTCATCATGGCTAGCCAGGTAGCTAACCTACCTACCAGAAATAGTGACGACGCAGACCGCACTGACCGGCTCCTGTGTTATTATCACACAGGATATTTTCAAAATAAAACGATTATGCACAAGTCTAAAGCACACAGAAGCCATTGAAAACATTTTCTTTTGGTATTTCCCCGTCCTGTGTGTGCATGATGCAGGAGAGATGGACAGCGTGCTGTGGCACACATGCTGATGATCAATGTGGATCTGTGCCCGGTACCCCGCCCGGCACTGTTACAGAAATCTTCACTGGTAAAATCTTCAGAGAGATTTCATCCGCAGCGTAAATGTATGGAAACAGGCTGTCAGTGAAGGTGTGTGTGAAGGTGTGTATGTGTGTGTTAGTATCAGGATCAGAGAATGACAGCTTTCCTCTGTTCCAGTCCAGAAGCACTCTGACCCTCTGGAACCTCTTCACTGGGAGAACAGTGACTGAATCTGATGGGGAGCATGCTCTGTATTTACCGTTACAGAACCATATTTCCCATATTCCAGACACTATGTGTCCCTTCCTCTGGGCAGACTCTGCTGCCACACCCAGTCCCCAGTGTGTTTTGTCTCCAACCTCAACATTCCATATGTGAGTTCCTGAGTTAAAGCCTTCCGAACCCAGGACAGACCAGCAGTAGTCAAGCCTCTCTGGGTTTTCAGGAAGCTTCTGTCTCCATCCCCATCTCACACTGGTCAGATTTTCAGACACGACGAGGTCTGTACCGGCAGTGTTGGGGTCCAGAATCACAGGAGTGTAGGAGACTATTTCCTTTATCTTGTCCCAGACTGTGAAGCTCAGGTTGCCCAGGTGTTTGGCCTCGTCTATAAGAGCTCCTGAGACCAGCTGTGGATCCTCCTGCAGGGGGCGCTGGACACTTTCCACTGTAGCCTTGGCGTTTTGCAGGACAGAGACATCTTCAGCTCTCAGCTCCTTCTCTATGACTCTGACTGTGTCAGAAAGAGCTGCTATCTCTCTGCTCAGACTCTCAATCTTCTCCTTCATCTTCTGACTCTTCTGCTCCTCTTCCTCCCTCAGTGCAGCGATCCTGGCCTCCTCTTCCTCATGTAGAAACTGGTGAAGCCTCTTAAACTCCTCCATAATCTGCCTCTCTGTGTGTCGGGCCTGGACCTTAATGTGTTCTGCTGTTTGATCACAGTTTCCTTTAACTTTATTAAAGCGCTCCAGTTTCTCCTGTAAGGGCTTCAGGGGTCTCTGGAGTTCCTCCTTGAGATCCAGTGCAGCTTCATCGATGGGTCTGAATCGGTGGTTGGCGTGTGTTTCTGAATCTCGACAGACAAGACACACTGGGTGCTGATGGTCCAGACAGAAGAGCTTGGGTTTCTCAGAGTGTAGACTACAGAGCTCAGATCCTGCTGAAGCTCTCTGATCTCTCTCCAGTAAGAAAGCCTCACACAGGTTCTTCAACGCCAAATTACAAAGTGGTTCACTCTGTGAAGATATTTGCTTACAGAGTGGACAGTCATGTATGAGTTTCTCTGTCCACCAGCTCTGCAGACAGGCTTGACAGAAGCTGTGGCTACATGACAGGATGACAGGATCTTTAAAGATGTCACAGCAGACAGGACAGGAGAGATCCTCCTCTGATCTGGAAGCCATTTTGTTTTTCAGTGAAGTGGAAAACGAATCGGACAGAGATGAGATATGCTAGAAACTTTGCGCGCCCAATTCCTTCAGTGTAGAGGCAATCGAGTGAGTTGGCTGGGCTGTGAGCAAGAGTCGTCCTTTTTATGACCTCAGCAGGGATTTATGACATCACCAATGACATCACAAAACAGTCTATGACATCACTGATGATGCCACAGACATGCAGGCACACGTGCATGCATGACATCAATGATGATGACATAATGTTATACCATCAGGGTTTCCGTTAATAAAAACTGGCGCAGTTCAACGTGTCCTGTCCTGCCAGATTTCATTGTGTCAGAGAAATTGGAGGTGAAACGGTATAAAAATGTCATATCATGATTATAGTGACCAACATTACCACGGTTATCAGTATTATCGCGTTATTTGTAAAATGTGCTGATGATAATAATAGTACTCAGTGACACTCAGTTCACTGGACATCATCATTGTGACATCAGTGATTTATTATGACTGTTCTTCTGTGGTGTTTTATGGCAAGTTGGCATCCTTTATGTTGCATTACTGCCTCCTTCTGCATTTATCCACTCTGACTGTGTTCACTATCATCACCTTTTTTGTGTGATGTCACACCGATGACATCACCGATGACATCACAATTGCCCAAGTGTGAACGTTAATATATGCCCCCCCCATCATGCCATAAAGTTTGTTTTATCGCAGCATTGACATAGATTTTTTTTGTGGACCAACCAACCAACCGAGTGACTGGTTGCAAATGTTTACGTCAAAATTACTGCAAAATTAATGTATTGCGAATCAGAATTACCGCTTATATGCGGGGTTTTCAAACGCAGGTAACGGCATGTGTTAAACAAACACAAATTGACACTTTCACATCGCCTCCCAACACGTTCATTGTCACAGGCTGCAGGCAACCTGGACACTTAAACCATTAGATTGGCAGCACCACGATATGGTCACAGCCGGGTAAACATTTAGGCTGCTTTCTCACTGGGAACTGGAACTGACCGATGGACTGACTGACCAACCAACCAGCCACTCGGGCGTCGCGGCAGAACACAGTCCTGTAATAAGATTATAATGCACTGTAATTGCTCGAGTGACATCACTGGTGACATCATCATTGGTGACATGAACACTGATGGCATCGCTGCCAGAACGCCGCCCTATGAGTGACATCATCACTCATGACATCACTCACTGATGACATCACAATTGCACTGATGACATCATAAATCCTTCCATTGCGGGGGCTATAAGTAGGTCCAGTGTCACAGAATTCAGTCGTTCCTTGAGCAACCGCAATCATACACCCTGGAGTGACCGACTACGGTAGTTGTCTTGTCATTTCTTTAAACAATGAAGTTCCAGTACAAAGAGGAGCACCATTTTGAGAAAAGGCGGTCTGAAGGTGAGAAAACAAGGAAGAAGTATCCAGATAGGGTACCAGTAATTGTGGAGAAAGCCCCCAAAGCCAGAATAGGAGATCTGGACAAGAAGAAATACCTTGTCCCCACTGACCTGACAGTGAGCCAGTTTTACTTCTTCATCCGGAAAAGAATCCACTTGCGATGTGAGGATGCTCTCTTCTTCTTTGTAAACAACGTTATTCCACCCACCTCAGCTGCCATGGGACTGTTGTACCAGGAGCATCGTGAAGAGGACTTGTTCCTCTACATTGCCTACAGTGATGAGAGCGTGTATGGTGACAGCCAAAGGGAAATCTGATGCCACTACTGTACAATCACCCCAAGACCACCATTCATTAAAACTAGTGCAGTGCCCATTCACCCCATGCACCCCATTGTGAAGTCAATGGGACAAAGCTCAGCAGCCTAGAGTTCAGAGTTCACCACCCATCCTTTCCCCCTTCCATCCATTTATGTCTTTATTATTCTCCAGCAGTCTGAATTGTATTTGCCTCTAGTTTTCTTTTTGATAATGTTTTTGTTTAAGTGGTCTCAATGAGTTTTTTTTGTAGTGTATTGATTGATACTGCTTTACCGACAAAATTAGAAGTTAGAACTTGACCGTAATTGGAGTTATTTCAAAGGCAAGGGAAGAAAGGCACAGAATGAATTTAAGTTAAAACCGGCTGTTATTGACATTGACAACGAAGATAGTCATTGGTTCTTATAGTCACTAGTGCAGTGACCGTTCCCCTCCCTCCCCTTCTCCCCCCCCCCACACTGCACATCGTCAGGTCCCCCGAAGCGCACTGCACTCCCCAAGTTGGAAGTCGATCCGACGAACAGTTCTCGAGATACGCAAAGGACATGCAGGCAGACAGACATACATACAGACAGACGCTACTGCCTTTATTAGACATAATTATAGTCCGTAGCGTCGTGCCCGTTTTGCTCCCTCCCCTTGTCCCCATTGACCATCCCCCGTGGGCGCTCCCCACCACACACACACACACACACCACTCTGGTGGCGGCCGGTCCACCTAAGCACACTCACCAAGTTTGAAGTCGATTCGACAAATGGTTCTCGATATACGTGAAGGACAGTCCTGATATACGTGAAGGACAGACAGACAGTCCTGATATACGTGAAGGACAGACAGACAGTCCCGATATACGTGAAGGACAGACAGACAGTCCTGGAAATATAGTTTGCATAAGGATGTGTTGCCTCAGGGATGGAGATGAACAGGTAAAGGGTGCGGTCCCTCCCTATGGATCTGTATCCTGATAAGTTTATCCATATTTATATTTTTCTTGCTGTGACCAGCACCTCCCGCTCTGGATGTGCTCTCCTATTGAGATAAATGTCTGCTGTATCAGCTATTTTGACAGAACCAAGTGTTTTTACAGCTGTTCCTTTCCTCTTAAAAATGTGAGTGAATTTGTATAATCCACCAGTCACTAAAGCCAGTGAATAAGAATCATAGAATTCAGTCTAAATAATAATCTTCCCTCTGTCTGCTTTCAGTGGAATACTTTGACTGCTATTATGATCATTGTTATTATCTACCTATCTTACATCTAATAAAGGCAGGATCGTCTATGTCTGTCTGTCTGTCTGTGTGTCTGTCCGTCTGCTTTGCATTATCTCGAGAACCATTCGTCTGATCGACTTCAAACTTGGGGAGTGCACTTAACTCATTGAGTGCCAGCCACTTTTGGAGAACGGACGCTCCCAGTGCCAGAGTTTCAGAGCGTTTTCAGTGATTTCTCGAGGCCCACAGAATATTGTGTGATATTACTATGTAAACACTGAACACGCACAAAGAACGATGAGACTCTATTGTATCAGCAGCAAAAAAAAGTTTATTGATACCATTTTTCGTTCTTTAGTTATCAGCCGGAGAAGATAGCTTGATTTAACCAAAAACAGCAGTTTTTTTCTAGAAGCTGAGATAAAGAGCCTTTTGTGAAATTAAACATTTCATGCACATCACTGACTGAAGCTAATATTTTCTGATGTAGTCACACCTCAAAAATAATTTCCTTCAATAGAACAGCGAAAACCAAGGAATTTTGTTTGGCAAAACAATATTTTTTAGCTGCAACCAGCAGCGCTGGCCCCTGCGTGCGCTGCTGGTTGCAGCTTCTTGCTGGTCTTGATTTGCTGCTGGTGGGCATCAGATATTCTGGCTTGCGTTTGCCAATCCTGTCCTGCTGTCTGGGTCTGTCTGGGTCAGTGTTGTGTGCTGCTCTGCGTGCCCCACCCCCCCCCCCTCAACTGCACACTCCTCCTCCGTATGGGCGTGTCTCTGGGGCTTTCTACTGCGTTTGCTCTGCACTGAAAAGTCCGCTACATCCAGCTTTTTACAGCGTTCCGCGTGTATTTGTCACCGGCTCCCATGCTTCCAGTTGGGCTATCGCAGCGGACACGGAGGTGCTCAATTGTGGCAACAGATTGGCTGCTGCAGGCACAGCTAACGTTATGCTTCATGCATATCGATGCATACGGATGCGATGCGATTTCCGTTTCCCCAACGACTTCTTCTCTCTTTTTTCCTCGCCTTTCTGTAATCTGGAGAGCACTGTCGCCACCTAATGGGTCCCTAAAATAGCTTTTACACATTCAACAGCCACCATACTTTCACAGGAGATGGATCTAGCTTTGATGCACGTCCCACCGTCAAAAAACGCAATTGACGAACATACTCGTCCTTGGCACTCTACGTTACTAAACCAATTGACGAACATACTCGTCCATGGCACTCAATGAGTTAAGGGTACCTTCTGTGGTGTTTTACGGCAGTTGGAATTCTTCATATTGCATTACCGCCTCCTTGATTTATCCATCCACTGTTTCCCTACATTCTGTCCCCTTTTCCTCTTCCTCCCCTTCTCTTAGGGGTACCTGAAGGAGTGCAGTGTGGGGAGGAAAGAAATGCACTAAAGCGATGTTTTACGTAGACCAATCACAGCTCACGTTGCTATGACATCATCTTAGGTAGACCAATCACAGCTCCCGCTGCGATGTCATCATCTTACATAGACCAATCACAGCTCACTGATGAGGTCATAAATCACTGAACTGGCACTGCACCGTCTGGGCGCTACAGCAATATTTTACGTAGACCAATCACAACTCACGCTGCTATGACATCATCTTACATAGACCAACCACAGCTCCTGCTGCTATGACATCATCTTACACAGACCAATCACAGCTCATGCTGCTATGACATCATTGATGAGGTCATAAATCACTGAACAGGGTGTGAACTTAGTTCTATAAATGGGTAGTCTGGGGCTGTGAGTGAGGCTTCGGGACCTGGGGGCTTAACCCATGTGCAATGACAGGAACCGGATACATGTGTGCCAGAAAGATCTTCCGTGTAGCTAAGTTATTAGCATTAGTTAGCTAGAGCCTGATAACACGAGGTGACTAAAAAGTTACATAGTACATAAAACAAAATGGATGCAAAATGGCATCCCTGCCACCCGTCGCCTGACACACCGGCACAGTTAGCATACACAACTCGAATCGGCATTTCAACGGGGGAACAATAAAAATGTGGCACATATCCGGTTTACATATTCCAGTGGTGCCCGCGTCTAAGTGCCGACAGGCCACAATGCCGATAGCCCACAAGCAGAACCAGCTGAGCGAGGCGGCATGCAGCGTGTCGGTGGACCGGCTGGAGCTAAGCTCTCCCAGCCCCCACGCCTAAACCTAACCTCCCCCAGACCCTAACCCTAAACCTAACCTCTCCCACCTCCCACGCCTAAACCTAACCTCCCCAAGACCCTAACCCTAACCCTTTGCAACCATTGCAAATCCGGCCATTAATCAGCCCCAATTACCTAATTAAAAAATCCACTTCCGTTAGGTCACCCGCAGGGGGTGCTCTTTACACTTCCTGAAAGATTCAGCGCGATCACACGTAAAATGGCATAGCTGTGGCCAAACACAATTTCTGCTCACGCACGCATGCGCGCGCGCGTGCGCACATACACACACACACACACACACACACACACACACACACACACAAAATTCACATTCTTATTATCCACCTTATTTCTAGCTGCCATGAATGATGCCTTACGTGAAATATGGGTGCTTTTCTCCCAGTGTAATCCTCCTACCGTTATGTTGTTGACAAAGACACAACATAGCCCGTCTGTAAACTATGTTTCAAACCGGCGAACGGAACAAATCACATCCAGCTTGGCCAAAACCTCGCAGATACATTGTTGTTCAAAGAGCAACAGAAATAGCGGATGTGATAGATAACATTATTACATTCCCTCAAATAAGTTGTCAAACTTGTGTTGTGACAAGCAACTTTTTTTCCAGCATCTGAGGTTTGAAGAAATGCGCCAGCTGCAACAATCAGTCACGTTGTAGACCGGACCTTGCACCCATAATTATTTTACAGCCGGGCATTCAAAAATAAGGTGGATAGGATAATATGGAAAAGCAGACTTTTTCCTAAAGGTTTGAAAACCTGGTCTGTTTCCTTTACCCACTTTTGATCTGACTGCATCCTTTGACACAATCTCACATCACATCCTGCTACACAGATGAGCTTCCATTGGTATCACTGGCACATCCCTTACCTGGTTTAAATCTTACCTCTCTGGGCGTACTCACTTTGTCCAACTTAAAGGCCCATTCCGTCAATTGTCACTGTTACTGACGCCGGTGGCCGTTAGAGTAACTGCAGGCAGCGTGTGAACGAGCTGACGCGCGGGCACCATACTCGCACGCGCACAAGCAGTTGCCTGGCAACAGCAGAGGTGTTGGTTGCTTTGTAACGTTAACTCATAAAAGTCACTTGAAAACGGCAACCTGGACAATTTATCGGTCAGATCAGCCTCGAGATGCCCAGGAAGGATTCTGGATGAATTATCGGACGTTATTGTGGCATGTTTGGCCGTGTTTTGGCTTACATTGGCTGCAGGGAAATGGATAGGATATTCACGTTACCGTGAGCCAGGAACTACCCTGCTTCCCCTGTATGTACTTTACCGTCTAATGCCTGGAGTTGACCAAACTGAACAATCAAACAATGTTTCATAAGCATAACAGTAACGTTAGGCATATTTACGACTGTTACATTCATTATCCACACAAGACGGTAACGTTATTAGTGGGGCTGGTGGTAATTTCTATAAATATAGCTAAATCTATTAGTTAGCCGCGTATAGCATCAAGCTAACTTTATGTTTATAATAGGCTAGTTTATAAACTTTTGGTGAGCCACCAAACGTCTGGGAATTTCACTGTCAGAAACTGTCTGTCCGAGCCCGGCGAGAACCGCCGGCAGCAGACACGCCTACATTTATTATTAGAATTTTATTTGGTAGCGGCAATGCCATTTATCATAGTCCTAACACAGAGCATGAAGCTGATATGCTCCAAACAAAATTTATAGCTGTGGTTTATTTTACAATCGTTTTTCCTACCCGGAAGTGGTCCGCTTGATACTGTGAACTTGTGTGAAGTCATCAGCAGCCAGCAGGCTCTGTAACGTAGCCTCGGGAGACGGGCTTATCGCTGGGGAAAGACCTCTAGCCGCCGGGGCCGGATGAAACACGTCCTATTAACAGGTTATGTTTGTTTCTACGTGATTAATATGTTTCTCCGCAAATGCGACGATGTTTTGCGAGACACCGGTTCTGCATGAGATCTGCCCCCAGAAAGCAGGCCCGCCCACAACACTCATGATTGGTTCTCCGATGCAAGGCTTCCAACAGCGCCACCTAACGTTATGCAAAGATTTAAATAGTAATATTCTCAGTCTTACAGGAGTGAAACGGATTAAGACTGAGGGCTGAGTCTAATAATAGGCAGACTCACCACCGCAGCTAACTGCAGTCAAACAATAATGTTCCATGACCATAAGCATAACGGTAGTAACGTTAGGGTTGCATTACTTCACACAAGACGGTAATGTTAGCAGAGTTTCTGACCTGAGGGGCCAGCTACGCCGGTTGCATCAACGGGGCGTAAGCCATTTTCTCACTAAGACCGGTTGTAAATATTACGCCTGGTCAGGAGGAGGCGTAAGGTGCCTGTGCCTGTGGTAGTCTATCAGCGGAGATCTGCTGTGATTGAGTCCTCACCGTCCTCATCGTCGTAAAGTCGCCTTCGAAGCATGACGTTCGATTATAACGAACTAGTTGTGTGGCTTAGCCTTCCCAAATGTTGAGGGTCGTCTTTTAGAATTTAATACATAGAATTGGGAACGTTACATTAAATTTCATTCAGACTGTCTGGCACTCAATCGCCGCCATTTTCCCCCGGAGCGAGGGAGGGTGGGAGGAGGGAGGGTGTAGTGATGCACATACAGTAGTGGCTGATAGAGCGTAGTGGCACAGTGACGCTCCAAGCAGGTCGCGAGGCACATTTTTGTGCCAATCAGGGGGCATTCCCCGGCAATTCACATGGACGCGCATTGCTACGACCGGCGTAGTTAAGACCAGACGTAAGCCCTGTTGGTGCAACAGGCGTAAATCCACTCTAAAGACTGGTCTTAACTAAGACCGACGTAGGAGTTACAACCAGGCATAGTTAAGACCACTTGGTGCAACTGGCCCCAGGGGTGGTCAGATACTTGTACTACGGAGTGACAATAAAAATCTTGAATCTTGAAAGTCCATTAGCAAGCAGCTAACGTTATCTGGTCAAAACCACATTACAGTAGCTACAAGCAGCAAGTTCCCTTCATGAACCGAAAACACAGTCCTGACTCTAGTTTCCCCCCGATGTCGGTCACATTGCTGCTGTCTGGCCAGACGGGCTTCATTAGATAAATATTTATTTATTTATTTAGTGTGGACTTTTTCTGGAGTCTGTTGTTGTTTCCTTTTGCTAGCAGCTAGCGACGAACGTAATGTTAGCCCTTTCCTGTTAGCCATTTCCTGTTAGCCGTCTTCTTCGTTGGTATTTACGCCGGAGCCATGAGGACAAGAGGCAGGCTCGTGAACGCGCAGACGTCACATCCTCTAGCTGTGGCGGGAAATGTTCACCCCTCTGAAGATGCGGTATTTCCATGTATCTTCTGAACGGCTGGTCGGAGAGAAACGCCCCTGGTCGCGATTTTGAAGTTACGCCAAGGCGCATTCACTCATTGCCAATAAAAAACACTTTGTGCACATTTATTTCCGAACCGACGGAATGGGCCTTTAAACATTTCCCATCACAGTCCCTTCCAGTCACTAGTGTAGGCTCTCGATTTATCTGCCATCTGTTGTGATGTCTAGAAGTGAAGGAGCGCAGACGTATGACGTCAGAGCGACGCTCACAGGCAGTCTGAAGCAGCACGTTGAAATAAACGGAGGCGGTTCATGACGCTCCAACCTGAGTATTGAGTTTTAATGATATTGTCTATACGCAAAAGTACAACTATACAGCCCGACACCTCGGACGCTACATTGGTGGCAGCGGTGGGATATACAGTATGCCTTGGGAGAATAGCTCCCCTTGCAAAGTCTTTGCGGATTGGCCGTCCTCGCCAGGAGTCCCCCCAGGAGTCCCCCCAAGACGGCGAGCGATCCTGAGCGAGCGGATCCTGGCACGTGGACGCGCCTCTAGAAAGATAAGACTGTAAGGGCTCAGGATGCGCGGCTTCACTCCCACTCGGGCTATCGGGCTGGCCCTTTAGCTCGAGTGGTTAAGTGTTGCACAGTGTATGGGGACTGAGCCAGAGGTCCCAGGTTCGTATCCGCTCGGACGTTACATTGGTGGCAGCGGTGGGATTCCCTGTAGTGTGCCTTGGGGAGAATAGCTCCCCTTGGAAAGTCTTCGCAGTTGGCCGTCCTCGCCAGGAGTCCCCCCAGGAGTCCCCCCAAGACGGTGAGCGATCCTGAGCGAGCGGATCCTGGCACGTGGACGCGCCACTAGAAAGATAAGACTGTAAGGGTCAGAAATACACGGCTCAGAAATGCACGGCTTCACTCCCACTCGGGCTATCGGGCTGGCCCTTTAGCTCGAGTGGTTAAGTGTTGCGCAGTGTATGGGGTCTGAGTCAGAGGTCCCAGGTTCGTATCCGCTCGGACGTTACACTAGTTTCTTATGATACCAGGATCTCCACTTTAGCTTTAAAGATGAGCCTGCTACCAGCCTCTGAAAGTCATTTCGGCTGCGGATGCAAATTTCAACTAAGGGTGCAATGCATGCTCTTACACCCCGTACAATCGGGCCTGCCCTGTATACAAGTACAGATGTAAATGGACACAGTATACTGTGTATAGAAACTGTTCCCACCCGCAGACACAGCCAATTGTGTCTGTAGGAACGTCTGACCAAGCCGGAAATACAGCTGCCGGGAATTGAACCTCTACACTACCCATATGCCCCCCATTGTTCTCATTATATATTGAGTCAAAGAGAAGGTTAGAGACAGAGAAGCAGAGCGCCCTAATGGACCTGGCAATGAATCATAGTCATGAGCAATGACAGTCTGAAAGCCCAGGCAGGCAGGCGGGACCAGGGACATAAAGACCCTGTAGTCTGAAAGCCCCGGGACATAAAGACCCTGCAGTCTGAAAGCCCAGGCAGGCAGGCGGGACCAGGGACATAAAGACCCTGTAGTCTGAAAGCCCAGGCAGGCAGGCGGGACCAGGGACATAAAGACCCTGTAGTCTGAAAGGCCAGGCAGGCAGGCAGGGGACCAGGGACATAAAGACCCATGTAGTCTGAAAGCCCAGGCAGGCAGGCGGGACCAGGGACATAAAGACCCTGTAGTCTGAAAGCCCAGGCAGGCAGGCGGGACCAGGGACATAAAGACCCCGTAGTGTGAAAGCCCAGGCAGGCAGGCGGGACCAGGGACATAAAGACCCTGTAATCTGAAAGCCCCGGGACATAAAGACCCTGTAGTCTGAAAGCCCAGGCAGGCAGGTCGGGACCAGGGACATAAAGACCCTGTAGGCAGAAAGCCCGGGCAGGCAGGTGGGACCAGGGACATAAACACCCTGCAGTCTGAAAGCCCAGGCAGGCAGGTGGGGGACCAGGGACATAAAGACCCTGCAGTCTGAAGGCCCAGGCAGGCAGGCGAGACCAGGGACATAAAGACCCTGTAGTCAGAAAGCCCAGGCAGGCAGGCGGGGGACCAGGGACATAAAGACCCTGCAGTCTGAAAGCCCAGGCAGGCAGGCGGGACCAGGGACATAAAGACCCTGTAGTCTGAAAGCCCAGGCTGGCAGGCGCAGGGACATAAAGACCCTGTAGTCTGAAAGCCCAGGCAGGCAGGCGGGACCAGGGCAGAGTCCTGCACCGGGTCGGGGTTCCGCGGGGCCCCGCCGGGTACGCGCAAAAAAATGCGGGGGGCGGGTGTTATTTTGTCTTCATTTTATTTGCGGGTTCGGATCTGGGTAGAATAAACAACATGCGGCCCGGGTCGCGGGTGTTGTATAATATATGTATTTTTATTTACTTTTTATATAACGATAATAATTCAGTCAGTGTGTAACTTCATGTTTTGTCTGAGTCTGACTGACGTCTTTGACCTCAATCATTTCCGCTGGTCCTTTCCTTCCGGGTCAGCTCTCCCTCGCTCCGGTCAGGTATAAACAGAAATGACCTAGCTAGACCTATGCTAGCTAGCTTGTTGCATTGCATGACAGCCAGCGCCAGCAAGGCTAGCATGTTTCCTTTAGCTGCTGCCTGGCCCTGGCTGGCCTGCTGGCACTGGCACCAGTGACAAAACACCGTCAATGTGCTTAATTGTAAATAACGTTATGCAATGCCTGCCGAGTCCGACTGCACCGACTACCGTTGTTGGCTCTCGTCAGTGACTCGGCCAGAAAAGACCGCTATTCGCTTCCTGTGTGAATTGTGAAACGATCGCAGTTACTTTGGTTACCGTATGTTCACTTAAAAAAAAATTATATATGCGGAAGCGGAGCGGGGCGCGGGTCTCATGTCTGCGGGGCGGGGTGGGTTGCGGTACTGACTGATCATATGAGCGGGTTCGCGGAGCGGGGTCGGTACTGCACGTCGCGGGGCCGGGCGGAACCGGGTCTTGAAAATCAGACCCGCCCAGGACTCTGGACCAGGGACATAAAGACCCTGTAGTCTGAAAGCCCAGGCAGGCAGACGGGACCAGGGACATAAAGACCCTGTAGTCTGAAAGCCCAGGCAGGCAGGCGGGACCAGGGACATAAAGACCCTGTAGTCTGAAAGCCCAGGCTGGCACGCGCAGGGACATAAAGACCCTGTAGTCTGAAAGCCCAGGCAGGCAGGCGGGACCAGGGACATAAAGACCCTGTAGTCTGAAAGCCCAGGCAGGCAGACGGGACCAGGGACATAAAGACCCTGTAGTCAGAAAGCCCAGGCAGGCAGACGGGACCAGGGACATAAAGACCCTGTAGTCTGAAAGCCCAGGCAGGCAGGTGGGACCAGGGACATAAAGACCCTGTAGTCTGAAAGCCCAGGCAGGCAGGCGGGACCAGGGACATAAAGACCCTGTAGTCAGAAAGCCCAGGCAGGCAGGCGGGACCAGGGACATAAAGACCCTGTAGTCTGAAAGCCCGGGCAGGCAGGTGGGACCAGGGACATAAACACCCTGCAGTCTGAAAGCCCAGGCAGGCAGGTGGGGGACCAGGGACATAAAGACCCTGCAGTCTGAAGGCCCAGGCAGGCAGGCGAGACCAGGGACATAAAGACCCTGTAGTCAGAAAGCCCAGGCAGGCAGGCGGGGGACCAGGGACATAAAGACCCTGCAGTCTGAAAGCCCAGGCAGGCAGGCGGGACCAGGGACATAAAGACCCTGTAGTCTGAAAGCCCAGGCTGGCAGGCGCAGGGACATAAAGACCCTGTAGTCTGAAAGCCCAGGCAGGCAGGCGGGACCAGGGCAGAGTCCTGCACCGGGTCGGGGTTCCGCGGGGCCCCGCCGGGTACGCGCAAAAAAATGCGGGGGGCGGGTGTTATTTTGTCTTCATTTTATTTGCGGGTTCGGATCTGGGTAGAATAAACAACATGCGGCCCGGGTCGCGGGTGTTGTATAATATATGTATTTTTATTTACTTTTTATATAACGATAATAATTCAGTCAGTGTGTAACTTCATGTTTTGTCTGAGTCTGACTGACGTCTTTGACCTCAATCATTTCCGCTGGTCCTTTCCTTCCGGGTCAGCTCTCCCTCGCTCCGGTCAGGTATAAACAGAAATGACCTAGCTAGACCTATGCTAGCTAGCTTGTTGCATTGCATGACAGCCAGCGCCAGCAAGGCTAGCATGTTTCCTTTAGCTGCTGCCTGGCCCTGGCTGGCCTGCTGGCACTGGCACCAGTGACAAAACACCGTCAATGTGCTTAATTGTAAATAACGTTATGCAATGCCTGCCGAGTCCGACTGCACCGACTACCGTTGTTGGCTCTCGTCAGTGACTCGGCCAGAAAAGACCGCTATTCGCTTCCTGTGTGAATTGTGAAACGATCGCAGTTACTTTGGTTACCGTATGTTCACTTAAAAAAAAATTATATATGCGGAAGCGGAGCGGGGCGCGGGTCTCATGTCTGCGGGGCGGGGTGGGTTGCGGTACTGACTGATCATATGAGCGGGTTCGCGGAGCGGGGTCGGTACTGCACGTCGCGGGGCCGGGCGGAACCGGGTCTTGAAGATCAGACCCGCCCAGGACTCTGGACCAGGGACATAAAGACCCTGCAGTCTGAAGGCCCAGGCAGGCAGGCGAGACCAGGGACATAAAGACCCTGCAGTCTGAAGGCCCAGGCAGACAGGCGAGACCAGGGACATAAAGACCCTGTAGTCAGAAAGCCCAGGCAGGCAGGCGGGGGACCAGGGACATAAAGACCCTGCAGTCTGAAAGCCCAGGCAGGCAGGCGGGACCAGGGACATAAAGACCCTGTAGTCTGAAAGCCCAGGCAGGCAGGCGGGACCAGGGACATAAATACCCTGTAGTCAGAAAGCCCAGGCAGGCAGGCGGGACCAGGGACATAAAGACCCTGTAGTCTGAAAGCCCAGGCAGGCAGGCGGGACCAGGGACACAAAGACCCTGTAGCCGGTGGAGCTCCATGGGATTCAGCCCCACACTGCCTACGTATGACAAAATGGACCTATTCTCCACAGCAAGGACCAAGTGAGATGAGGGTGGTGCAGGTCACAGAGGACACAAGTCAACTGTAAGAGAAGATTAAAAAACTTCACCTATCTTGTAATAGTGGATACTGGTACTAAAATAGCTATAAGGGAAACACTATCTTGTAATAGTGGATACTGGTACTAAAATAGCTATTATATGAGGGAAACTGAGATTATTAGAGTTAGAAGAGTTCAACTTACTTTGCACGGTAAAATGTAATCTAATATACTATACTCAGTATCGCCCATTCAAACTACCTGGTTGGTGGTGAAGTATTATCTGCTTGAAGGCTGTGGATTTACAGCAGAACTAGTAGGAGGGGCCGCCACTATGGCTGCACAATTATGGTTAAAATGATCATTAGTGGCCGGGCCAGCGAAGCGGCAGGGCCACTTATTGTATTTGCCTGTATTATTTTTATTTATTTTTCTTCCTCCCGGGAAGTTCGACTTCCCATGGATGAAAACTAACCAAACTTTGCACAAAGGTCCAGTCCCATGCCAAACGTCTTTGACACAAATTTGGGGCCAATAGTCCTAACGGTGGCACGACAGCGACCGTCTAAAGTTTAAAACTTAAAAAATTCATAAAAAATCAGGCATACGTGCTACGGCTTTGCAACTTTCACCGAAATGTGCGCCTAAATGAGGGGAAACTTTTGTACAATGCAACCTATGGCCAATTATGAAGTTTAAAGACCGCAAAACTGCAAAAACTGCAAAAACGAATTAAACCCTACTCCTCCCACATTTTTTCTTCAAACGACACCAATCTTCAGTATCTGCATCGTTAGACTGTTCTACACAAAAGTATCAAACCAGATTTTCGATCGGTCAAAAATTGAGCCCACAGTGCATCAAAACGTTGAATTCTGGCCCCGTGTATAGCTTAATTACCTTAATTACCTTTGGCAATTAGGTTGTATTTGTGATGTCATCAGTCAGTCAAGCAATTGTGATGCCATCACTAATGTCACTCGAGCAATTGTGATGTCATAATATTTTTTTTCCCCATTGACTTGCATGGGGTTTCGAAAAATCTTGCAGTAAATTAGCTGTAATTCAGAAACCATAACAGCTACAGCTACGAAACTTGGTAGGGAGGTGCACAGAGGGGCCTTTTATTCTACACGAAAGAATTACACAAATTGAGCAGATGGTGGAGCTATAACAGCCCTCTTTACATTCTGGTCCATAACTTCTGAACCGTATGGTCTATCATCAAACTTCTTTTTTCCCTGGATTCCTTGGGTCCTTCCGCATCTACTCATCTAGGCCATGCCCATTTCCGTCTGACTAGATTTTCCGCCATTTTGAATTTGGTCCAAAACAGTTTTTTTGTGATTCCCCCTTGAAATTTTGTCCAGTCTTCACCAAACCAAAGCACACATCATGTGATGAGTGTCCTGCACAACACTGTTTCGTGGTATTTGAAAAAAGCACACCGTTGCGATATAATTGACTTCCAAACTTCTGTGGGTGGGGCCAATTTCACAAGAATCACCATAACTCTAGAACACAACGTGCGATCCTAACCAACCTTGGTCCAGGTGTGGAAGGATGTACTCTGAGACTATAGGATAAATATTGTGTCATTTCGCCTTTAGGGGGCGCTATAGCAGCATTCAGTACCTGTACCTTCTAAATTGTTTTATTTTGAAGGGCGGCAGGAAGTGCTGATTCATTGTCATTATGGCCAACCTTCCTTCTTGTATTGACACTTGACACTTCTGAGCTGATTTCAAGGCTCAAGGCTCAAGGCTCAAAGCCTTGAGACTTGCCCGGCCACGACCCATTGCTGCGCAGCAGCTATAATTATGATTATTTTGCTAGTGATCACGATTATTAATCATTAATCCATACCCGGGGATGCGCGCGCCACAGCTCTTCTAAAATAGGGCAACGCCGCCACGACCTACCAGCATTCCGGTGGCGCTGCGGCCCACAATTGGTAGAGTTGCTCGAGTTGCTTGGTTGTGGACAATACACACACCACTCACACAACGATGTCATCAGTGATGTCACTCGAGCAATTATTATGTCATCAGTGATGTCATCAGTTAGTGTCAACAACTCACGGACGCTGTCCAGGTCCCACATTCCAGGGAGTTGCTCGAGTTGCTCGAGGATCTCAAGTAGCCGGCGTTGCTTGCGCAACCGAAGTAGTAGCAAGTGCCCGCAGTCGCCCATTTCGCTTGCGTCTGGTGGAAACCTCCCCCACATTTGTAGGGCGTCAAAGTTCCTCGCCCAGTCGCCTGCGAACAGCGGGGGCCCTAATGACACCCCTGCCCTGTTGTACCACATGCCATGTGCCATTAACAGTAATGTGTCTAGTCTACCGGTCCTACTTATAGCCTCTGCAGGGAAGGATTTATGACATCACTGATGATGTCATAGACATTGTGACATTATTAGATGTCATGTGCTCTAGTCACATCACTCGACATCACAATGTGACATCAGTGGTTAGTCAGTTTAGTCACTGATGTGAGTGATGTGATAAATCCTTTTCTACTTAGGCAAAGAGCCATTGTGACTTCATCATCAGTGATGACATTTATGCATAGTGGCATCACTGATGACATCACAATGGCTCTGTGCATACTGCATAAGTGATTTGTGACATCTTTGTTGATTTTATGACAGTGTGGGCCACACATTACCTGTCAATCACACAGTGTGGTCAGCAGCTCTTCCCACACATCACCTGTCAATCACACAGTGTGGGCAGGGCCTCTTGCCACACATCACATGTCAATCACACAGTATGGGCGGGGCCTCTTGCCACACATCACATGTCAATCACATTGTGAGTGGGCCCCCTTCTCACACATCACCTGTCAGTCACACAGTATGGGCGGGGCTTCTTGCCACACATCACATGTCAATCACATTGTGAGTGGGCCCCCTTCTCACACATCACCTGTCAGTCACACAGTATGGGCGGGGCTTCTTGCCACACATCACCTGTCATTCACAGGGTTGACGGGGCCTCTTGCCACACATCACCTGTCAATCACACAGTGTGGGTGGGGCCTCTTGCCACACTTGCCACATATCACCTGTCAATCACACAGAATGGGCGGGGCCTCTTGCCACACATCACATGTCAAAAACAATAGAATAGAAATAAAATAGAACTACAGCGCCAGGCACTGCTACGCCTAACCATGGCCAAACCGAAACCCAACTGCGAAGGGAACCTTGCCGATAAGGGTCCAGAACAGACTTTAGTTGCATCAATGTCTGTATAGACAACTGACTGTTAAATCAAATAAATTATAATTCAATAATATTTCAACAATGCTTATTTTCAGTTTTCGCATTTAACTGGGGGAATATAAATAATAAGTAGCCTAGGCTGCTCTAATAATAAAGATTTTTTTTTTCTCATTTCAATTAAAATAGCTATCCTGGGTTAATTTATTTCAGTATTTAATATTTTGGTTGTCTTTGTGGCTGATGATGCTGACATAGGTAGTAGTCGCTCTATTTTTTATTATTTTCCCCCCTCAAGTAATTACTGCACTCATACACTCCTAAACCCTCCTTCAGTATTTAGCGCAGCAACCAGTACACATACCCCCAATCCGGCTTCCCACCCGCAGACACAGCCAATTGTGCCTGTGTGGATTCCCGAACAAGCCGGAGGTAACACGGGGGCGCGAACTTGCGACCCTCGTGTTGGTAGTCAGGGAATCTACCGCTACACTTCCAGGAGGCCCCAGGAGAAACTCGTTGCGGAG
Organism: Poromitra crassiceps; assembly: GCF_964638095.1. NCBI lineage: Eukaryota > Metazoa > Chordata > Actinopteri > Beryciformes > Melamphaidae > Poromitra > Poromitra crassiceps. Next base: position 43,669,459 of record NC_139623.1, read on the forward strand.
ATAAGTAGATTCGGACAGACAGAATGATGGAAGCATGGACAGAGTTTCCTTGATTCTATAGTAAGATGATTATTAGTCTTGATGATTTGAGAAAAAAATTACTGCACTTTTAACAAGATCTTCTGACCAGAATACAATAACAATTAAATGCACATAAATCAAAACTAGAGGGCACCCGGCAGAGTACATAGCTCCGCTAACCTTTCCACAAAGTTTTGTGGTGTTACGTGAATCCGTTTGAAAGTTAGGTGCCTTTTTGTGATTGCTGATACCTATTACCATAGCCCATTTTGGCCAGTGGCTGTGGGAAGTTGGCTTATGACCTGCTTATCTACCAAGTTCCGTGCAAATCCGTTCAAAACTTTTTGAGATCTCCTGCCGACAGACAACATAAACATAAATTCAGTCCCGGCCTACTCCGTTGGCGGAGGTAATTAAAATATTATACACAAAATATACACACCCAGGCTTACCCAGCAATAACACCACTACCGTTCATCCTACATTATTACAATGTACAGTAATGTCTACTCTCTGAAGCTCCACCCCCTTCCCCTCCTCGATGTCTGAACTCCATTCCTCACTCAGCTGGGGGTCCAATCCTGTCCCTTCAATCCCCCCTGTGTGTGTGTGTGTGTGTGTGTGTGTGTGTGTGTGTGTGTGTGTGTGTGTGTGTGTGTGTGTGTGTGTGTGCGTGTGTTTCCCAGAAGAGGCCGGATGAGCCGTGCTCGGTCGGGCCCAGATGAGCCCAATGTTCCGAGCCTTTCCTCATTGTTCCCATCCTGAACAAACAGCACATTTGTTTTTGTTTGGCTTTTATGGTTAATTGAGAAACAAAGGGTGAAAAAAGTGTTTGGGGGCTGTCCTAAATAAATACATCAAAGAACCTGACAAATATACAGCAGGAAGCCGGTACGGTACGCTGTCCAACAGCCTGCCAGAAAAGAGATTTGAAAAAGCAGATGATTGAATGAGAATGATTGACCGGTAGCGATGAAATGTGCGCCAACCTAGCCTGATAGGTTGGGGCCAGATTGTGTTTCTGAATACAAGGAGGATTGTGGAAGTTCTATTTATAGAATTTACATTTTTAGTTCTATATTCTATAAGTAAGTCTAGATTTGCCTCATGGTGACCATGGTGCCAAGGTAATGCTCTACATGAGTCTAGTCCAGACTCCAGGCATTCATTACTGTTCAAATCACATGGGCTACTATGGTTACACTGCAATGCAGCTTTTGTCATCGAATCACACTAGGATGCATTAAATGACAGGTTTGTTTGGATACAAAAATACGATTTTGGGCATCCGAGTAGTGTATAAAAGCACCACCGCGGAGACCCAGGTTCAATTGCCGGTTAATAGACCCTTTTCACGGGGGCCATTTTTGCAAAACACTAATGAGGGTTTCCAACCCTCCTTAGTGTTTTGCTTGCACCTGTGTTTACCCTGCCTTTTCCAGACAAAATGGCCCCTGTGAAAAGGGTCCATATTTTGGTCAGACGTTCCTACAGATATAAGTGTCTGTGGGTGGGAAGCTGGTGGGTATGAGTCCTGGTCGCTGCACTAGAGCCACCTCTGGTCGGTCGGGACACCTGTTCAGGGGGAGGGGAACTGGGTGAGATAGTGTGATCCTCCCACGCACTACGTCCTGCCGGTGAAAATCCTCGCTGTCAGGTGAAAAGAAGCAGCTGGCGACTGCACATGTAATGGAGGAAGCATGTGCTAGTCTACGGCTCTCCCCAGATCGGCAAAGGGGGTGGAGCCACGACTGGGACAGCAGGGGGAATTGGGGAGAAAAATCTGGGGGGAAAAGCATTTTGTTCACATTGCTATTGAATCTTCAAAACCAGATAAGGGAGTGGCTAACACACATAGTCTGGATGCAATCCAACCACAATGCATTAAAGAAATGTAATGCCAGGCTCGACTACACAAATTCAGCATGATTTTAAAACGATTTGGTCGCAGCTGACGGATTTCCAGCGTCGGGTCCGAATATGACCGCTGAGAACGACGAACGGCATCTTTACCTCTTGTAGTGTGACATAATCAAAGAGCAGCATCTTGGCGTCTGGGACGCCTCACGACAACCTGACGAAAAGACTAGCACGCCAGTCTTTTGGGGCTTTTCTCGCCTAGTTTGACAACTATTATGACAAGTTCCTTTTGAGGCTCTCGATGGATTCTCCGTGGATGTGCGCATACAGAAAAACAACATCTGTTCCCTTCTGTATCAAAATGACGCGGTACCTGGAATAAACTGTAGAGCTCTCGGGGCAGGAAAACATTCCGCCCTGACCGACCAGAGGAGGCGCTAATGTAGCGACCAGGACACAAACCCCCATTCCGGCTTTCCACCAGCAGACACCAGTCAATCGTGCCTGTATGGATGCCCGACCAAGCCGGTGGTAACACGGGGATGCGAACCTGCAATTATGAATTTGTTTTTCACTGCATGAGACAATGGACTTGTGGTGTGCGGGCCGATTCTGATGTTCTGTGTCAGAGTTGGCAGTCCTGGTAGTGCTGCTAGTGTCCCGGCCAAGACAAGACACGTCATGAATTGATGTCAGTATGATTGCCTACTCTGACATGGTGACATCGTGAACGCCAACAAATATTGTGTAGTCTGATCCCGGAGAGTGGAGAGGGACAGACCAAAGTAAATAAATAAATACTGCCACAGGAGACAAATATTAGCCAATCTCAGGCCAAGTATGGACATATCGCAATGTGATCTTTAGAATCAGAACTCAAAAGTTGCATCGAAAAGCCAAGTGTAACCATAGTTGTATGAAATTGGCCGTGTGCTTGTTGTTTCTGTCCCGCTCGGCGGTGACGCGTGTAGGGGCCCTTGTGAATGCTAATTTGCTTGCGAGTGGCTCCTTCAGTCTCTCCCACGGGGCAGAGTCAGGGGCAGAGTCAATCCGAGGCAGCTTCAGGTCTCCACTGATCGATCGCTGCTTCCAAGAATCTGACATTTCTGGTGTGACTGCGTGCGTACTCGCCTCACTCGGCTCACAACAACACCGGTCCAGTCTTTAGCCGCTTTAAGGATCCTTGCATTACCGGGGTATGGCAGCAGGCCTCACACACACGTTCTACCATAGGGGTTAAAGGTGGTTAAATACTTCACCCAAAAACAAAAATTCTGTTATCATTTACTCACCCGGCCTCATGCCAGAACACAGGTGAAGTTTGAAGTTTGAGAGAAAGGGGAACATGTAAAAAAAAAAAAAAGTAAGAATAAATCATGACAATAAATGAAACCTTCAAATAAATCTGCTCAGGAGGCACTAATTGCAACTCTTTCAATCCATTTCTTATTTTCTTAATGTTAGATTCTTGAAAAGGTGGATTATCATCTCTCTGGAGTTGTGCTGGCAACCTCCCAGTGTGTTATTTACTGTAGACAAACTTTTGTTTCAATTCGCATGAGGGTGACTCGATGATGACAAAATTTTCATTTTTGGGTGAACTGTTCCTTTAAGGTCTCTCCTCCATGGTGACAGTTAACTCCCGCTCTCACCTCAAAATGTATGTGTGAGTGTGTGTGTGTGTGTGTGTGTATGCATGCGTGTTGTTTGCCACATTTACCTCTCTCTCTAGGCATTAAGGTCTCTTCTGCATAGTGACAGCATAGCAGATTTACCTCTCTCTAGGGGTTAAGGCAGTGATACTCAACTTGCGGCCCCTGTGTGGCCCGCGATGGAATTGCAATTTCTTTGTTTTGTGTTTTTGTTTTTTTACAGTGCACCTGAACGCAACATGCAAGATACCCGCTGAATAAGTGTCCAAATGTTCATGTCATTCTGGCCAATACTCCACTTCTGTTACAGCATTTCAGTCTGGAATATGGAATATATTATATATTGTTTGTTTATTAACTGGCCCCTGGCCTTCTATCATTTCACGAAAGTGGCCCCCGGGCAAAGCAAGTTGAGTATCCCTGGGTTAAGGTCTCTTCTGCCTGGTGACAGCATAGCCAAGTAGGCTACGACCAAAGACGATGGGATTCAAGCACGACTGCCCAACTTCAACTCACTTCCTGTCATTTTGTCACGTGGGTTTTGCCCATGGTTTTCCACGGACATGCTCACTTATATTACGAGGCTTTCAGAAGGTCTGAGTCAATGGTTGACCACGCCCATTTAGGAGACTTGCTGCTACCATTTGTTAGAATTGGTGGAGCCTGCGGTGACCCATCTATAGTACTATAATATCTATGCTACCACTCTCACCTCAGAATGTATAAGTGTGCAAGCGTGTTGTTTGCCACGTTTACCTCTCTCTCTCTCTCTCTCTCTCTCTCTCTCTCTCTCTCTCTCTCTCTCTCTCTCTCTCTCTCTCTCTCTCTCTCTCTCTCTCTCTCTCTCTCTCTCTCTCTCTCTCTCTCTCTCTCTCTCTCTCTCGGTTAAGTGACAGCATAGCCAACTCCCACTCTCATCTCAAAATGTATAAGTAAGTGTGTGCATGTGTCGTTTGTCACGTTTACTTCTCTCGCTCTAGGGGTTAAGATCTCTCCTCGGGCTCCACAGTTAATCGTTTATTAATTGCGATGCCGATATTGGCTTCCACAATTGATTGATTGTGGCCAGGGTTTCTGGTGTCGGGCTGCAAGGATTTGTCAACGCAATCAAATCAAATGGCTTTAATTACTTCATTTTGACCCAGTTTACCGCTGACCTTTCGAAGCACGTATACACTCTTCCATTGGCTCGGATTCAAGTGTAGTATATAATGAAGCACGGGTTACGGGCTCAAATATTTCCTTTTTAATCTCCAACCAGAGACGTAGTACACAGGCAAATACTACTTCCTTATTTACACAAATCTTCGCAATTTTCCTTATGGAAAACTTCTAAATAAAAGCCCACAAACACCCAAATAGACTTCTTAGTTCGTACAAATTCTTAGAAGAAGAAGAAGAAGAATCACAGGTTCAAAGATTTGTACATTTTAATGCTTTATTTATTTATAAGTTTATAAAATACATGTGAAGGCATTTTGATTAATGCCCAAGTGCACTAAAAGAAAATGGATGAATAATCGTGGTCACAATATCGAGCAAAATAACCGGGATTATTATTTTATCCATGACGTGCACCTCTAGTAACACTGACAGCATAGCCAACTCGTGTGTGTGTGTGTGTGTGTGTGTGTGTGTGTGTGTATATGTGTATATGTGTATGTGTGCGTGCATGTTGTTTGCCATGTTTACCTCTCTGCTTTGAGTTGTTGACCTTGTTAGCTGTCAAAGTCTGTCCTGTCCAGAGACAAGACCTATATTGTCAGGTCAATGCGAACACAGACACACACCTGCTACTGTACCAACTGCACGCATGAACAAAGGCACGTTACTGCTTTTAACAGAGATCAGTGTCCTCAGGTGGACTGATGTGTACGACATACATGTACACTAAAGTAGTAGTAGTATGTGCATAGACTTACATTACAAAATATGTGTGTGGGGGTGTGTGTGTGTGTGTGTGTGTGTGTGTGTGTGTGTGTGTGTGTGTGTGTGTGTCCATCTTTCTTTTCTGGGACACCACAGCCTGTGCTAGTCTCCCTCCTTGTGATGATCACAGACACTAATCTTTAGGGGATTGACGCTCATTTGGTTATTGATCACAGTAAAAGGGCAACATTAGGCTCTGCCTCCAGCTGTACTCACACAGCTTCACTGTGCCCTTGGTGGCTATTTGCACTTCAACATCCAATAATCCCCCGGCATGCACACATGCACAATAGCTCCCGTTTTCTATTTCACTTTAATTAGCCTGCTGTTTGCCCAAAAGGCTTGCTAACAATAGGCCTGTAATTACAGATGGCACAGAGAGCTGACCCTCCCCAGCGGCTGCTCTGCCTCCACACAGACAGAAGAGCATGATGTATATGTGAATATTTCTATATGGTTGTCAATAAACTAACTAACTATTGTAAGCTGCTCTACCTCCACACAGACAGAAGAGCATGATGTATTGTAAGCTGCTCTGCCTCCACACAGACAGAATAGCATGATGTATTGTAAGCTGCTCTACCTCCACACAGACAGAAGAGCATGATGTATTGTAAGCTGCTTTACCTCCACACAGACAGAAGAGCATGATGTATTGTAAGCTGCTCTACCTCCACACAGACAGAAGAGCATGATGTATTGTAAGCTGCTCTACCTCCACACAGACAGAAGAGCATGATGTATTGTAAGCTGCTCTGCCTCCACACAGACAGAATAGCATGATGTATTGTAAGCTGCTCTACCTCCACACAGACAGAAGAGCATGATGTATTGTAAGCTGCTCTACCTCCACACAGACAGAAGAGCATGATGTATTGTAAGCTGCTCTACCTCCACACAGACAGAAGAGCATGATGTATTGTAAGCTGCTCTACCTCCACACAGACAGAAGAGCATGATGTATTGTAAGCTGCTCTGCCTCCACACAAACAGAAGAGCATGACGTATTGTAAGCTGCTCTACCTCCACACAGACAGAAGAGCATGATGTATTGTAAGCTGCTCTACCTCCACACAGACAGAAGAGCATGATGTATTGTAAGCTGCTCTACCTCCACACAGACAGAAGAGCATGATGTATTGTAAGCTGCTCTACCTCCACAGAGAGAAGAGCATGATGTATTGTAAGCTGCTCTACCTCCACACAAACAGAAGAGCATGATGTATTGTAAGCTGCTCTGCCTCCACACAAACAGAAGAGCATGATGTATTGTAAGCTGCTCTACCTCCACACAGACAGAAGAGCATGATGTATTGTAAGAGCCACTTTCCTCGCTCCCCCGTTTGGAGCACAGCGACAGAGGATGGGAAGCAGACAGAGACGGTCGGTCAATAACCGAGCCTCTTCAAAGTGACCCGTTAATTATGTGGCCTGAAGAGGCCAAGCATAAATTAGAACTGGGCCGACGTCATGCTGAAGAGCCAGTCAGTGTTGAATTATACCCTCCTTCACTGTAGTCAAGAGACCCTTTTCACGGGGGCCATTTTGTGTCAAAAAGGCAGGGTAAACAACACAGGTGCAAGCAAAACACTAATGAGGGTTTCCAACTTCCATGATTGGAATTTGGAAACCCTGTTTTGCTTGCACCTGTGTTTACCCTGGCTTTTTGACACAAAATGGCCCCCGTGAAAAGGGTCTATTGTGGAAAAGACAGCGAGTGAAAAGTGCATGTGGATGTGTTAAGCTTTGCCAGGAGATGGGGAGCATGACCGGGAGAGAGACAGTCATAGAAAAGAGCATCCCTGACGTGGTTACTGTCTGCACGGTGGCCATTGTAGTCTGGGTACCCTGGCAGAACTGGAGCTGTGTGACAGATCAGTCAGTCTCATGGCATTAGGCCTGTCATTTGTGCTTTCCTTGTGGACGGGGGGCATCATGACACTGTATCAGCCTGACCTTTCCACCAGACATCATAATAATGTGCCCAACAAATCCTCTGACACTACGGTCACCTTTTCCCTCGTCTCGCTGGACGTGTGGCCACATCTGTTCCAGTACAGAGCCCTCAACTGGGCTCTGCTGATTGGAATGGACACGGGCGAGCACGCACGCACGCAAACACACACACACACACACACACACACACACACACACACACACACACACACACACACACACACACACACACACACACACACACACACAGTATAATAAGTATTTATTCACACACTCTCAAAGCCACAGGGATTTCTGTGTGGAAGGAGATAGATTCACCAGAAAACAGAAAACCTCAGGAGCCTAACAGCAGGGTTATGCGTCTGCGTGGGACCAGGGTTTTCCATAAGCGCTAGCTGCCAGCTAAATGGCTGGACATTAAAACCTTTCAGGGGTGTCCCAGTGGCTCACCTGGTAGAGTGCGTACCACAAAGGCTTACACCCAATGTACACCAGATGCGTTATGGCTCCGTGCGGATCCGGTCAAACACGCCAGAAAAAGACTCTAACCCATGTTAATAGATGAGCAATACATGCGGTACGGAGAAAATACGCACCGGTTCTATTTTTGTCGGATCCCGCATGTGTCTGACAGATTACATGAGTGTGGGTCTGTTCGCAGTCGTACCGCATCTGTTCCGGTCCGGAGCTGGTGGACATTAGCCCTTAGTCCTTCGCGCGGCCGACCCGGGATCAAATCTGACCCGTGGTCCTTTGCCGCATGTCATCCCCTCTCTCTCCCCACCTTTCCTGTCTGCATACTGTCCTATATAATAAAGGCAAAATGTTTTCTTAAGCCCTTTTCCCACATGCGCTTTGTACCGCAAAATGACCGGAACGTGGTCTGTTGCCTGCATGTGGGAAAGGCGCCGTGCCGGTATAAGCGCGACCCCGTCGTCCCCGACATTTCACCAGTTTCGAGCCAGTCAGAAGAGCGGTATGCTCTTAAGGGGACGCAAGTGGAAACGAGTCCAGTCATTTTCCGCGACACCGGTCCTTCAATCATGGGCGAAGTGTAGCCTACACACGTTGCTTAATGTTCCAGCGGGCATAATCTAATCATTCGCGCACATTAAAGCAAACTGGCGAAATGATCTTGTGATAGCCTAATAAGAGCAGTATGTCAGCTTGCTGATTTCCGAAGGCAACCCCGGACACATCAAACGAAGCCAGTCTGTAAAAAGTGCTTCAACGCGACGCAGGTGAACGGATAAACATCGAACCAGCAACTATTTCTCTCAGACACGGATCCCAACTTCTTCAAAGTGCATCATCTAATCATTCGCGCACATCAAAGCAAACTACTTCCACATTTTCGCTTCGTGCATTTGCTTTCTCTACATACATACAAGCGTTGAGCAGCTTGCAAGCCTCCGCCATTCTCGCTGTATCTGTCCTGTGTGGCTGCTGCTCTCCAGCAGAGGGGAGGGGGTAAATCGGCTGTGTTTATTACGCTGGCGGCTTGACGCTGCTCTTAAGTCAAACGAGTGTGATTTATTGTGTGACAACTGACAAGCGAACTTATTTCGAGTTTTGCCGACCCCCCAAATAAGCTCCCCCCTCCCCCCGCCCTCCAACATACAGGCAAATTCGCTGATAGATTCCCACATGCGTGAGCCGAAGTGTGAAGGGAAATGTCCGATATTGACTTACAGGTAATTTTCCGGTACGCATGTGGGAAAACGGCTTTACTGTCACAATAACCACAATATTGCAATACCGTGCTATTAGACGAGCCAACCGCGGTAGAGGGCAAGCAACCAGAACAATCGTGCTGTATTCATATTTTTCCCACGGCACTGCCGAGGGCATCACAAACCAAATTCAGGTCCTGCAGTAATTCAGAGGTTCAGCAGCTGAGAAAGTTCAAAGTGCCAAAAACAACGATGGTGCTCTTCTACACCTCAACTGTTGAGTCCATCCTCACCTCCTCCATCGCTGTCTGGTATGCTGCTGCTGCCGCCCGCAAGGACATCTCCAGATTGCAGCGCAATCATCCGCTGTGCTGAAAAGGTGAACGGATGCAGCCTGCCATCCCTTCAGGACCTGCACACCGCCAGGACGCTGAAGCAGTCTCGGAAAATCATGGCCGACCCCTCCAACCCAGGCTATAAACTCTATGAGGTACTCCCCCTGGGCAGGAGACTGAGGACTGGCAGAAGCAGAACCTCTCATCATAAGGACAGCTTTTTCCCAACTGCCATCCGCCTCTTCAACGAGGCATGAAAGCCCCCACGAATAAGGACTTTAGCACCCCACCCCCCACTTCCAGTGCCCCCTGAGCACAGCCGGCTTGGTAAAGGCTGCTTTATGCTCACCATGCCGTGAAGGGCGCGGGGGTGGAGCGAGGGCCGGGCGCGTCAAATGACGTAAATTTGTTGGGTGTGGTTATTCGCTACCTCTGTAGAGCGCCCACCGTGTGCCTGACTTTTTTTCTCACAGCGCGACCTCCACACGGCTTCTCTCCAAACATGGCCGCTTTCAAGCCACTGAGCCCTGAACACTGAGCTGTGTTTTCCCCACATTTCTTAACCCATGTGGTAGGCTATAAACTTTGATTTGCAACGGTTCGTTTTTAGTCATTTCACCAAGTAAATGTGTTGTGTTGAGAGCATGATTGAGAGAGATTAAAAGCAGCACAGAGTAGGCAATCAGGGCTGAGAACTAAAACGGCTTTCAGTAAAAACAAGTTTGGTGATTCATGCATGTGCTGATGTACGGTCGTTTGAGAGTGAAAGCGCACTCAGTACTGCACATAATAGCGTTTCATTGCGACTTTTCACGGGCTGTTCTCACTATTACCATTGTACAATACATGCTGATCACTTGGCTGATCACTTCTGAGTATAATAGCATCTGCCCCAGCGCGAGGTCCGCACGGTGACTCGCGGAGACTTGCGGAGCTCCACCCCCACGGAGCTTGCTCGAGTATAATGAGCCCTTGACATGCCAGCTGGGGTCCCCCCATTGATATGATCCTACACCCCCCCCCCGCACTTTAAATTTTGATTGTTTTTCTATATTGCTTTGTCTTCTACTATTGATGTGACTGCTGCGTTGCATACTTGCCAAGTCAAATTCCTCTTTTGTAATCTGATTACTTAATGTGGCTATTAAAGTGAATCTGAATCTGAATTTTTATTCTCTATATAGAGGAATGAAACATTTGCATTGTGGAACAGACATGAGGTTTATGGAACGTTTACAGCATGTTGCGTAGAAACAGATATTCTAGTGATTTTGGCCATACAACATAATCCACCACCTTAAGGCAGTCACACTCCATCCAAAAATAGTCATTTTTAAAGTTAACCCCATAATAATCTGTAGATGGATTTAACTACGTTACAAGTCAGGCATATGGTGCACATGGAACAAATGCACAACATATCCCGGCTCAAAGCAAAAACAAATAGCCCAGGCTAGGACTGATTAGGCTATATAGTGAAACACTCCTAGCTATTAGCAAAATCTGCTTATTGCATTCCTGATACTCGCAAAGAATCCTACTGTGTTGCTAAGCCCATTGTGATCAGAGGTTCCAGAGTTAAATCCAGTCTGATGGGAATGAGGCTCCGTTAAGGGTTTCAGGGTGCTGGACCCAATTGGCCTGAACTGAACTGAGCCTTGCAGTTTTATTTGGATTACTCATTGACAAAAATCCACATTTAAATTTAAATTGTAGAGCGTCTTACACTAGATACACAGGTAGGGGGCTCAGTGTTTCCCATTGGAGAAGCTTGCCTGAACACATTAGACTGCAGCAGACTCTGTTTACCTAAGAGCATGGTGCAGGTTAAAAAAAATCTGAATTTACATATGGGCTCATGATTACAGTGAAAATACTAAAAAAGATTCCCCCCCACAGGCCCCCAGGGTATACATATGGAGGAAAAGGTGACATTTTATAAATGTGACATAACAACAGGAGTGACATCACAAGAGGAGAAGGTTCTGCTGGGGCTGACACAGGGATGCAAAGTCATGGAGAGTGAAAAAAGGTGACAGATACCAGGGCAGACATAAAACCACTCAGAAATCCTCATATTTTGGGCTGAAAAATGTGACTGTCACCTAAAGGTGACTAGTTTGCATCCCTGCGACATCACAAGTGGGAGTTCCATGAAATGGAACCAGTGCCCCCTGCTGGTTAGAAAAACAGCTATGTGTGATAGGTTGAGGCGGTGACTCGTCATAGACGCTGGGTTAGCTGGCTCAGCCTGGCTGGGGGCGTGGTCAGGGTGGGGTAAATCCCCCGTTCGATCCATTCAGCAAAGTTAGAATTTAGCTGCTAGCCCAGCCCAGGCAGACACAATCGGGGATTTGACCACCGCAGTAAATGCACATCTGAACAGATGTCTTGTGTTCTGCTCTAGAATCCCCAAACCTGTAGTTTAGAGCCGCAGCACCGTCCTTTGGTGAGTCAGCCCATTGAGATATATGGGCGGCTTTACCCCACTCGCGCGCGAGCCGTATAACATTTTGTGGGCGTTCTTGCCACACATGCATCTATAGAAAATGTTTGTTTTTCCCCCAAATCCCATTGCTATATACCTCTTCCACATATTAATGCAATGTGGTCTCCAACCTGCACCATGGCTCCAAGATTTGTGATGTCATGAATCTTTAAAGCCCTTAAGATTATTCTAATCTAATCTAATGGAAGTGTTGTATTACACAATTGAATTTAACACTTTTCTAATCTTTCAAATGGATCAACAATTTCAAGAATCATTTGACTGGTTAGTATATAGCACTTTGTAACTTTGTCCTTTACAAATAAAATGATTTGTATTATTCCTCAAGGACTCTTTGACAGGACATACTGTATAGACCAAATCACCGGGATGTTTACATTTACTTCCGGGTACCCCTGAGGTCCACACATTATAATGGCGGTGGACGGCACAAACTGACATGTTGAAGACAAAAACAGACAAAGAAGACAAAAATGGTTCGTCCGTGTTGTGTTGTTGTTTAATATCATTCATAACAACACTTTCACTAACGTTAGTGGAGACCAGACTAGCTAATTTACCTGTTGGACCAGACTAGAAGCTAAATTAAATTGACCTGGCGTCAGTAGCTCTGTCTGTACCAGGCTCTTTCTCGCCGAGAAGAGCCTGGTGACGCTAGGTTACTCTGTCTGTAACGTAAAAAAACAGCGAGTTTGACAGACAAACAAACTTTATTAGCTAGCTAACACTACATAAAACAAACACAGAAGAAAGGCTAGATACGTCGGACAAGCATGTTTACCAACCGTTTAACCATTTAAATTGAAAGTAGTCGGCCGAAAACAACGAGAGGGTTTGACAGCATTTATATGACAACACGCACATTTAAACCTGCCGCCTTTCCCAAGTGGTACCCGGAAGTAAATTTGTTTACATGGTGACGTCACGGTGATTTGGTCTATAGCTGCTGACAGTTGGCAGTTATGGGCATTGGACCAAGTTCCTTCCAGTTACAGACCTGTCTTTTTAACGAATACATCAGTGGTCCTCAAACTTTTTCCACATCAAGGACCCCTAAACTGACACAAATTAGACCAGGGACCACCATTTGAGAAGATTTTGTCCCAGGGTCCCGCATCTGATAAGATTTTAGCTTTTGTGAGGACCCTCCCACTCTCCTGACCCTGTCTTGCAGGAGCCTGGTGTTGGGGTCGTTAGGCTGATTGGGTGCACCTGAGACCAGTGTACTCATTGGGCTATATATAATTTTAAATGTTTACGGAACAATAAGCGAACAAACAAACAAACAAACAGGCTCAGACACAAGAAAAGACAGAAAATAAATAAAAAATAAACATACATCACTGACATTTAGCATAACAAGGTGGTGCTACCAGCCGCATAAGGTGCTTATGTGCTTGTAAGATATTGTGCATAGGATCCCATGCAAGGGGTCCATGGGAAACCAGTCGGACAAGCCATCCGGAACCCCTAACCTCAGTCACTTCTCATTCTTCACCTCATCAAAGTAGGCCAAAAACGGGTCCCAGATAGTTGAGAACCTTTTAAGCGAGTTGGCTCTCAGGAACTTGAGTCTCTCCATCTGTATAACAGAGATCATGTCCATCAGCCACACGTGGAAAGAAGGTGAAGAGGATGACTTCCATTCCTTCAGAATGAGTCTTTTGGCAACAGTTGTCCCCTGTGTCAGAGACTGTTACACAGCTGTATGGAAGTTCAGAGAGGACTCCGAGCAGCCGAATATGGCGAGTTCTGCTTCTGACTGCAGGGTTATTTTGTAGGCCTTAGAGTACCAGTCAAATATTTTGGCCCAGAATCCCGTTAGTGAAGGGTAGAACCAGAAGGCATGAGATAGTGTGCCCTCTGACACCCGACACCTGTCACACAGTGGGGAGAGAGAAGGGAAGATCTTATGTAATTTATGCTTGGAGTAGTGAAGACGGTGAGCGACTGTAAATTGGATCAGCTGGTGTCTGTTATTAACTGAGCAGAGTTGTACCACAGACAGACTCCTCTCCCATATAATGTCAGATAAATCAATACCAAATGGTAAATGGTAAATGGCCTGCATTTATATAGCGCTTTTATCCAAAGCGCTTTACAATCAGTAGATAGTTTTACATTCACCCATTCATACACCAATGGCGGCAGGCTACCACGCAGGGTGCCTACACACCATCGGGAGCAACGAGGGTTGAGTGTCTTGCCCAAGGACACAACGACAGCAGCTGGGAGGGAGCGGGGATCGAACCGCCAACCCTTGCGTCATTGGCCGACCCGCTCTACCTCCTGAGCTAAAGCCGCCCCAATACCAAGTTCCCCCTGCCACGCTTCTCTAATCCTCTGAGTGGAGGCCGTGTTGCGTTTGTCAAACAGACATACAGATCTAGAGATGAGATGCTTGGAGTGAGGAGGGATCAGCAATACATCGAAAAAAGGATGCTCATATGGGAGTGCTTCGAAGGTATTAATTTTGGATCGAACATAATTTCTGGTTTGCAGGTATCTGAGCCCGTTTGTGCCGGGCAACTCAAACTTCGTCTTCAGTAGATCAAAAGATGACTTCCTTGAGCCAGGTTCTAACATGGGAGGGGGGGATGTCATCGTCACACTTTTAGATGTTTTATTACAGAAAGTGTATGAACCCCATGACCGAAATAGTTATAAGATTTGTCATTTGTACTTATGGTTGGAATTCTGGTGAAAACAAATTACCCATTTTGCTGGGAACCCCCTGGACCCCTGGGAATCCCCGGACCCCACTTTGAGAACCATTGCAATAGGGTTATGTCGAAGAGACTAAAAGTAATATGAACGACGTGGGCCAGGGCCGTGTGCATATAGGACCAGCTAGACATATCAGTCAGGCCATCAGACTCTCTCTGTTGATCATATCTACAGTATCTCCTCTGGTCAGCTGTTTTCATCACACATTTGACCAACACAACATCAGAGGAAGGGAAGATGACTCAAAGTTCACTGAGCAGCAACATGCCTGAAGAAAAAGGAACTATTGATCGACACATCCAATTACTCACAGCCATTATCAGAGGAAAGGCTGCGCCTCTTTTCAACAGCTATCTCCACTGTGTCTCAATACTGAGCCTCTTTTCAACAGCTATCTCCACTGTGTCTCAATACTGAGCCTATTTTCAACAGCTATCTCCACTGTGTCTCAATACTGAGCCTCTTTTCAACAGCTATCTCCACTGTGTCTCAATACTGAGCCCATTTTGAACAGCTATCTTCACTGTGTCTCAATACTGAGCCTATTTTCAACAGCTATCTTCACTGTGTCTCAATACTGAGCCCATTTTGAACAGCTATCTTCACTGTGTCTCAATACTGAGCCCATTTTGAACAGCTATCTCCACTGTGTCTCAATACTGAGCCTATTTTCAACAGCTATCTTCACTGTGTCTCAATACTGAACCTATTTTCAACAGCTATCTCCACTGTGTCTCAATACTGAACCTATTTTCAACAGCTATCTCCACTGTGTCTCAATACTGAACCTATTTTCAACAGCTATCTCCACTGTGTCTCAATACTGAGCCCATTTTGAACAGCTATCTTCACTGTGTCTCAATACTGAGCCCATTTTGAACAGCTATCTCCACTGTGTCTCAATACTGAGCCTATTTTCAGCAGCTATCTCCACTGTGTCTCAATACTGAGCCTATTTTCAGCAGCTATCTCCACTGTGTCTCAATACTGAGCCTATTTTCAACAGCTACTGTATCTCCACTGTGTCTCAATGCTGAGCCTATTTTCAACAGCTACAGTATCTCCACTGTGTCTCAATACTCCACGTCCTTTCCATACTTGGTTAAGCTACAGCTACATGTTATCAGATTGACCCTAAACCTAGGACAAGGAAAAGCCTTGCTTCTGTGGGCCAGTGGAGCTAAAGCTTAAAGGATGATTATCAACCCACTTGGTATCATATCATCTCGGTAATATAAGCACATGGGCAGTGTTTACCTTCTCTCTCTGTTTTCCTCATGGAGAAAAATTCTCCCTGTGTCTGCCTGCAGAAACTCCGCCCTGGCCAGCTGCAAGTCATTAAGGCTCGTTAAGGCTCTCGATGCAGTTCTCCATGGATGTGGCATACTTAAAAAATAAAACAGTTGTGACGTAAAACGCATCACAACGGAGCATTTTGCCAGAGGAGGAAATGAGAGATCTCAGTGTGCAAAACATATAGCGAAGGTAAACACTGCCCATGTGTTTATATTAATGACATTATAATGATACAAAGTGGGTTGATAATCTGTAAAGCCATCCTTTAATCAATCTTCCACCCGAATGTGTGGAGTGTTGAGGTTCCTCCTCAGCTCGTCAGCTGGTGTTTAGGGGTTGGGACCAATCTCCCGCTAAGAGTTTTAGCATTAGCTAGCTGGCATGCTGGCACTCACACGTGATGATTACATGGGCAAATCTCTAATCCCACTGGGCTTAATGGTCTCCTTAAACTGGCTATTAGTGGAGCGGTTAAGCCAGGTGATTGTCAACATTGGGCTCCATGGACACAGGGAACGCGAATGGGAACACAATACAGCAGGAATGAATAAACAAATGGAGACCCATTCAAACATGTCAATGCACATGCATCAATCCTGCATGTTCTTTGATTCACTGTTTCCACATGTGTCCCAGTGACTTATGACAGGTGCCTTAATAGTGTCTGTAAACGTGGCAATGTGCCACCACAGTCCAACACCTCAGTGATGGCTGGAAAAAAACAACAGAAAAACTACCCAACCTGGGGCTATACAGTACTGAGTACACTGACCATGTGCTGCATATTCATGTGTTTACTGTGTGTGTGTGTGTGTGTGTGTGTGTGTGTTTGTGTGTGTGTGTGCACAATGATTTATGGTGCCTGCTTCTGTTTTTTTGTTCTTTCTTTCTTTCGCACTGGAACTGAGCTACCATGCTGTACCAAAAACAATGACCACCGACGTTGTTGCGTGGCAATAATAAAGTGACTTTATTATTGCCATGCAACAACAACGTCGGTGGTCATCGTTTTGGATACTTTAAGTATCTTACAGATGCTGCAATCTTCAATTGGCTCTGGGCCATTTGGCTGACAAACAAGATCCTGGGCAGATTAAACAGAGATCAAACAGAAACTTATACTTCAACTTAACTTGACTTAACATAACATAAACCAACTCAACCTCTTAATAAACAGCATAGATATCGTTGGTTACTCTAAAGCAATGTCCCCTATGGTGTGACGAAGTTTAGCCCTCTGGTATGGCAGCCGAGGCTGCGAGTACCAACTTCAGATTGCTGCCAGTGAGTTGTATCGTATCGTATCGTATCGTATCCATTATGTGAAGTGTTCACATGAAATGGTATTGGTGGAGTCCCTAACAAGTGTTGTCAGCTCCATGCTAAAGAGTAACCTGATGAGTGTGAGAGTGAAACATGACTGTCAGGGCAGAGATGGAGAGAGAGAGAGGGAGGGTGTGAAGGGAAATGGAGACGGCCATGTACTGGAGAGAGAGAGGTCTTTGGCCTGTAATCCCTACCGGATAGCCTTCTGTTTTCTTCTGGCACCACTTCAGTAGAGCGTTCCTCTTCGATCCTCCATACTCCCGCGCCAGGGCAGCCAAGGGGTCCTTTCTTTCCACACTGTCACCAGGGAAACACATACCACGGTCACAGAGGGAGAGAGAAGCACAAATATGTCATCTGGGGGCATGGCGCCGAGGACGTGTGTTTGATTCCTCTGCGAGGGCTGCTGGCATCTTCGCGCCCGCACACAGACTTCAGCACACATGCACATACAGTGAGCTCCATCAATATTTCGACGGCGACACACACATAATTTGATGTTTAGCTCCGTATTATAATGACTACTTTAGATGGGAAATGAAACTGTGACCACCTAGTTAACGTGCACACTTTCTTTCCCAGTCAAAAATCCTTTGCATGTAATAACTTCTTCTACGTGTTTGAAAGTACCGATGAACAGGGTTCCCACCATGGCCCCGCCCCCGATGTGAAACTCCATACTCTTCCATCAGCATGACGTCACTTGCCATCCAGAAATAGGGAACCCTGCGGCAGTTAACTAGTACGAGTCGTTCCAAACAAACGTTAATATCTCAAAAACTATACATCACATCGCTTATTTTGACATTCTGAGTGAGAGCAGAAGTAGCTCAAGAGTTTGATTATAATATATGCATGTCGTGCAAGTTGTGTGGAAATGTCGCAGTTTTTAAAATGTAAACAGGGTCAGCCGGCTAGAGTCAGACGCTCAAGCTCACGCTCACGCTCCATATGGTTCCATTGCCGTTGCCACCCGGTGACGTGGTTTGTTTACCAAAATGCTGCTCGGCTGATCCCTCGTATTAAGTAAGAGTGCGCTATGACCTAAGAATGTTGTTTTTCAGCTCAGAAAAGTTAAAGGGCTAAACAGTCTCATTTCCACTCCAGCTTTGCTGCTGTGGAGAAAAACAGCTGAAAACCTCATCTAATGCAATGAATGTGACAAGCAAGTACAAGAGGCACTGGAGCTGCATGATCACCATGATATACATAATGTTATGTTATGTTAATGACGTTGTTAATTAAGCTAAATATTACACTAATTAACTAAATATAATATTTCTACATCAACATAGACATAGCTGTAGCTTTGATTTCAAAGGTGGAGGGGACACATTTTGTACAGGCCCACATTCTCAGGCCCATTTTTTTAGGTTTTTCTGAAATTGTGCTGCCCTTGCAGCGCGTACTCTTGCAAAGCTTACTGGGTGCATCTCCGCCTGGTATGGGAGCTGCACTAAAAGGGACCAGGTAGCCCTACAAAGGGTGGTGCGCTCAGCTGAGCGTACCACCAGAGCGTCTCTGCCCACCCTGCAAGACACCTATTCTAAGCGGGTGAGAGCAAGAGCTCATAAAATAATGAAGGACGTCACACATCCCAACTTTGGCCTGTTCACCCTGCTGAGGTCAGGGAGACGCCTTTGTAGCCTGAAGGCAAAATCCAAAAGGCTTAAGAGAAGCTTCTTCCCCCAGGCTGTCCGCATGGTAAATGCTAGCCACTAGCAGCATTAGGACCACATAGCACTTACTTCCTTTTTATCTTTTTAAATAAGGCACTTTATTTCTATAACTTTGTTTATAATAATTACGTTGGCCGTGTTAGGCCTGTCTCTTTTTTAATTAAAGATAGGACACGATGATACTGTATAGCACTTTACGATCAGCACTTTGTCTCTTATATGTTCTGTGTCTTTTACTGTTTTTACTGTTACCTACCTTTTCTGGCACATTGCAGAGACTAAATCCCATTGCATTTCACTGCATGTTTTACACTGTATTTCTGTGCAAGTGACAAATAAAGTATCCTTGATCCTTGATCCTTGATGTACAACTTGAGCGCTTCCCCCCCCTCCCTACTAATTATCCTGTTGAACTCTATGGGCCCATGCTCACAGGCTACTGACTGAAGTGCTTCAGGACATATATACATACGTATATCCTGTTAATTTCCTATCTGCAGTCCTCCTCAGAAGGTCTGCTCCCCGGGGTTTGAGCTGAAGCTGAGGCCATGGGAACACTGACACAGTCATTGCTCTGAGCATGGTCAACTTTTCACACGTCATCATCACTCTGCCAGTTCTCACGTCATTATATATCTGTTTAAGGCACTGTGCATGTGGCCAGGGGCAGTGGGGACCTCTCAAAACTAATGTTGCAGAGGCGGAATGGTTCTCGCATTTGCCCAAGTCATATACAATACCAAACAAAGTAATGGTCTGCCGCTGATCTGTTGGATATGGTGGTGATCCCTCTCACGTGCTCCGTCCTGCTGGTCAAACTCCTTGTTGTCAGGTGAAAATTAGCGGATGGCGACTGTACCTCGGTCTACGGCTCTCCCCTGATCGGCAGAGGGGGGGACCAATGACCGGGACAGCAGGGGGAATTGGCAAAGTACAATTGGGGGAGAAAATGGGATAAATCCGGAAAATAAATAAATAAATAAAATAAAATAAAGGAAATCGTTAAGGGATAAACCTGGATTCACCTAATCAGTAGTACTAATCTTCATGAAAAGTAATTGTCCCTAATATTTTGTACATTGAGTATATTAACAATAACATGTGAGAGGATTTTGGAAAGTAAAATCTAACTGACTCATCCACATCAAATTAAGCCATAAACCTTGCATTCTAACAAGATAAACAATACGGTTGTGACAGTAAACAAATGGACTGTTACAGTGAGCTGTAATTTACGTGATCGTTTTTGCAAACTGTCCAAAGGGGAGATTGATTTAAAAACGCCAGCCAGTGATGCCAGAAATCAGTTGATGTAAACATCTCTGATCTTCTGTTTGTTTAACAAGTCTCTCTAACTCTCCTCCCTGCTTGCCAAGTGGACGATCCATGATACAAAACTTTCTCTTACTGCTTTGCATCCACACAACAATAAAATCTGTTCAACTCTGAAGTCTCTCAGCTGGGATTTAAATAGTTAATTATGAATTTTGTTCAACATGCTGTAGCTTAAGAGGCTAACCAGGATGGTAAGTTCGACTTAAATTAAGTGTATGTTTGTTTATCTCCCAATGTCTGTGTGGACATGTTGACTTTATATGTTGTACTAATATTGAAAAAGCCAATAAATATATTAAAAAAGAAAAGAAAAAGAGAGACTTAAATTAACACCCACACTCGTTATTGGTAAAAACTGTAAAAAAAAAAAAAACAGAACTGAAGCTCTCTTTGTTACAGGAAAGAGCCTCCAACTTTGGGTTAAAGGAGAATTTCGTTTTTTTTTTACCTGGAGCCCTCTCCTCACATTAATTATTATCTGACGACTCACCCAGTGTTCTCCGCAGCGATTTGGAGCATTGTAGGCGTTGTTGTGATCTAAATAGTACTCCAAGCCAGTCCTTGAATGCGCTCTGTCGGGGCCACATGGCAGCATGCTGTTACTCCATGTAAATAGACAGTTTTCTTCCCGTGTTCTACCCATATCGTCATTATATTATCCCTAAAGAAAGATCAGACTGCTATTCACCCCCGGGCTATTTCCACTACTCTTTACAGGGATCTCATTTCCTCATTCGGGGTGAGTTTCACCAACTCTCGTCAAGTCAGTACACAGGCCAGCCACCAGGAAAGTCTCGCGGGACTTGACGAGCCGGAGGTGAATAGCAGTCTGATGTTTCTTTAGGGATAATATAATGACGATATGGGTAGAACACGGGAAGAAAACTGTCTATTTACATGGAGGAAGACCACGCTGCCATGTGGCCCCGACGGAGCGCATTCAAGGACTGGCTGGGAGTACTATTTAGATCACAACAATGCCTACGACGCTCCAAATCGCTGCGGAGAACACTGGGTGAGTCGTCAGATAATAATTAATGTGAGGAGAGGGCTCCAGGTAAAAAAAAACGAAATTCTCCTTTAAGCAAGAAAAATGACTGGTTATTAGGAAACCATTTTGCCATTGTCTACACTGTTGGTTGTTGCAAAGCCACTGTCCTGATGTGGGGCTTGAACTTGCTGCCTTTGATGTCACAGACATACAAACTTGGTTGCACTACTTTCCATACAGTATGATTTCCATGTCATTTCCTGTGAATTACCAGAAGATCATGCGGGGAAGGCACTTTAAAGGTTTACTTTTTCCCATGAACTGATGGGAACCATCTCTATCCGGTTTCACTGGAAGGGAGTCGATGACTATCAGTGTGACCAAACATGAACACACTTGGGGAAGCCCACCTGAGCTTGCTGTTGAGGAAGGACGCTCTGCGAGTGCTTAGGGAGCCGGGGATTTTGATGACGGATTCCAGAGAAGGGCTCTTCCTCATAAGGCTGTTGGGCTTCAGGTCTTCCCCACAGCCCGATAGCTTATCTGGAGAAACAGTCAGTGAGAAACAAGGGAGAGTAGTAGTGGTTTCCAAATATGCAAACGTTGTGATATATTTGTTGAAACATCACTAGGCTTTCCAAGAGCAAAATCAAATCATACAACTAATAGCCGTGGGGAAATAAGAGTTCCCTCTGATACAACACAAGTTAGATGTTTGAATTGCCTCTTTAGGTCCTATTCACTTTACTTCTCTGTAGACTAATTCGACCAGACATTTGTGCCTGACTCATTTGTCAAAGCACTGGCTCACTGTCACGCTTCCATTCTGTGGCTGTCATCAGTCTACAAAGCAGTTTGCAAGACACGTCATTTTTTTGTACGGGGCAACTGCAAAATGGAATTAGGATAGTAGCTATAGATCATGATGACAACCGTTCTAAAGCATCTCTGTGTTACATACCATGATGATGATGATGATAGAATTCTCCATGGTTGATTCTTTTTTCCAAGGTTTTTGATAGTGGCTTAATGTACGAGTGTCTCTACAAGAAGGACGTGAGAGAAAGGGCAAGAACATCACATCAGACTTTGAAACACTTTCACGTAGGAGAAGTAATTTTTTTTTGTAATCTTTTGAAAGAAAAACCGGGTCTTCCGACACCTAGGCTATACCTGGATAGGTGAGACGGCTGCAGCAGGTGCAGTCCGTACAGGGATCCCACTCAGGGGGCTTCTGGGTGAGGGGTGCATTTGGACTGTGTGGCCTGGTCCATCTGGAAGACCCAATAATAATATATCCATTACTTACTGTATTACCATTATCCATTATAATTTTTACATCAATTAATCATTACCACATTCATTTTGAGACATTATCATACAGGTCATTACCATAAACAAGACCATCGGCAAGAAGATTTGCAGCCTATAGATGGCATTTCACATTTTCATTATGCATCACCGGCTCAGATTTTGTCGGAGATTTTTCTGAATATTTCAGATTTCGGTACGGCACAAAACATACTACTTTACAGTAGCAGCAGCTGGACTACACTCGTTACATTAAAGTATTATAGCTGCTTCTCCTACCAGAACTTCTTACTCTATTATATTACTCTCGTTAACCATTGCTACTACTACTGCACCGCTTGGACTGTAAATTCCTACTTAATGCCTATTTAACACTCCTCCTATTTGTGTATATATTATATATATTTGACTGCACTTGCAAATGTTGTGATTTTGTCTTTTATACATATTTGTGTCTTCTGAATATTATGACCGCTAAGTATGCAGCGTTAGGCCAGCTACGAACTCAGGACCTCTGGCTCGACAGACCAGACCATGCACTGCTCAACACCTTAACCGCTCGAGCTAAAGGGCCAGGTGGATAGCTCGAGCGGGAGTGGAGCCCTGCCATTTCTGAAACCTACACTTACACTAAGTAAAATTCCTTGTATGTAATATTTACATATTGTGGCAATAAAAGTGCTTCTGATTGTGATTGTTGAAACTAGCATGCGTGAGTGTTGAGCAGCAGCGGCAGCAGTCCGGGTCTGGCTTAACTAGGCTTGCCAAGTCTGCCAGCGCCGCTGCTGCTCGTCCAGCAAACGTGCTACATGGAGCACATTTAAACTGAAGCGGAATAAAATTTAAAATTAAAATGGGACCAAATGATTGTTGATGCTCAGTGTAGTTTGTTTAACAACTCGTCAGATTATGGGTTTTAATATGTTAGAAATATAATTAGGAATGTGCTATGATATCATCCTTTCTAAAAGTGACATGGATTAACAATTCCACAAGTGTTTTTTCAAGTGTTTCAAGTGAATACTGAAAAAAAAGAAAAAGAAAAATCCGGCTTAACTAAGCTTGCGTAGTATGCCACTCCTGCTTGTTCCCGAGTCTGGCAAAAATGCTACATGGAGCACATTTAAACTGAAGTGGAATAAAATAAAAAATAAAAATGGGGCGGACATGTTTACCAAATGGTTGTTTTGTAATGCTCAGTATGTGTAGTTTGTTTAACAGGTCAGATTATGGGTTTTAATATGCTAGGATATCATTAGGAATGTGCTATGATGATCTAATCCTTTGACATAAACTTCGGAAAGTGACATGGATTAACAGTTCCACAAGTGTGTGTCCCCCCCCCCCCCCCACTCAGGCATCCTGCACGGCTGCACAGAACTTCACTGTAGTGACATGACAGATATCTAAGCCTTCTATCCCATCAGCTGTTCTCTTCTCTACAGTCAATATGTTGCCATGGTGGGATTCCCTGTTAGTGTGTGTTGAGGCGCTCTATGCTCACTCTGTCCGACAGTGTCAAAAGACTTAATGAGGGATTTGACAGTGGTTCCAGGCTCCGAGTCGTCATCTCCGTTGGCATCAGCGGGTGTGGTGGGGATCATGGAGATGCCACACCAGTGACGACTGCTGTCGGAGTCGGACCCTCTCCCCTCGTCACCTTGGGACCTGAGACACACAACGGAGAGGATTGCTGTGTAGCGACATACACAGTACATATGCTGCTGGGGAGAGAAGAATGCCAATGCCAATGCCTTACTTGAGTAGTTATCAACTGAATAGTGAGAATGTTAAGTTCACCCAATGCAGGTTAAGGTAGGGTGTTTCTTCAGTATATTGACATGACAATGTAATGGTAGGCTATCCTATATAGATCTGTATCTATATTGAGCCGCTAAGTTGCTAAAGAAACGTCAATAACGGATGACCAATTCTAGATAACAGGTCTAAATTTAGAATACAAAATTCCAAGCATTCCAATTGTTGAGACATCTTCTACCCATTTCCTCTCGTGGACATTGGACTCCACACCATGAACTGAGTGATGCCTCTTTATCAGTGATGCATGAGGGAGGAATGATTAGGTTGTGCTCAGTGTGTGGACTCAAACAAATACACAACCAAAGTTGGACTGGTGTCATTTCATTTATTGGTATGCCTAATATACAACATTGAAACATAGCATTGTTTATTCTGTCACAGGCATCAAACCAGTCGGTCTGATTAAACTTGCAGAATAAATTAACAGTTGAACATTCATCATATTGTTGAGTAAATGGCTTTGCTGTAGACACAGAAAATGAATCACATGGTTAGCATCTCATCTTTTCCTAAGTGGTATTTGGTCATATCAAACTGTATTCAATTTTGAGCACCAGTACTGTAGTCTCTGGTAGAATGCTATGGCTTTTCATAAAACAGTACAATTTGAATAATTGGAGTGTAAGTAGAACCTGAGATCCTGCAACTGTATGGCTGTGCCATGCATCTTCTTGAATACCACATAGCTTTAGAATATGAATTGTTTGGTTCAACCATTTGAAAAGTGACACCTTCTCTTTCAAAATGGCTGACAGACAACACAAAATAAAAAAGAACTTCTGATGCTTTTAAAAGAGATGGTAGGTAACTTACGTCATTGGTTGGCAAAATAACACTTTTTACAACCAACTAACTTACTATTTTCTCTCCCTAAAATGGATATAAGAAAGCCCAGTTGTCCTTGTATGATGTGTATCAGTATAAATTGGCACTCAAACAAGAGAAATCCCTGTAGATCAGTTATTTATTGATTAAAGTGATTTTGATCAACTTTTGAGGCTCGGGGGGGGGGGGGCACATGGTTGTTGCATGATGGGAAATCTACCATTTAGAATGAGCTGAACTCTTCAGCTGATGTGAATGCATTAGTGGGGTAAAATATTCATTTTAGCACAGTCATCTTGGTCTTTGTTAAAATGGACCCGCAACCTTTTGGCATGTTTTGATGAGTGTATCGTGACTCTGAGGTACAGCTGCGTTTGTGGCAGTTATAACAACTAGTATTGGCAGTGTGCTGTACCTGCCAGCATGGCCAACATCAATATTTTCCTGACTATCACCATCTGGCAGACAGAACTAATGCTATAAATTAATCTGTATATTTAGATTGAATACATTAATCATCACCAATACATACATACAGTATACAAAATACAAACAGAGCAGATGACATGCCCACAGGGGTATCCTGTTGTTGCTAATTTTGTGTCCAATAGTGCCATCTGATGGACAAATACCACACTGCATTGATTTCAAATTCAGTTTTGTTCCAACTACAGCATAGAAGACCAAACCTTCGTCTTAAAATAAAGCAAAGTGATTGTAGGAGATTTCTTCACAGATCATGAACGTCAAGTCATCACTGTCAGCAACCGGAGCGAACACATGTTATAAACAGTCACACAGAAAGTAACTTAACTGATCTTTTTCTTTATAGATATTAAAAAAGAAACAGTGAGAAAAATGAATGCAAGTTCCAGAACAAAAAACAATGATATAAACTCGGTTTTGCTGTGCTGCTCTTGTCTTGAAATATAGACATCATTGAGCTCCACTACCAGCGTTGCGTTGCCATCAGCGTTGACGTTCTCCCTGCTCCACAGAGCATCATCAGAAAACTCCTCGTCTCATGAGATGAGGAGTTCATCATCAGTTCAACTCATTCCAGTGCAGGAGAATGTGTGAGTCAGCCATCGAGAATTGAACCTACCTCAGCGATTTTTTCCGCTTGGACGCAGCAAGGGGTGTAGCACAAAATTCTGGTCCCTATACATAAGCAGTTTCTGTGGACCCCCTTGGTCTCTTGATCCATGTCTCTCATGCATCTTTTAAAATGCGAGGGCCCTCCCTGCATTGGGGCCCTGGGTAGTCAGTCCCACTTTCCCCCCCAGTACGACACCCCTGGATGCAACCATCAGACGCAACGCAATGAGCAGTGGAGCACCTTTCTGTGCTGTGCTGGTAAAGGTATCATTCCTTCGATGCCTGACGCCCGATGGCAATGCCTGACGCCCGATGGCTGTAGTGGAGCGGGGCAGTAAGTCTGACTTAAGTCTGGTAGCATCATGCTGATAAACACTTTGCCAGGCTGTCAACAAAAGAGCATCTGAAAATGTCCCAATTCATATACTTTCATAATCTCTTTTCATCTGTGGTAGTTTTTGTGACAGATTGCGTAGTCTCTACCATGGCAATTCCAAATTGTTAAAAAGGCACAAAAGCAACTTTGCACAGTATAAAAAGGTGAGTCTCTCACATATCTGGCATCTCTTCAACACAAGACGTTCACAAACATAAGAGTACATTCACATCAATAAAAATAAAAATACAGAATTATTATTCAAAAGGTTCCAAAAATTAAAGACATGTAGAGAAATGGAGGCCAGGGTCTGTGTCACAAGACTGTTTGGGTGTGTACTGCATCTACACTGGTCCCTGTGGCTTAGAATCAGATCTATATACCACGTGACATTTTGAATAACATGGAAAGCTGTTAAATGCAACAATAACACTGTCTTCAGTTGGTGTTGAGGAGAGAGGGGCTTGGGTGGGCACATCCCTAGCGCCCTTCAACTGCCGTCTTGGTGTCAAAAGTGGCTCCGGGGCCAATTCTGAAAAGAATAAGAGGCAATCAAATGATAAAATGAACTGAAATGCTATTATACCAAGAAATATAATCATGGAAAACATGATTTACATAATGCAGTGCAACAACTCATTAAGTCAACAACAAACTCTGTGTTGTATCCTGTTGATTGTACTAGGTTGTTTTCTTTACATTGTATTTTCAAAAGCATTTGACACTCCCTTCTCTCCTCTGTTCCATGCATCTCTCATAGGATTAATAAAGTCAATCCTGAGTTTAAATGACTCCATGATGAAGATGCTATTCAAATGTATCGGAAGAAGATGATACATAGCATGAGTTCAATCCAATCATGCCGTGCAGACCATCCTCCTAAAAGTAGGGGCGGGGGGGGTGTTATTCACTCAAAAAAACAGCATGTGGCGCCAGATACATGTACTTGAACAGCAGGTATTAAGAACCAGGCAAAGCAAACAAAGCCCCCTTGATGATAAATAAAAGAGAAGATAGTGGTACAGGTGCACTCAGCCAGTCGGGGAAGGGCAGAGAGACAGACAGACAGACAGGCTGAAGCAGCAACAGGAGGCAAAACACACACAGGATTAGGAAGGTCAGTGAGCAGCAGCAGGAGCAGATGGGGCAGGGAGAGCAGGCCGGCTGACAGAGGGCTGGCAGGGCAGGGAACTCACCTGGACTTTACATAGGGAGCCTTGTCAGAAGACAGAGTCATCGCAGGGAGCTGCTGGAGGAGGCCAACGGACGCAGCATAATGGCTAATCTCGGTGAAAGTTCACTAATTTATCTACGGTCTCAAACTAATACTATAATAATATAATATAAATAATATACTGTATATATATATGACAGAAGATTGTATACAATTTCAGCGAACCGCACATTACCTTTCGAGACCAAATATCCTGGGATGCCTTAACATTACTATTTTTCATACACCGAACACTGCCCTCTCCACAAGTTATTGATATGATTGAAAATTCAAAATTCTTTAAGAGATCATTTGCATGCTCAATGCATTGCGCCATGACTGGCAAGACAGATTAAGTAAATAAATAAATAAACAAACAAACAGTAGCAAATCCAAGAAGCCTTTGCCATGTGAGGAGTCTGACCTGGTATGATGATCAAATCAAACAATCAATTTTATATTTATATAGCGCCAAATCATAACAAGAGTTATCTCAAAGGCGCTTTACAAATGGAGCAGGTAGGAGACCAGGCTCTTTATTTTAGACCCAACAATTTTAAACAATTCTCACATGCAGCGGCTATTTTACTGCACAGGTCATGTGGCAACTGAGACAATTTCCCAACAACAAGAGCATGCACTTGGGCGAAGGCGGCGAGGAAAAAGACCCCTTTAACGGGGAAGAGAAGGTGATGGACAACACTGTCAATGTCAAAAACACCACGGCATGTGTGCACGTTCACTCACACACACGCACTCATATACACTGACATAGACTGGCACACAAACCAACGCACTGCACTCCTGATCCATACACCAATCACATGAGTGCAAGGCCACAGTGCAACAGCAGCAACACTACAGGAAAGAGACCCTGGCTGCCTTGAGATTGCGCCGTGCAGTGAATGCAGAGTTGCCATGGCCTCGGTGTTGCATTGTGACACAATTTGGATGAAGGTAGAAGATGTGCGCAGAGCAGATCTACCATCACTTCTGCAGGAAGGACACCTCCTCGTTGTGGAGCGTGAGGGCGGAGTGTTTACTACAGGACGGTGGTCAGTGTGGAGGAGGGAGACAGAGAAGGCAGCAGCTCAAAGGAGTAGAAATACACAGAGGGAGATACCACAGGAGACTGCTAATCTACCAACAGAGCTTGCCAAATCCCAGAAACCTAAACTCTGTAAATCCAAGGATTTAATGCTATAAAATCCAAAGATCAGAGTTTTAAAATATTATACTAAATTGTGTATTCAATATACATCCTGCTGAAGATGTTATGCCCCCCATGATGCCAGATCAGAATTCCTGGAATCCTCTTCAGCAAGAGATCCTTGGGAATGTTAATGATAATATCCTACTGTGCTACATTTATAAGACTTGGCTCTAGTCTGGATGGGGGATATGGCAAGGCTCTGGCAGGTGTCCCATATCCACATTGAGTGAGGAGAGAAAGGGGCTGCAGCCCAGTGCTGAGAGGGGGAGCAAAGAGAGGACTGCTGAAGTGAGAGGAAGTGGAAAAGAGGAGTAGGGCGGTAGATGGTACCTGACTCGCTGCAGCGCCTCCAGGTCAGAGGAGAGCTTGGCACTGCGCTCCTGCTCCTCCTGCAGCCTCCTCCTGAGAGAACGCAGCTCCTGCTGGGCTTCTACCTTGATGTCGTTGGCCACCACCACTGCCGTCTGGAGGTCGGCCTGGAAACGGCGCCATTCCTCCTTTTCATCCTAAAGACACAAACGTACAGAAATGTACAGGCATATGCACATGTAGACACAACACATAGTAGCCCAGGTCTATTATAGCGTCAGAAAGAAAGAAAGAAAGAAAGAAAGAAAGAAAGAAAGAAAGAAAGAAAGAAAGAAAGAAAGAAAGAAAGAAAGAAAAGGTCCAATGAGACCTTGAACTTTTTAAAATATCTTTTGGGCATTATGCCTTCATTAGATAGTGTAACACAGTATTAGATAGTTGAAAGTATATAGACAGGGCATAATGGGGGTTAGAGAGGGGGTGACATACAGTACAACAAAGGTCTCAGGCTGGGTCTGAACCCAGGGCATGTACGCCTGTGTAGTATGAGCCAGGCTGGGTCTGAACCCAGGGCGTGTACGCCTGTGTAGTATGAGCCAGGCTGGGTCTGAACCCAGGGCGTGTACGCCTGTGTAGTATGAGCCAGGCTGGGTCTGAACCCAGGGCGTGTACGCCTGTGTAGTATGAGCCAGGCTGGGTCTGAACCCAGGGCGTGTACGCCTGTGTAGTATGAGCCAGGCTGGGTCTGAACCCAGGGCGTGTACGCCTGTGTAGTATGAGCCAGCACGATGCCCAACTTTGAACTTCTGAAGCTCTCCTCTTTTTTTTTATTGTTCTTTTCCCTCCAAATAGATTGTACTTTGGCACATTGCTTTGACCACAGATACAGTACTGTAGGCCTATTTACTGACTGACCCCCCCAGATTTCTTGCAAAACGGTATTCTACTTGATTTGAAAACTCTGCAGGCAAGATGGCCGCCTATACTGCCTTCTTTAGCTGGCAGAATTCCTCCCCCATAAACTAACATATCTTGGCCAATAAGTATGTAACATACAAAATAAAACAACCCGTAATGTCTTCATTTGATGTAGAATGCAGAGGACATGTAACTGTTTAGTTAAACTTGCATTCCAGGAATATTGCTCTAAAGATAACGATAATGGCTCGAGATTGTTTCGTCCTGAAACCCACTCGTTTTGCGCCAGAACACAGAACACAATCGATTTGGGGGTGGAACACGCCAGGATTGGCCAACGCCAACGCCAGTGCCCAGAACTGTCAAATCAAATCATCGACAGAGACGCTATGACCCGCCTCCCAGTATTCTCAGTGTATAGATATCATAGAAAACGTTATGAATATAGCCACATTATAAACAACAAACTAACGCTGGTGATCCATATGGAAACAATGTTACTCGAAATGGTTAAAAGTTCTATCAATTTGGTCATTCAGTGGCGTTTTACTGCCATGTAACATAACTAACTAGCGGCTAATATTAGCCACAGTAGGCATTACCCATGGATGCATTGCTCTTAACTCATTGAGTGCCAATGACGACTTTAGTCGTCAATTCGGATAGTAACGTTGAGTGCCAATGACGACTAAAGTCGTTTTTGCGTTTTTTTGACGGTGGGACGTGGATCAAAGCCAGATCCATCTCCTGTGAAAGTATGGTGCATGTTGAATGTGTAAAAGCTATTTTAGGGACCCATTAGGTGGCGACAGTGCTCTCCAGATTAGAGAAAGGCGAGGAAAAAAGAGAGAAGAAGTCATGAGGAAACGGAAATCGCATCGATATGCATGAAGCATAACGTTAGCTGTGCCTGTGAACAGCAGTCAATCTGCTGCCACAATTGAGCCCCTCCGTCTCCGCTGCGATAGCCCCTCCATATGATTTAGTTGCCGACACCAGCGTCTTTCTGAAAAGTTACATTATTCTCAGCTGGGAGCCGGCGACACGCTGTGAAAAAGCGGGGGGATGCAGCGCACTTTTCAGTGCAGACAGAGCAAACGCAGAGCAAGCAGCAGAGCCCCAGAGACACTCCCACGGAGGAGGAGGAGGGGGGTGGGGCACGCAGGGCAGTATACAACCATTGACAGTAAACACAGACCCAGACAGCAGCAGGCTCGATAGACAGAGAGACAGGCAAACAAGCTAGAATATCTGATGCCCACCAGCAGTAAATCAAGACCAGCAAGAAGGTGTAGGGTCTGCGCACGCAGGGGCCAGCGCTGCTGGTTGCAGCTAAAAAATATTATTTGGCCAAACAAAATTCCTTTGTTTTCACTGTTTTATTGAAGGAAATTATTTTTGAGGTGTCATTACATTAGAAAATATTAGCTTCAGAGTCAATGATGTGCTTGAAATGCTTCATTTCACAAAAGGCGGAATATCTCAGCTTCTAAATTGAAACGTGTGTTTTTGCTAAAATCAACCTATCTTCTCTGGCTGATAACTAAAGAACGGAAAATGATATCAATAAACTTTTTTTTGCAGATGATAGAAGAGAGTCTCATCGTTCTTTGTGCGTGTTCGGTGTTTACATAGTAATATCACACAATATTCTGTGGGCCTCGAGAAATCACTGAAAACGCTCTGAAACTCTGGCACTGGGAGCGTCCGTTCTCCAAAAGTGGCTGGCACTCAATGAGTTAAAGGGCTCGTGCCGCGTGAACTACAGTAATCACATGGGGGGGAAAAAACAATTTTTCACATGAGTGGGGCACGCGCTAACCCCACCGTGACGTCACGATGTACCAAATCTCCCATTCATTTGAGGGCACAAAAAAAAGCAGGTTTGAACCCATAGTGGGAACTTATGCTGGTGAAAATTATACAAATGGTACAACAGTTTGGTCTCAAATGTGGAAATTTTGACCAGAATCCTTCACACACCACCCCCAAAGTCATATTTGGTTGAAAGCTGAAGAAAGTGTTTTGGGGGTAAGTTACACTTTAACTCATTGAGTGCCAATGACGACAATCGTCGTCAATTCGATTAGTGACGTAGAGTGCCAATTAGGGCTGCTCGATTAATCGAATTTTAATCTAGATTACGATTTGGGCTGTCCACGATTATGAAAACAAGATAATTGACATCAAACGATTTTGCGGCTCTTGTCTCTCTCGTTCTGTCTTGTGTTTTAAATCAAGCGCACCCCTTCCTTTGCTCGGCCCCTCCCCCAAAGCACACCAGCTCGAGTTGTGACTGTCGTGTGAAGAGCCACAGGCTTTCTCCTCCCCGCTTATTTCACAGAAAGAGAGCCGCTGGTCGAGAAGAGAGGTGAAACAACGTATGTGGGGTGGAAACACTATGGTTTCGCCGAGTTTAAAGGTCCTTACACTGCGCATATCTTGCACTGTTTGTTCCAAGTCTGTGGCTGTGACAGGTGGGTCAAAACTTGCATCGCAATTCCGTGCTGTATATTCGCATCACTCTTGATGTGTAACTGATGAGCGATGCGAATATACAGCATGGAATTGCGATGCGAGTTTTGACTCACCTGTCAAGATATGCGCGGTCGTGGCAGCACCCCGCAACATGACCTCTCCCTCTGTTTAATCACTTGAAATCCACTCACAAAGTGGTCTATGACCAAGAAATAACGCTAAATGAACAAAAAGACAAAGTCCCATCTAGTTACTCCTGCCACAACACAGTCATCGATTCAGGACACTCTTTACAATGCGACCGCATTGATATGATGCATGAATATGCATTCAACAGCTAACGATCTCACAGATAAACATTAACAATAGCCTATTATGAACCTAAACGTAAGTCGCTTTGGATAAAACCATCTGCCAAATGAGTAATTTAATGTAGCCTAATGTAAACGAACGTTACTCAATAGCGTTCTCATTTGGTTAGATTTGAGGTTTAAGGACTACTAGTTCAGATGTTTACCAACATATTGAATGTAGATTAATAGTTGCAGTTGGTTGTGGCAGTTCACTGCAACATAGTAGGCCTACATATACTGTATATTTATTTTAGTTTTTATTTTATTTCTAAATCTTTGCACTTTTATTATTTATTTATTTATTTATTTATTTATTTATTTTCAATTATATCTAAAATCCAAAGACATCCAATGTTAAAAAGAAAAGCCAGTGTCCATGTTCAATAAATGCATGATGTTCTCAATGTCAATGATGTCAATAATCGTGTTAAATAATCGTGATCTCAATATCAATCAAAATAATCGTGATTATGATTTTTGCCATAATCGAGCAGCCCTAGTGCCAATGACGACGATTGTCGTCAATTGCGTTTTTTGACGGTGGGACGTGGATCAAAGCCTATTACATCTCCTATAAAAATATGGGAGCTATTGAAGGTGTATAACCTATTTTACAGACCCATTAGGTGGCGACAGTGCTCTCCAGATTAGAGAAAGGTCCGGAAAACAGCAGGAAAAAGCCCCGTGATGAAAGTGAAACCGCTCATGCTGCAGCCAGAGCCATATAGATGGCTCTGGCTGCAGCTGACGTTGGCTGCGAACAGCAGTCAATCCGCGCCCACAACTGAGCCTCTCTGCCTCTGTCTGTCTGTCTGCATAGTTTCTCCACACGATTAGCCGCCAGAAAGGCAGCACCCGACGCCGAAGGGCCAAACCTTTCCCTGCAGTCCGGTTTGGCATTTCCTTGTCGCGCTGGGAGCCGGCGCACAAAAACGGAGCGCTCCGAAAATAGACTGGGAGCGTGAGGCTGTGTGTTAGTGTGGGGAGGAGTTTGCAGCTGAGGGGGGGAGAGGGGTGTGGGGCACGCAGGGCACCACACAACTACACCACGTCACTACATCAGAAAATATTAGCTTCAGACTCAGTGAATGTGCTTGAAATGCTTCTTTTCACAAAAGGCGGAATATCTCAGCTTCTAATTTGAAACGTGTCTTTTTGCTCAAAACAACCTATCTTCTCCGGTTCATAACTAAAGAACGGAAAATGGTATCAATAAACTTTTTTTTGCAGATGATAGAAGAGAGTCTCATCGTTCTTTGTGCGTGTTCGGTGTTTACATAGTAATATCACACAATATTCTGTGGGCCTCGAGAAATCACTGAAAACGCTCTGAAACTCTGGCACTGGGAGCGTCCGTTCTCCAAAAGTGGCTGGCACTCAATGAGTTAAGGAGCTTGACGGGTTTCCCCACTGAATCCTTCTTACCTTCATCTGTTTACTGAACATCTTCAGCTGTCGCTCCGCTTCAACTTTCTGCTCCTCCAGCTTTTTGACAAGATCTGCAGTGACAAATGCAAAAGGTCTTAAGAAAACTGCTTCCCGAGCTCTGTCAGGTCTAACGGACCGTCAACTCAGACAGACCGCTACTACTTAAACACAGCGTTCACCACATATAGGCACACAGTCTCGTCTCCGGTGGAGACACAGCAGCCAATCGACAGCACGATGTCTGTTGTCAAAGTTTTACTTTTGGACTGTAGCACATCTTTCTAGAAATGGTTCTCATTCATGGAATGGTAATGATATTAGTTCCATTTTAAACTATACATCATAAAGTAATCTTACTCTGATCAGTCACGAGTCATAGCAGTCTGTGGAAATGTAATGTATCCATCATCGTTAGCCGACTGCAGTCATAGGAAGCCAGAGATGGATGTTCTCACAATACAGTATGCAGAAACAAGTGCCTGTGTCTGCTGATGGGAAGACACTAAGCACTTTCCTCTCATCATTAGACTGCTGCTCCTCATAACTGATTTCTTTCTTTCTATGGGATCATGATGTTTACACGGTGGGAGCTGCTCCAGATCACATATCTGTCATCGTGGAGAAATCCAGGAAAGCATCTACAGTAGAAGATTCTGTCCCACTATTGGACCAGCTGTACTAGTAGTGAAAGAAACATCTACAATGTGGTGATAACTGCAGGGGCATTTATGCAGGATATGGACATGTATAAAGCTAGTTTGTTTGGAATGGGTGATAGCAGTTATGCCATTGGAGTGATTAAGTGGGTGCCTCCCATCACAGATGATTGGTTGAATTAGGTCGCCCAGAAAGCTTTTAGCAAACGATAATGTAACGTCTTGTCAAATTAAAAATGTCCCCCTAAACGGGTTGAAAATGAGATGGCTGACTTGAAACAGCTGGCTGAGCAGTTCAGTCTAAATAGTCAGGATAAACTGCTGTGTGTGAGAAAATAAAGAGGGTTCATTTCCCAAAGAATGAATGAAAAGTTGAAACATGGGACTTACTTGACAGCCTTAATATAATATAGATATATAAACCAACAACTGAGCCATTAACGGCCCTCTACATTACAAACTGACAACTGAGCCACAGAGAAGTGATCGGCCAGGAACGTGAACGTACTCTCCATGTCCAGCACCTTCTGGTTGGTGTGGAGGTGGATGGCCCTCTGCTGCTCCACCTGGTCCTCCAGCTCAAAGATGCTCTCCTTCAGCTCCTTCACCTGGTTGTAGGGGTGGGCGATATGGCCAAAATATCATATGACAATTTTTTTTTTTAGGCAGGATCCCAATCCACGATTCTCTTTCTCATGTTGGCTAAAGACTATTTTGCAAGTTACTGAACAGTACAACTAGGGCTGGGCGATATGGACCAAAAATCATATCTGTATTTTTAGGCTGAATGGCGATACACAATATATATCTCGGTATTTTCTACATGGGCTAAATGTTCAGTTGTAAGTCAAAGCCACATGTGAGATGTCGCAAGCACTTTTATTATAACATGACTGATCAAAAATAAAATGCAGAGAGGGTTTCCTTCCCCGAGTATTGATGCTTTCACAAAATATTTACAGTATTACACAAGGATTTCTTTCTAAATAAATAATCATCAGTAATGTGGATAGAATGACTAAGTGGGTAAAGGCAGATAATAGAACAGTCTTGTATGTTCCGGAAATCACATCACTTTACTGTAATGCAGCCTTTAAAACAACACTTATGCCATATCACAATATTACGATATGCAAAATCTATGGGGATATATTATATTTTATCTAGTCTCACATCACGATATCGATATAATATCGCTATAATGTCCAGGCCTACCTGGTTGTCTGCCTGAATCCCAGACTCTTCCAGAGAGTTGACTCGGCTGCTCAGCTCCTGCTCCCTCCTCTCAGCTCGCTCATGGACCTGCTGGCATTTGGTCTCCACCTGTGTATGAGAGATGATGGTGGGTTAGGCAAGTAATGGGTTAAAACAGAGAGGCATAATGTTTCATGTGAAAGTAATTGCTGGCTGTGAATGTGGTAATTACTTGAAAGCTCTTAAGTCACCTTTAGCTGTTCAAAAGACTTTTTATGATAACAACCAGATGTCCTTGGGGTGCAAAGTGTTTCCATTTGATCTTGATGATCCACTACTATATGTGTATCTTTAGATACTATAGATATGAGCTGCTCTCCATAAATACATCTAAAATATTAATGATCCTCTGGTCTTGGTATTAGAGTAGATTCTCTGAGCCACTAGCTTTGGTTACACATGCATTTAGCCTGAATTATTTCTTTGACATCTGCATAAAGGTTTTATTCATGAGATCACACTGCTGTATGTCCAGATTTAAACTTAGCCTGAAAACATCATAGTATGTCCGAATTTACTTCTTCTTGTCCTCCCTCTCCATATCTTTATATTGCCTGTATTTGTATTGTAGCTGGATTGTGTCAAGATCCAATAGACACTCCAAGTGAGTGTTATCAATAAGAACTAATCAACTTTTATTTCTTTTCCCCTTTTTTCCCTTGATTAGGAGATTCAATTCTGGAGTCAGATTTGATAAAACTAGGCATTCGATTCCTAGGCTCGCCTTGCTGCCGAGCTGGCCCTGGCCTCGCTGCCGAGTGGCCTTGCCCACAGCTTGGCTGCTGCGTGGCCTCGCCTGCCCTATTGGCATGCGAGTGTGTGTGTGTTGCTCACAAAATGTTATTGCCCTTAAGTTTACATGCGCGCAGGTGTGTGTGTGTCCCCTTATGACATCACTAATGACATCATCAGTCTTATGACATCACTGATGACATCATCAGTGATGTCACAATGCCTCCTGTGCTGCCTTATGACAACACCGATGACATCATTTTTTTTTTTTTTTCGATGACATCATCAGTGGGTGTGTGTGCCCCCTTATGACATCACTGATGACATCATCAGTCTTATGACATCACTGATCACAATGGACAATGCCTTTGACATCATCAGTGATGGTATGACATAATTTATTGACATCACTGATGACATCATCTGTGATGTCATTATGACATCAGTGGGACAAAAATGGAAACAGAGAAACAGAGAGAGCCCACATTGCCAAATTTATAGATAATAAATACTGGCATCTCGCGCGCTCCATGCGCTCGATTCCTAGGCTCGCCCGTCCTGCAGCTGGGCCTCGCCCTGGCTGCTCCTTGATAGCATACTTCAGGGATGCTGGATCAAGTGTCCTGGAGCTGGCAACATACAGCTATCCATGGCTGAAGACGGGGGTCTGAAGCCAGACTCTCACTTCTTTTTTGTGGCATCATTGATCACTGACGATGTCACAGTGGGATTTATGACATCACTGATGATATCACACATCACTGGGATTTATGACATCACAGTGGGATTTATGACATCACAGTGGGACATGGGACAGACAGAAACAAACAGAGCCCTACGTCCATTTATACTGTATACTGATGATGATGATGTGATGATATCGATGCTTTCGAACTCCAATCCTAGTGTCCTCACACAGTCTAATCTACGCAAGAGCTTAACCATGTGCCAGGTGATGGTGACTCACGGAAATTAGAGTTCACAGTATCACAGACTGGATCAAGTCTGACCCTTTGTCTCCTCTCCTCTGTTCCAACTGCTGAATTAGATTGACACTGCTGAAGCCAGAATACTCTGAACAACACCAAGAGCAAGGACACTGTACAGCAGATGGCTGCGAGCGCAATATACTGTACTTAAAATAAGTCAATGATGTAGGCCACTCTGCTATTGACATCATATGGCTCGAATAGATTGTGATGTTAGTGAAGTTATGGGACAGGCTAACCTTCACGCCCATGTGGCAGAAGCCAATAGCCTGACTCAGAGGGTCACGTATTGGCGGACCACCCTAGTGTGGGCACCACAATCACTGTCCAACAATGATGACATGGCTGAGCTGATGGGGACACGCCCCACCTTGGAAGCAACAACCAGGGGAACATGACCCCGAAGCCACATGGCCTCAGCATGGCTGGTGTTTGTGGTGTTGAAGGGGAAAACCAAAGTGACTGCTCCACTGTCAAACATGTGAAAGCAATTTGAGTGAACATGAGTTCATGTGATGTGCTGTGGTGGTGAAGAAAACTGTCTAAGACCAGCCGCAAAACCTGTTTATAGCCGTGGATTTTAACGCACTGTGGAAGATAACCGTTGTATGTCTTCCTGTAATATTCAGATGTTTATTTGGCCTGATTATTGCAAGAAAATAGGTCAAGTTAGAATTCATGTCTTGTTACTCAACAACTGCAACATACATTTTTTGTAACATTTTAATTTACAATAAAACTGTTGCAGCTCATTTATGAAGATTTGACCAAGAAGGATTAAAACATGGCTACTGCCGGAGAAACAAATCATGCATTTCATTTTCACTGAGTCCTCAGGTCTTTGGCGAGAGAGTGGTCTATTTGAATTATAAGGGAAAAGGGGATGATCTTGTAATGGTGCAAAACAATATGAATAATCAGTAATAGGATGAGTGACATTTATACTTTTCACAGATGACTGCAATAACATCTGAATAAGAATTAATAAACGTCAGGGCTTCTCCAAGAGTGAATTGCTTGTTTCCTCCTGTGCATTTAGCAATAAGTGTAGATGGGAATTCCCATCCAAGGGAATTCCTAAAAACTTTGCCAAAAACAATTGTGCAACAAAGCTGCCTGAATGCAATGACTCACACGTATAGAAAGAAGTCTTGGGTTTGTTCACACACCGATGAGCACAAAACTATGGAAGCAACCAAGTGGAAAGAGATGGAAATGTACAGAGGAACCTACTAAGCAATGCTGTGTCTCTAAGATTCAGATTCAGTCTTTTTGCGTTTTAGTTGTAGTGCATTTGCACATTGTCTCCAAAAATCTCATATGCTGAAACACCGATGCTTTCTGAAGTCTTCAGATTAAAGCTGCCAGTATTTCTAAACAGCTAAAATTATCTGGCTGTTGATATGAATTTCTTTTGGATGTACCTTCTAATGAAAAATATGTCTGTTTGATGATGGAATGAATCATATAACCTATAAATCCCAAACAAGACAGAAGTAGATTTGTAGTCCTGCACCCCGCCTACCTTGGAGACTGTGGCTCGGACATGCTCCGTCTCAGCCTGGGCCTGTAGCAGCTCCTGCCTCAGCTCTGTCAGCTCCCCTTCCAGTCTGTCTCTCTCGGTGTGGGCTGTCTTCAGCAGGCCCTGCAGCTCCGTGCTGTCACTGGCACTCTGCATGGCCTTCAACTCAGCCACCTTCTGCCTCTCAATGTCCACCTGGGCCTTC
>NC_139623.1:43714448-43991329 GCF_964638095.1 Poromitra crassiceps
ATAAGAATGTGAAGTGTCTGTCTGTCTGTCTGTCTGTCTGTCTGTCTGTGAGTAGAATTACATTTGGCCACAGCTATGCCATTTTTCGTGCAATCTCGCTGAATACTTCGGGAAGTGTAAAGAGATTTTTTAATGAGGTAATTAGGGCTGACTAAGGCCATGTCCACACGGAGACGAGTTTAGGTGTATCCGCTAAAGTTTTTTGTCATATAGACGTTTCGTCCAGATGGAACCGCGTTCTGGGACTATACGTTCTGGGAGTATACGCTAATTTTTCAAACCGGGTCCCAGAGTGATTAAATCTGAAGACGCCACCCTTGCATTTCCGTGTTTACAACCCATACGCATCTTTCCTGAAACGATGACGCCATAGCCCCACCTCTCTCCACCAGCAACAATAACAATCATGGCAGTAGCTACTGAGCCTGTTGGGGATCTTGCAGCAAAATATAATGCTCCTCTATTACCATCGTCAGCAACAAGTGGACACGGAGAACAGCGTGTAGCCTACAACATCCTCTGGGCTCCACACAGCTGACTCTTCCCATCCACCCCTCCCCTCCCTTCATCGGATATTTCCCAGAAGGCTTAGCGGCGGCTACATTTTTACAATAACACAAACAAAATCAGGCTTAACGTGTTAGATAGAAATTATATTTATTTTTAATACAACATGCAATTCTGGAATATTTTAATATTGGACAAAATGAAATGAAATGTAAACCCTGAGTGTAATCAACATACCGGTACTCTCTTGCCCTATATATAGCCCTCGTAAATACAACGTGAATAGGGAAGTGAGAGGTTTGAGGAACACACGGTTGCACTGTGATGTCTGTGATATCCGCTGGTGTCCACTCCAACAAGACTTTAGCTTACTTGACGCGACTTTTTCAATAAAAACACATTTATGCCATGAGTTTATATAATGTATATTTATTTCATCATTTAGCCTGTGCTGTGATGTGCAGGAGCGGCCAATACGCTGGGATGTGTTTGCAACATGTCTAAAGATCATGGAAGTGGATGATATCAGGAACGTCACCGATAGTTAACGTTCTATATTGTAGGCTACAGGGAGACCATCAGCCCTGCTGAACAGCTCTGCATTTGCATTTGCATTTGCGCCCCTAGAGGTTGTATGCCATTATTGATGAGATTGTCTTATTCTCTGTTATTCTACAGCGGTTTCAGTGGTATTCAGTGGTTTCATGTGGATACAGACATTTCTTGAAACGATTCCATGTTTATGGAAAACTTTTCTGAAACGAGAAAAAAAAAGATCGCTTCCGTCTCCGTGTGGACATGGCCTAAAATGGGCCAAAATGGCTAAGTGGCCAAAATGACTAATTAGTGGCCAAAATGACTCGACAGGTTCAGCACCATGGAGAGCTGCATCAGTGACGTGGACTATGAAAAGCCTCTGGGGAGAGAGAGGAGAGGCTGCATGCCAACTCTGTGAGTGAGGCCTGACTAAATGGCCAGTCACACCGGGACAGGTGTTCGGCTGGTGATTGTGGCTTTCAGTCAAAAACAGTTTTTTAAAAACAAACTCCTGGAGTAAGCTGCTCCGGTTAAGGGTGAGACAACTGTCATTTACATCCACGTTAATAAACTGTGCACTGCTTCCCTGTCAGTTTGGCCATAAATCTTGGCTGGGATTTCTCAGTGGGCGGGGCCTACACTTCGCCAAGATTCAGTCATGCTAGTGTCGTCTAGAGAGAGAGAGTGGCGTCAGCGGAGGACCAAAATGCGTGACTCATTTAGGGATGCACCGATCCACTTTTTTCACTTCCGATCCGATTCCGATACCTGAATTTGGATATCTGCCGATACCGATATTATGCCGATATCAATATTTTTCTTGAATATACAGTATAGGCAAAGATTTGGCCAATTAAAGTTTTTTTTTTTAAATATACCTTGCAAAAAGCAGACAAAATTAAGAAAATATACAAGGCAAAGAAGGATACTATTATACATTATTATACAAATTACGGCCAGCTGTGCGCTGGAATTGCAAAAAATAAAATAAATAAAATAAAAAATCCAATTCCGATCCGATCCGTGAATTAGTGCCATATCGGCACCCGATACCGATATTGGATCGGCCCCATCCCTAGACTCATTAGCCAATGAACAGCCAGGAGGGGTCTCGTGCTACTTTTGAATGCTAAAATAAAGCTGATAATGTATAATTTGATTAAAAAATAAATAAAACACTTTCAGAGTACAACACAAACTGTCCATTTTGCTGCAACTCAACAGTGCTGCTTAATCCAGGACCTTACTTCCTGGAGTAAAAAATGGGTCCATTGGAGTGAATGGAGATGTCGGGACTCTTCTATATACACGGCTCTGAGTCATGCCATTAAAAATCTACAACCACTTGTCTCGGCGTTTCATAGAGGAAGAAGCCATAGCTGACAGAATGTTTCATAGAGGAAGAAGCCATAGCTGACAGAATGAGGACATCACGGCAACTCAATTATGCATCGTCGTTGCATGGAAGATTTAATAACACCAACTCAGCAGTGTGTGTATTATGAGTGACTATTTACTATGCACTACATACACTAGAGCATCATCCAGACAGGGCAGGCCCAGACAAAGAGATACATACACCTAACAGCCAGCGGCCATTTAACTGACAGTATATTGGTCTTATGAGACGCATTTATGGCCATTCGTCTTATTCTCATTCATAGGTGGCAATAAACAGAGGGCAGGTAGGTCCTAAGGAGTCCTTATTTCATACAGGGAATTAAACAGAGACCAGAAAGACAGAGGCAGAGAGAGAGAGAGAGAGAGAGAGAGAGAGAGGGAGAGAGAGAGAGGACTCAGTCAGAAGTGTTTAAGATCAGTTAATTTCCCATTAGGATGACAGATGCCAGGGCAATCTCCCGTTCACTGCTGCCTCCATATTGTCCCCTCTCCTCCTGGCCTGAGTGAATAGAAGGCAGATGACATGAAATCACTGACTCTTTAGATGGGCCACCTCTTTTTAACCATGACATCACTACAGCTGCTCCATGTGCACCGACAAATGACAGCAAGCAATCCGGAGAAGGCTGAGGCAGCCGCTGGAATACAGCGTCAGATGGTTACACATCCTCTGAATAGACCCTTTTCACGGGGGCCATTTTGTGTCAAAAAGGCAGGGTAAACACAGGTGCAAAAAAAACCCTAATGAGGGTTTCCAACTTCCAATCATGGAAGATGCAAACCCTCATTAGTGTTTTGCTACTGTTTTGCTAAGAAGCCTACTTCTTATTTTAATAATTAGGCCTACTTTTATCCATTTCAGCCAAATTATGGAAAATCCTGCAATATTCCATGTTTTACAGTTGATTCCATTTTTATTTTTTTTAACACATTGACTGCCAGCCATTTTTTTCTTGCTGTAGGTAGCTTCTGCCAAGCCGTTTTTTGAGGATTGTGGCTCATTTTACAAGCGCCGAGGATTATTTTCTGCTTGGAGTTTGTGAACATACAATATCTCAAAAGTACTAATAGAATGTGTACTTTCTCTGTCTAAAAGAGTTAGTTTGTAGAGTTAGTAGTTATGTAAGCATTATCAGTTGAATACAGCATGGTTTTAGCATGAGAAAAAATATTCA
Source organism: Poromitra crassiceps (assembly GCF_964638095.1). Lineage (NCBI taxonomy): Eukaryota > Metazoa > Chordata > Actinopteri > Beryciformes > Melamphaidae > Poromitra > Poromitra crassiceps. The sequence continues at coordinate 43,718,069 of NC_139623.1, forward strand.
GAGATAAACGGCTTTTTGTGAAATTCGATAGAGCTGTCACTTTAACCATTCATTTTTGGCTCTCTCTCTCTCTCTCTCTCTCTCCCTCCCCCTCTCGCTCTCTCTCTCTCTCTCTCTCTCTCCCTTCCCCTCGCTCTCCCTCCCTCTCTCTCTCTCTCTCTCTCTCTCTCTCTCCCTCCCTCTCGCTCTCCCTCCCTCTCTCTCTCTCTCCCTCCCTCTCGGGAGGGAGACGCACTAGGTTTAATCCTAGTGAGAGGGGGAGAGGGAGAGAGAGAGAGAGAGAGAGAGAGAGGGAGGGAGGGAGAGAGAGAGAGCGAGAGAGAGAGAGAGAGAGAGAGGGAGAGAGCGAGAGGCAACTCCTCCCTCTTCTTGGCTGCCGCGGCCGTCACAGTCTCAGTGCTTTTGCTGCTCTCCTGTGCCTGTCTGCAGGCTGCTGTTTGAGGAAGTCGGCATGGACTCGCTCGCTTCTTGGGAGTTTTGGTTGAGAGAAGCTTTTGCGATTCTGGTCATATTTATGCTGCGTGTTTCAAAGTGTGTTCCACCTGTAATGTATTATGTAAATTTGCAATCCCGCATCGCCAGCAATCAGTGCGAAAACGAGAGCGTTTTCCCCCAACCATTTTCATGAGAATGTAATACTGTAAAATCGCCTCGCCATTTCCTTGCTCCCTTTTTCTTTGATTTCGCTCGTCTGGGGGAGCACTGTCAACACTTAGTGGGTCGGTAAAATAGATTATACACATTCAATACCTCCAATAATTGTACAGGAGACGTAAAAGGGATTGATCAACGCCCCACCGTCAAAAAAAAAAAAACGATTTTTTTGACGTATCCATACGTCGCTGGCAGTCAAGCGCTGGATTTTTTTTGACGTATGCATACGTCGCTGGCAGTTAACGTGTTAACTGTTTATTATTTTTTGCACATAAGACAAAACGGTACAAAGCGCAGACATATGCACAGGCTGAGAAACATATTAAAACAGACAACAAAAACAAAAACAAACCAAAACAAACAAAAAACACTTGATAAAAAACAAATCTACAACACCTAATTGGATGCACAAAAAAAAAAAAAAGTATATATAAAAAAAATACTGTCTTGTTCCTCCTTGACACTAGTATTCAAAGGAGACCTTCTCCACTCCTGTCCGACACATTCATACTCTTGAAATGATCTACAAACGGTTGCCAAATCTTATCAAACTTGTGTTCCTGCTTCCTCAGAGAGAACTTTATTTTTTCTAGTTCCAAATGCTTCATTACATCATTCATTAGGTTTAAATGGGTTGGTGCAGATTTCTGTTTCCAGTTCAGTAAGATGAGCCTCCGTGCCAGTATACAGACAAATGATACCATATAATGTTCGTCACCACTAATTTTTTCAGGATCAATAATTCCCAGAACTGCCGTTAAAGGGTCTAACTCAATAGGTCTGTGCAGAATGTTTGAAATATGCTATTCCAGTAGTTCGATAACCCTGGGCAGATCCAGAACATATGAGCTAAAGATGCTGGAGCAAGCCCACAACGATCACATGAAGGGTCAATATCTGGGAATATCTTACTAAGCTTTTGTTTAGACCAATGTAACCTATGCTATGAATTATCTTGAATTGTATAAGACCATGTCTTGCACATACTGAGGAAGCATGAACCTGTTCTAAAGCTATCTGCCACTGCCATTCCTCAATTTCCCCACCTAAATCATCCTGCCACGCCACTCTCAGGTGTTCTACAGTTGCTGTACATGTCAACTCATACAAAATCCCATATATATAAGATATGCCTCCTTTGTAATGTGGATTCCTCAACAGAATAGCTTCCATTGACGACTGATCTGGAGAATTAGGAAAGGATGGATCATTTTTTTTAACAAAGTCCCGAACCTGTAGATATTAAAAAAATGTGTCCGTGGTAAATCGTATTTGTTTTGTACCTGTTCAAATGATGGAAATACATTTTTAATAAACATATCTTTAAAAGTATGAATTCCTTTTCCAAACCAATCCTCAAAAGTTGTATTGTTAAATGACGGTGCAAAGGAGTGATTCTTCGTGAGAGGACCCCGAAGAGAGGCAGTCTGCCATCCATAAAATCTTCTGATCTGAGACCAAATCTTAAGTGTGTGAGACACTACAGTTGATTCCATTTTTATTACCAAATTCTATGATTCCATCCGTTCTGTCCATTTTGCAGAAATCCTATGGCCCTAGCTCCAGTGCCATACTTTACTTTAGATGAAATATGTGAAGTCTCTCCTGAAAGATTGCCCTACTCCGAGAGCACCGAGCCGGCCTGCTGCCTCCTGGGCTGTGGGGTTGAAGCGCGTCTCACCTCTTCCTTCAAAGCTTGCTTTGTGTTTGACAGACTGGAGTCAATCCAGGTCTGTCATTGCGGAAAGGCAGCTTCATTCATCCAGAAGCAAAGCCACAGAGAACACTGCCACAGCCAGACACCCTGTTCCAAGGCCAACACAGCAGCTGCAGGAGGCCTATCGGTTGAATCTTCACCTCTTCACCGGTGCAGGCCAAAGAAAGAGTAGAGATTAGCTTCAATTTAGCCTGGCGCTAAGAGGGGGGGGTGGCATCAAATAGCCCCCAAGTCTCCAGCTCATGGGTGAACGTGTTTGTGACTGGGGCCAAAGTAGGAGTCCTGATAACTACATAAGTAAAATTGTAATTTCTATTTTAATGGCTTAGTTTGTTTTGGATCATTCCAGATGGTTGGGATGATGCTGGCCTAGAGGTTAGACAACGGCTCAGATCTCCTCACCAGCTGGATGGGTAAAGATTAGGGGTGCACCGATCGATCAGCACGCAATCTGTATCGGCCGATTTTGACCTCAAATATGTGATCTGCTGCTGCAGATATTTCTTTATTGTCGCCGATTGCATAGCCGATCATGCTGCACGTGAGAAACATGAGGCAGCCCATTTTCATGTCTTCAATGTCTATCGTTTAACTTTCATATTGTGCTCTAACGTTTATATCATTGTGTTGCAAAGCACACGCTTTGCTTTCGTCAGTGTACTCACCTCCACACAGCTTAGTGCGGTTTGATTGTCTGTTGCGCTAATTAATGCCACTACTCAGATGGAGTTTAGCTCGTGTGTAGCTTGTGATTCTGTTGTTTCTCCCGTCATGTAACCCTGTCACCATTATGTAGATCGCACTCATAGTGCTGCTAATTATAACACTGTAACTCGGCCTCGATGGGCGGGTCCTTTTGATGTTCGTTCGATGCGGATCCCAATGTATGACGGTTATTGTGCATAACCCCGGTTCTATGAGTGGGAGCTCTTTGGCTTTAGTTATGGTTCAAGACTGGTGTTTAAGAGTAACTGACTTACACTTTACCTAATTATCATTTCTATATTATTAGTTGTTAATTATCACTATAATTGGCCTATATAACAGCAAGCTTGGTTACTGACCTGTTTGTATATTTTATTGCCTCCTTTTTCCAGACCACACACAATCCTACTATTCCTGTCATAATGCTGTAAAGAGCCTATACTGCTGTACTGTAAAATCATGTTGGCGGTTTCCTTTAGCCTACAAAATATAAAATATTGATGTAGAAAAAAAAGAAAATGTGCTGCACTTTCAATTTGATGCATGAAATGTAGGCCTATATGTAAAATGGAAACTGCTATAGCTGCTTACAAAATAAATAAATAAATATATATATATATATATCGGTGATCGGTAATCGGTAATCGGTGATCGGTCGATGATCGGTTGGGCAGATATTTCTCATAGGTGATCGGCAATTGGTGATCGGTGGCAAAAAACGTGATCGGTGCACCCCTAGTAAAGATAGAGTGAGAAAGCCTCTCCCCTTCCCTTAAGGGCACCTGAACTGCAGTTGAGGTGCCCTGTTAAAAATCCCAAGCTGGTTTTCTGGACTTCATTTACCATAATGCATCACTCCCTCACCTGTTCCTCTTGCACCTCACCCAGCTTCTTACCAGCTTACCAGCTTCTTGGATCCTAATGTGTTTTAATGTGCACAACAGTCAGAGGCTCTCTGATCCACACAGTTTTCCATAAACATCATCTTTGAAACAGTCCATTATCCATTATCCCATACATCATACAGTCTTTTTCATGCCCTTAAAGAAGACACTTAACCTCCAATTGATCCAGCGGAGCTCCTCGTTGGCCAACCGGAGATGGCTGGGCTTGTACTGGGTGTCTTTTTTTCTTTTCTTTTTTTTACAGAGATTTGATTATGTTGACAGCAAATGAGAGTGGAGTAGAGGAATATATTCTACATCATCCACATGGGGACTCATGGTCATGGATAACAAATATTGTCAAATTAGCCAGATATGCTGAAGTCAAAGAAAAAGTAAGCTATACAAGACAACCAATTAATTAATAATTATTTTCTTTGGGGGGGGGGGGCTGTATTGAAAAGCCCTTTGAGTGACAATGACAACTCCCTCTTTCTGAATATGAGAGAGGGAACTGAATAGTCATTTAAACAAATATTTCATGTTACAGTATTCCAGTGGTTTAGGATAGCCAGATCAATTTTTGTGGAAATCTTGTAGTTATTAGGACACAAAGGTTTCAGTGATAATCAATTGGGAATCCTTCACTCCAAAACCAAGATTGCAATATCCAAGATAATAAAGACAACCTACTGCAGCCTAGGTAAAATTCTATTTTAAGGGTTTAAGGGTGGCTATTCCTCTTAGTTATTTTAATCTTAATTTAATGCTGCCTTCCATGCAAGCCGGCTCAGACACAGGTCAATTTATAGCTACCTCTGGGGAGCTCTAAATCTGTGAAAATGACTGGAGTTGGGAGTGAAATGGCTCACGGAGGAGCTTTCCCCCAGTAGCAGAGAATCAATCCTCACACAGTCTGGGGAGACTGGCTTTCATTGATAGCAAAGTGCACATCATGTGAAACACTAGCTTTGCAGATAGCGAAGACGATCATTGCCAAAATGAATAAGCACATTGTTATTGAGTCTTTTTATGCGGTGCAACAAGGGATGCAAGATATTCTGTGAAAGGAATTGTTTTACACTGAAAACATGCCTGTTCTCAACTGCTGAAGAAGTCACTGTTTACAGTACTAAATTGAGGAGGAGTCATTTTCTGATTATTCCCTGATAAGGCTTTTGGATGTAAAATTACACTGACAGTGTTTTATTCACCTTATGTTCATACACAGGGGTGGGCCAAATTCTGCCGGGTTGTGTTAACACTTCCGGTGGTCACAGCGCGAAATACAAAAGAACGTCAGAAGAAGAAAATTGTTTTTGTAGCGGACAGTGCAGGGGGTAAAACAAAGAACGTAGCCTACTACCTTGAGCTCGGTACACAGCAAGCAAGCGGAGTACCCACTGTTAGCCAGGTCAGATAATGTTATCGTCGACAACGACGAGCACGACATGCTCCGTAAAAGGGTGCTACAATATTAGGTGCAAGCGAAAATTGTTTTTAGAGCAGGAATGCATTGAACATCGCCCGCAGCTGCGGTCTGAGTGATACAAATCAAGTCGAAGAGGAAAAAGATGAGATCAACAAAAAGAAAACAACGAAATGGGCAGTTAACAGCAACACAGTGAGAGACTTTCTTGTACAAAACATACCTGGACTCCAACAAAGAAAGCTTCATATCGTTTTCTCTCCTCCGAGCCGAGCACACGCCTTTTACATCTTTTAATACCCGCAGACGTTAACGTATTTCCCTGGAATGCGAGAATTTATGAGCCAGTTACATGGCGTTGCATTCTTAGACATTGCCGTTTGCTTTATTTTGTATGTTACATACAATTGGCTAAATTATCAGTTAATTCAGAGTTAGATGATATTGGAGCAGCCGGCGTTTTTTTCTTCTTTTTGCTGTAAGTCGTGACACACATAAGGTGAATAGCCAAGTTCAACAGGCCTGACTGAAAGTCATTGAGGCACAATCCAACCTTTCATTGTGCATAGCATGCTCCCATAAAAAGGCTGCTGACAATCCAGAAAACATGCACAGATATATTGTGTTCACCCAATTCTAATCGCATTGAATAATTGCAGATGAAAGTATTGTGTCGTCTGATCCCCTGATCACAATCTGCCTTTTTTTTTTTTTACCAGCAGCCATTTTGTGCCTAAAAGGCAGGAAGTATCACAGGTGCACGCAAACATTAATGAGGGTTTCCCACTTCCAATCCATGTAGGTGTTCCAGTGCCGGGGCCCTCGTTAATGTTTTACTTCCTGCCTTTTAGAGAGAAAATGCCTCAGGTGAAAAAGGCTAATAATGCACTGTGGTGGCTTCTTTCTTTCTAATGAAGATCAAGTTTTCAAATCACTGCAGGAGACGTATGGCTGGACACAGTCCAGCAGCAGCCAGCTCTCTGCAGCCAGCCTGCCAGCCAAGAGGTGACAGAGTGCACTGTGAGCAAAGTGCAGGGCGCCTTTCATTCACTCAATTATCAACTGACCCGCACTCAGGAAAACCCTTTTCTTCTTTTATTTATTTTTATGTTTCATATTTCTTATTTCTTATTTTTACATGATGACCATAGTGCAGCCAGAAGGTTCTGGCTGCACTATGGTCATCATGTCAAATTAAAGGATGGCTTTCCCGTGGGGAATATGAATATATATTAAATCTCACGCCCCTAAGGTTTTCGAATCCGTTGAAATTTTTGAAATTGGTTGTTTACAGCCAGAGATATCAACCAAAATCCACTCTGTGTAGGGGGGGGGGGCTGGTGGGGGGGAGGGGCGGGTGCGGGGAGCCGAAATCCTACAGTTCCCACAATGCACTGGGCTCGCGTGGCCTTAGATTCCACGCCCACCCCTCAGGCATTTGGCTGATATCAAACTCCAGTAGGTGGCGGTAATGCACATATATGTTTGCCAACCGCCATAAAACTCAAAGAAGAAGAAGAAGAAGGCTTCGACATACAAAACATTATGAGAAGAAGGAAAAATCAAAAATAAAATTGCCTCCAAATTGCACCAAATTTAAACCGAAGTATATATGTCGGGAGATGTCTTCATAAAAATTTTTTCATGCATTTTAAGGCATTTTCCAAGGAGTTACGCACATCTGATGTTGTAACTATTTCATGTCAAAATGTGTAAAAACGGGTACATTGCTCACCTACTACCTAGCACCTACTACTAGATGTAAAATTTGACGAGCTTTCCAATGCCGCCAGTCCCGTGTCTGGACGTGCTTCCGTTCCCGAGATATGGTCTCTTTGCAAGGAGCTATGGGAAGCTATTAGCTACCGTAGGCTAGGCGGTTGAAAAAGATGGCTGCCTTTTGTTTTTCTTCAAGACCTCTGAAGGGGCGTGGAGGACCTCTAGAGGCGGGACCATGGCAGCACAGGCCCACAAGTAGTGTAGTTCATAGGTGCTCGACTTGCGCAAGGCTGGACTTGTCGCCCCGACGCGTTTTGCGTCAGAGCGTCATGGAAATAATGTGAGAGATGGTTGATATCTCTGGCTGTAAACAACCAATTTCAAAAATTTCAACGGATTCGAAAACCTTAGGGGCGTGAGATTTAATATATATTCATATTCCCCACGGGAAAGCCATCCTTTAAAAGAAATCAACCGTTTTCCTGAGTCCGTTTATACTTTAATGAAACCTCTTGTCATGGAGTGATCCAGCGCCGGAGTGAATTGAATCAAGACTTTTTTTGGGGTGAGCACATTGGTTCTTGAAAACTTCCATCTTTAATACACACCATGGGAGTCTTTAATACACACCATGGGAGAGTCTTTAATACACACCATGGGAGAGTCTTTAATACACACCATGGGAGAGTCTTTAACTCATTCAGGGCCAAAGACGTCTTTGACGTGTTATCAGGAATAGCCCAGAGGGCCAATGACGTGTTTGACGTGTTTTTGTTTTTATTACTGCAGGGCGTAGTTCAAACACTTCCCCAGCCTCTGACATAGTATCAGGTCCCTAGCATCTAAGACAACACGTGAACAAACACATACCGCAGCTGTTGTTTTGAAATTGAGCAAGAGGAAAAGCAGAAAACGGGTAACGCTTCCTTGTGCAGACAGGAGAAACGCCATTGAAATGCTCGGCGCGCTGCACGAGCTGGAGTCGCCTTCCTCTGTGCCAGCCGGGAGAAAGTAATCAAGAGATGTGTTTGATCATCGGAGGAATGAGGAAATGATCGATCAGTTTGCGAGGGCGGTGAGGACGTGTTGAATAGCCGAGGGGAAAACGGGAACGATCAAATAGCAGGGAGGATATGACAGGGAGACATGGACGAGGACGGGTGTACCAGAACAAATCAAAATAAACACAGGAACAGCTAGGCAGCAGCAGCAGTCACAGCAGCCCGCTGTCGTTCTCAAGAGCTATTCAGTTGGTTCATGAAATCGCTGGGCTGCGTGCCCTCCAGTGTTGCTCCTGGCCAATCCCAGCGCCACACGGCGTGGTTATTGCTTATCCTATGTGGGGTTAGAAATCTAAAAGGGGGATCGTGTGTGTGTGTGTGTGTGTGTGTGTGTGTGTGTCTGTCTGTCTGTCTGTCTGTCTGTCTGTCGGTGTGTCTGTCTGTCTGTCTGTCTGTCTGTCTGTCTGTCTGTGTGTCTGTCTGCACACTCACTCACACTGCTGTATTGTTGAATGTAAAAAAAAAGCACTTCATGTGTATATATATATATATATATATATATATTTATTTTTTTTCCATTTGTGTCATAACGAATAGTATTTACATGTCTGATGTCAATACAGTTCAAAATAAAAGAATTGAGAGCGAGTTCTGCTTGAGAATGTGTATTTTACAGAAATTGACTTTTCTCCTGTTTGTCATCTCAGAGAGACCTTTTGGGGGAAAACAGGGTGTATATAAATGGATATAAGTAGAGTACAGAACATGCTAAAAGCTCACTTTTTTTTCCTGGTGAACCCAGAGACGTACATCTTCATTTTGAGGTATTGCAAATCACTCTGGTGCTAATAGATAATTTACTGTGGGTCTTGAAAGATGACCAACAATTATGAAAATCTTTGGCCTGTGCTAAATATTGGCAGTCCTAAACTGGCCATGAATGAGTTAATACACACCATGGGAGAGTCACAGGGCCGAGAATGATGATGGATTAGCGGCTGCAGGTGGTCGAGTGTCAGGGAGTTGACATCTGAAATGATGCAGCAGATTCGTCACTACAGTATCACCAACAAGCTCTGCGTCACTCTGGATCAGTATCACCAACAAGCTCTGCGTCACTCTGGATCAGTATCACCAACAAGCTCTGGGTCACTCTGGATCAGTATCACCAACAAGCTCTGCGTCACTCTGGATCAGTATCACCAACAAGCTCTGGGTCACTCTGGATCAGTATCACCAACAAGCTCTGGGTCACTCTGGATAAGTATCACCAACAAGCTCTGCGTCACTCTGGATCAGTATCACCAACAAGCTCTGCGTCACTCTGGATCAGTATCACCAACAAGCTCTGGGTCACTCTGGATAAGTATCACCAACAAGCTCTGCGTCACTCTGGATCAGTATCACCAACAAGCTCTGGGTCACTCTGGATAAGTATCACCAACAAGCTCTGCGTCACTCTGGATCAGTATCACCAACAAGCCCTGGGTGACTCTGGATCATTATCACCAACAAGCTCTGGGTCACTCTGGATCATTATCACCAACAAGCTCTGCGTCACTCTGGATCATTATCACCAACAAGCTCTGGGTCACTCTGGATCAGTATCACCAACAAGCTCTGCGTCACTCTGGATCATTATCACCAACAAGCTCTGGGTCACTCTGGATCAGTATCACCAACAAGCTCTGGGTCACTCTGGATCAGTATCACCAACAAGCTCTGGGTCACTCTGGATCATTATCACCAACAAGCTCTGGGTCACTCTGGATCAGTATCACCAACAAGCTCTGGGTCACTCTGGATCAGTATCACCAACAAGCTTTGGGTCACTCTGGATCAGTATCACCAACAAGCTCTGGGTCACTCTGGATCAGTATCACCAACAAGCTCTGGGTCACTCTGGATCAGTATCACCAACAAGTTCTGGGTCACTCTGGATCAGTATCACCAACACGCTCTGGGTCACTCTGGATCAGTATCACCAACAAGCTCTGGGTCACTCTGGATCAGTATCACCAACAAGCTCTGGGTCACTCTGGATCAGTATCACCAACAAGCTCTGGGTCACTCTGGATCAGTATCACCAACAAGCTCTGGGTCACTCTGGATCAGTATCACCAACAAGCTCTGGGTCACTCTGGATCAGTATCACCAACAAGCTCTGCGTCACTCTGGATCAGTATCACCAACAAGCTCTGCGTCACTCTGGATCAGTATCACCAACAAGCTCTGGGTCACTCTGGATCAGTATCACCAACAAGCTCTGGGTCACTCTGGATCATTATCACCAACAAGCTCTGGGTCACTCTGGATCAGTATCACCAACAAGCTCTGGGTCACTCTGGATCAGTATCACCAACAAGCTTTGGGTCACTCTGGATCAGTATCACCAACAAGCTCTGGGTCACTCTGGATCAGTATCACCAACAAGCTCTGGGTCACTCTGGATCAGTATCACCAACACGTTCTGGGTCACTCTGGATCAGTATCACCAACACGCTCTGGGTCACTCTGGATCAGTATCACCAACAAGCTTTGGGTCACTCTGGATCAGTATCACCAACAAGCTCTGGGTCACTCTGGATCAGTATCACCAACAAGCTCTGGGTCACTCTGGATCAGTATCACCAACAAGCTCTGGGTCACTCTGGATCAGTATCACCAACAAGCTCTGGGTCACTCTGGATCAGTATCACCAACAAGCTCTGGGTCACTCTGGATCAGTATCACCAACAAGCTCTGGGTCACTCTGGATCAGTATCACCAACAAGCTTTGGGTGGGAATTGGCTCCCTCCCGCTCGAGTGTTCCAGGCAGGAAGTGTGCTGTGTGCAGCTTTCCAGTCAGGTGGATGTGGAGGGCAGACACAGAGACATGGCTCAGTGCGTCTGGCCTTCCTGTTGTCCCCCAGCAGCCTGGCAAGAAAGCTGGCAGGGTGCGGAGAAGCCAAGGTCAACAGGAGCTCATCAGGCAGACACTGGGACTCACACACATTCCTTTCCTCTTACTGGACTAGAGGACAGACAGAACACAGGCTCCGTGGCCGTCACTGTGACCGAGCAAAGTCTGGCCTAAATTATAAGTCGCATCACACACAAAAAAACCTCCATGACAAACCGCACTGAAAAACAAATGTTTTTCTATCAAGTTTTTGGGGATCTAACCCGACCCCGCTTCCAGTTCAGAACATTACATCATTATGTAGGGTGAAGGACCACACTGGTACAATGCGAGAGTGGACCTACAAATCAACAACACTCCCTGAGGGCCACTGACAACATCAAGACCTCGTGTAGCAGTTTGTGAGTAAAAGGTTTTGCTGAGGAATTGAATGGCTGTTTGCACTTGGGACAAGTCCAACATATGATGCCCAAACAAAACAAAGCCTTGTTGAGTTTGAGATTAAATGCTGGGAAAGTCTGCATAGCGACAGTCTGCATGTCTGGGAACGCCCATACAGGCTCTAGGAACGCCCACAATAGACGCTGGGTTAGCCTGGGGGCGGGGTCAGGGTGGGGTAAATTCCCCCGTTCTATCCATTCAGCAAAGTTAGAATTTAGCTGATAGCCCAGCCCAGGCAGACACGATCAGGGATTTAACCACCGCAGTAAATGCACATCTGAGCAGATGTCTTGTGTTCTGCTCTAGAACCCCCAAACATGTAGTTTAGAGCCGCAGCACCATCTTTTGGTGAGTCAGCCCATGAGATATATCGGCGGTTTTACCCCACTCACGCACCAGCCGTTTAACATTTTGTGGGTGTTCCCAGACATGCGGACTGTCTCTATGGCTGTGACTTACTTTTACATCCATAATATAGTCCCTTCAGTTATTTTCTTGTCTGCTATAGCCCTCACTGCTATTGGCCATTCTTCACAAAGGACATGGGTCTAAGCTTGCCCAAGATTGCATTCTTACTTTCCCAGCATATTCCTTTATCCTTTTCTACACTTAATCACATAACTACAAACCTTAGCTGCATAAATGAGTTTGCTTTTATAAAACTATTCACCTTATTATTTGCCCAACACAGGATGCTTCTGCATGACATCATTTTGTAATCGTCTTTCCGTTTTAGACCCGGAAGTCTACCGTAATCATTTTTAGACTTGCCAAAAAGCTGTTTCCAAGCAACAACAAAAAACAGTTTTAAAGTTTTAATATTTTTTCGGATGAGAACGTAAACATTCCAAATATGTGGCCAGTTTATCAGAATAACGCCTATTTGGAAATATTTAACGAGCAGCGAGGACTGAGCACTGGCTGTGTGACCGGTCGGACTAGCTAGTATCTGTCAACCTACTGTAGGCTACTGGCAGTGAGAAAACATTGTCGACGTGCTTTTGTAACTAACGTTAAATGCCGAACGGGTACAGCCATCGGCTCCTCGCAGCAGTAACGTTATGAACATGTAACTGAAGTTGGCCGCAGTGTAGCTTCTGAATGTTGCCAAACTTCATTCATAGTGACGTTTTGTTTTGAAATTGGCCGCCAACTAGCGCTGAACAGGAAGAACAAATACAATTGCATCTAATGCGGAAGAGAGAGAAAGTGGGCGTGGTGAATAAGGTGAATAGAATATAAGATAAAATGGAAGCACTTTATAAAAGTGTATATCTGGCCATTGAGAAAGTATGGCATAAACAACAACATACACATAAATAAAACCAGTCAGAGTTTTAGGGTTCCATTAGCAAACTCGACTATTAGTATTTATATGGAAGTGATTAAATAATGGGGGCGAGGAGAAGGCTTGCCGTGCCTATGAGAGATATAGAGGATTTGTGAGTGGAAAAGATGGAATCTGTCTCCTCGTTAGCGGAGTTGATATTTCTTCTCCTGGCGTCGTTAAATACTCATCGATATGAATAAGAATGGAAGGAGGAGAGGAGGATGTTGTGGCTTTGGCTGGTCTAAAAAGAGACTGTAAATCATATGAAGGTAGGCGGGAAAGAGAGGGCGATGGTGAAGCAGAGTTACAGTAGCAAAAGCAAACGGCTGACATTTTGACATGATTCCTCGATAAAGAAGCACAAAAATAGCAGCTGAGTAGAAGCACATTACTGAGCCAGCGTGCTCGACCTCTGTAAGCAGAGGTCAAACATCCATGCACATTCCTAGTGTTCAAGTCATTACTGTAACCCTCTTGTCAGCAGGTGGGCATGTTCATCAAATGTGCTGCCTACTAGGCAAACCTTCCACCACCCCGCTGTATACAAAGACATACACAAGTCTGCTCATTCTGCCTTTCGGTTAAGAGCTTGTTGGGTTTGTGGCTGAAAAGTGAGCACCTCTCTGCACTACTACTTGAGCACAGCGTGAGAGCTGGCAAGCCACAGAGGGCCACTTCACCTAAGTTCCTATATGCTCCTTTAATCATTCTGATTCAATCCATTTAACTGGCCTGCATGCTAATACTATTAGCACAGCATCCATCTACTGTGATGCAGCCGATGCTCTCCAAAGACATCCGTGACTTTGGGCCATGAAGCTGCCAACAGAGAGAGCATTCCTTTATGTCCCAGAGCAAATGGAAAACATTCAAAACTCACTGAATGTACAGTATACAGTGTGATGATAGTCTCTTGCTCTCTCTCTCTCTTTCATCATTTCAGATTTAAAATGTTTTGACTATATTGCTGAACTTATCATTGACGCTTCTCATGATATCTATGCTAGCCTTATGACCTGTTTACAAACTTACTTTACAAGAGGTAGGAAGTATTAAACATTTGCGAGTCATTTTCCTGGAATGGCCTCAAAAAGGAGAATTTTTATTTTTTTATGGAAAAGATTAAGCTGCAAACAACAGAGGGATTTTCCCAGAAAGGACACAATCTCGCCCCATATCTAACCCTACTCTTAGAAAGGTAGTCCCCTTTGCACTGACCACATTGCCAGCAGGGAGGCATCGGATTCTTCTGAATACTGTAACGCAAAGACACTGAATGAGAGGAGACAGAATTGATAAGTGTACTCTCAGAAGGTGATAGTAGTGTGGCCTTTCCCTGGGCTGTTCTCTCATGGACAGATGCAGTGCTGGATAACAGACAACAGAACTCTCATGGACAGATGCAGTGCTGGATAAGAGACAACAGAACTCTCATGGACAGATGCAGTGCTGGATAACAGACAACAGAACTCTCATCGACAGATGCAGTGCTGGTTAACAGACAACAGAACTAACGTGCACGGAAAGGCCCGGCTTAGCGTTCCAGTCTGGGAGAATCCCCAGCCAGCTGCTGACAGATCCACAAACCACCCACAGGACAAGTTTGATTTGGTGTGCCTTGAACACACAATCACAGGCTCAACGGCTTACATGTCACATCCAACTTCCAAGTGTTTATAAGGGTGTCAGTTTCATACACACATTGTTAGTTGCTCTGCCATGAATTTGTGATTTTATGAGTTCAAGCCCTGCTGTACTTTGATGCCTGTGTGTCCAGGCTATGGTCTCCAGTGACACACAAACCGGACATTTAACACATTGAGTGCCAGCCACTTTTGGAGAACGGACGCTCCCAGTGCCAGAGTTTCAGAGCGTTTTCAGTGATTTCTCGAGGCCCACAGAATATTGTGTGATATTACTATGTAAACACCGAACACGCACAAAGAACGAGGAGACTCTCTTCTATCATCTGCAAAAAAAAGTTTATTGATCCCATTTTCCGTTCTTTAGTTATGAGCCGGAGAAGATAGCTTGATTTAGCCAAAAACAGCAATTTTTTTCTTGAAGCTGAGATAATGAGCCTTTTGTGAAATTAAACATTTCAAGCACATCATTGACTCTGAAGCTAATATTTTCTGATATAATGACACCTCAAAAATAATTTCCTTCAATAAAAGAGTGAAAACAAAGGAATTTTGTTTGGCCAAATAATATGTTTTAGCTGCAACCAGCAGCGCTGGCCCCTGCGTGCGCAGACCCTACACCTTCTTGCTGGTCTTGATTTACTGCTGGTGGGCATCAGATAGCCTATTCTAGCTTGTTTGCTCTCTATGCATCGAGCCTGCTGCTGCCTGGGTGTGTGTGTACTGTCAATGGTTGTATTAGCTGTAGTGCCCCACCCCCCTCCTCCTCCTCCTCCGTGGTGGGAGGAGTCGTGTCTCTGCTGCGGTTTGCTCTGAGTTTGATCTGCACTGAAAAGTCCGCTGCCTGCATCCCCCCGCTTTTTTACAGCGTGTCCTCGGCTCCCAGCTGAGAATAATGTTACTTTTCAGAAAGACGCTGGTGTCGCCGTGTCGGCAACTAAATCATATGGATGGACTATCGCAGCGGACACGGATGGGGCTCAATTGTGGCAGCAGATGACTGCTGTTCACAGGCACAGCTAACGTTATGCTTCAAGCATATCGATGCGATTTCCGTATTCCGTTTCCTCATGACTTCTTCTCTCTTTTCTCCTGGCCTTTGTCTAATCGGGAGGGCACTGTCGCCACCTAAGGGTTCTGTAAAATAGGTTAGACAGATTCAATAGCTCCCATATTGTAAGAGGCGATGTAAGAGGCTTAGATCGACATCCCCCCGTCAAAATATGAATTTGGAGTTATTGACGCCATTTGGCGTCGCTGGCAGCCTACAGTAAATTTCTCCTGACGCCATTTGGCGTCGCTGGCACTCAATGTGTTAAACAGCACACGCCTCACTGCGCAAACACGGAGCACTGCAGAATGGCCAGTGTGTTCACTGTACCAGCTGCCATGGAAAGTTTGACTGATGTCACTTCCTGTGTGTCCACGCTATCAAAAGTGGGACAAACGTGTTTCCTCACGCTGCTGAATCCCCCTTTGCTCTGACGTGGTGTGGAGAGATGTCACAATGATCCACGTCTTTGCACATTCCTCGGCGTGCTACTCACTGTGGTGTCAAAGTCTGCTCGAGTTGGGGAGGGATATCCACCAGGCGCAATGGATCTCATGCTATCACCACCAGATATGACAGCCGACAGATAAGCTCATACTATCAGTGTTAGAATGAATTAATTGGGGGAATCTCTACTTGTACTAAGGAGCTAACGTCATATGGAGGGAATGAGATCACTCGGGGTGGCCTTGGGATTTTGCTTTTAATGCAACGATAATGTAGCCAGATAGCAGCTAGAACAACAATGTCCGTAGGCAAAGATATCCATAGCAGTACTGTTAAGGAAACAGGAAGACAGTGATGCTGCAGGTTTGAGCTGTCAGGGTGGCCTCAGAGTCTGAGGTACATTTCCCTAGCTGCCATTTGTTGATAACCTTGTTATATTCTTACTACATACTTCTGAAAATGGACATAAAAATTCCCATTTGGAAAAGAGTTGAACAAAGACCTAGCACATAAAACATCCCTCATAAAAAAAAAATAGTTCTATAAATTCTCTAATGTAATTGTTCGCTGCACAGCCGCACCCTCCTGGCGTTAAAAAGTTGAGGAATTTTCTACATTGTGGACGCCCATATCACAGCACTCTGTTTTTGTTCCTCATCAACGTCCATTAAAAACAACTGACTTCTGGTTGCTGGTGACCTGAGGGTGAGCAGAAAAAACAAACATGGTTGCTGCTGCT
Source organism: Poromitra crassiceps (assembly GCF_964638095.1). Taxonomy (NCBI): domain Eukaryota; kingdom Metazoa; phylum Chordata; class Actinopteri; order Beryciformes; family Melamphaidae; genus Poromitra; species Poromitra crassiceps. Next base: position 43,734,732 of record NC_139623.1, read on the forward strand.
ACATTGGTATCACCGCGTCACCACCCCCTACTTTCAAAGACCATTGTGCTTTTCCAACTTTTTGGCAATGTCTATCCTCTACACTACATTACAGCTGCCTCCAAGCATCCAACTTCAAACCACACCAGTGTGGAGCCTCTGAAAGTGCCCTTTTTTGACCATGCGAAAGTCGCCAGAGTCTCTTTTTACCTCACTAGACAAACATGATGTGTTTGCATTCCTTTTATCTGGCCCCCGAATGGGTACGACTGGCAGTTGTAGCTCTGAAAATAGACTCAGTCACTGTTATTGGGCCATATTTTACGATATGCTGACCATAGCCCCGCTGGTGTGGGCCAGTCCCCTGGTGAGCCAGAGGGGGGAGAAGGGAAGGCTTGGGTCTACTCACTGTCAGTGCAGTTTGGCTCTGATAAAGCCGGCCCTCCGTATCTCTGCAGCAGGCGACAGCTGACTCCTCAGCCTTCCACTTCAGAGATAACGTCATCAATCATATCTGAATGAGTTCCACTTGTTCCCACGTTTTTTTCCCCCTACTTCCATCACCAGAACTGTGACTCTATTTTCTAAGCCCAATCCTCTAACACACCACAGCTGCTTGTTTCACTGTCTGGGTGGAATGGAAGCTTCTGTGGAGATTACACATTCTATTATTCTGCTCTATCACTGCATTGCTGCTGCTGTTTTTTCAAACAAGGCACATACTCAAAATCCCTGCTTCAATCCCAGGCTAAACATCTAACGTATTATATCATCCGCTTCTTTTCACCTGACAGTGAGGAGTTTCACCGGCAGGACGAAGCGAGTGAGAGGATCACGCTATTCCTCCCCCCTGTTCCCCTCCCCCCCAAACAGGCACCCCGACCGACCGACCGACCGACCAGAGGAGGCACTAGTGCAGCGACCAGGACACATACCCTTAATCTGGCTTCCCACCCGCAGACATGATCAATTTTGCCTGTATGGATGCCTGACCAAGCCGGACACGGGTGCTCGAACTTGCAACGCTCGTGTTGGCAGGCAGGAGATCTATCGCTGCACTACTGGCACGCTTCCATCCCTCTTGGATCTATAGCTTTAGCCTGTTGTGAGGGAGCACCATGACAAATCAAAGCTATTTCCCTCTTGGATCTATAGCTTTAGCCTGTTGTGAGGGAGCACCATGACAAATCAAAGCTCTATAGCTTTAGCCTGTTGTGAGGGAGCACCATGACAAATCAAAGCCATTTCATGATCAATTCTCATTGACTATATGGAGGCTCATTTGATCAAATGGAGAGTGGATAACGAGGTAAAAATAAGAGGCCGATCAATTAACATGAAAGCAGACTGCGCCATCCCATAGAGGAGTTTATAGGAGGTGGGAGCATGGATCACAGAGCAGATCATGGGTATACCAAGCAAAGTATAAATACCATTCATAGCCTCAAGAACATGATTGATTATACAGTGAAGTGGCTGTGATGGCTAATCCTTTCAGTGGCTGAACAAATATTTTACTCTGACTCATTTAATTTTTTAAGTAGATATCTCCATAAGTTGATAAACAGTCCAGTACAGTATGCACTGCCTATAATGGGTATACTACATAGTCAGCACAACACACTTATTTACATCTATCAATCAATTTAAAATAATTGGCAATGTGGACAAAAATCCTTTTTCTTCTCTGTCCAGAGGTGCACTTTTCAAGAAGCAGCCCAATTTTGCCTGAAACCCCCCCCCCCCACTAATACTAATACTTAATCTTAACGATATTAGTGAAGGCAATCTCAGCCTATTACCTAAAAACTGTAGGTAATATAATCAAAATACATAATGAAAATTAGCCACTAATAGAATAAAGACCTGAAACAATAACGCAATAGCATTTTTGCAAGTAATGGGATGACGACTTATTAACGCATAAATTGTTACATTACTGATTGGTTTCCAATGAATGATTTTTTTGGCTGAACATCATAGAATCTCTTTCTTATGTGTAGCCTATCGTGTGTGTGTGTGTGTGTGTGTGTGTGTGTATGTGTGTGTGCATGTGTGACACTGGGACATTATGACACAATCTGAGCCTACTGTGGTCTCCAAGCAAATATTTATCTTTACTGCTATGAAATGATGCAGCTTAAAACCCACCACTGTATGTACATGTGTGTGTGTGCGTGTGTGTGTGTGTATGTGTGTGTGTGTGTGTGTGTGTGTGTGCATAATACATTAATATTTGCATAGTGATTGAAGTAGTTGAACTACTTTTTCTTTTTTTGCCATTTTTTGTGTAGTTAACCTGTTTGCGTTACTCAAAATATACCTATCTCTTTCTTTCCCCCTTCCCCTGCTACTTTCCCCACCTCTCCTTCTCCGTTCTCTCCTCCCCCACATTTTCCCATACTCTCCCTGCTCTCTTCTCCCCCACACCCCCCACACCCCGCTCCCCCCCCCTTCCCCTCTCCTGCTCTCTCCTCTTGCTCCTTCCCCACCTCCTATACTCTCCAACATTTCCCATTCCCTCCCCACCCCATCACTCTCTCACATTCCCCCTGCTCTCCTCCCTTCTCCTGCTCTCTCCTCTGCTCTATCCTATATTTCTATATTTTCTATATTTCTCTATCAATTGTTCAATGTGTTATCTTTATTCTGTAATTTGCTACTGTTGTGTCAGCTAGATTTAGCTAGACGTATTTTCTGTGAAGCCCTCTGGCAACATTTTTGGACACTCAGTTTTTAATGTTTGAATCTGAATTTTTAACCAAACTTGAGTGTGTTAGGTGTCAAATTAGTCATGCAATTCAAGATTCCTTTTGCAACTCAATTGAGAGGCATTGTAGGCTTTAGTTTACCAAACTACAGCTTTGCTGTAGTTCACCTACTTCCAGTGTGAAGTAATTGGTAGCTTACAAAGATATGCTTCCAAAGTAGCTTCCCCAACACTGTCTAGTTTGCTGCCCGGCTCTGGTCTATTGTGTATCTATTTTTTTATGAGGGACACAGCAATGAACAGGTCCTTTGCCTGGGATGCAACAAGTTCTGGCTAACAACAGGAAAACAATCACATTATTGCGCGCACATAATATGGGTTGCATTGTGCACATGGCCTCTATATATTTGCATATTATGCAAATATATGGAGGCCATGTGCACGATGCACATACATACACAAGTACACCTGCATTAAGATGCACAACGCATGCTGGTTTTGTTGAATAAATTGAGGTTAGGAAGCCGTGGAAACATGAGAGCGGAGTTGTTTGTCGAGTTGCTGCTTGCTGAGTGCAGTTCAGAGTGACTTTGAAATGGAGATGTTACGGAGGCGTAGTAACTTGGGGGCAGCGGAGAGGTGTGATTGTGAGATTAGTGATACCATCTCCTCTGGCAGGTTCCCTCATGCTGACTGTCAGGGAAATCTCACTCAGCACTTTCCCCCTCGCCCGCACACATACACAGAGACACGCCGGTCCAGACCACAGACTGTCTGAAAGATATGGACAGAGTAAGCGTGATGTCACTCATTGGTTTTATATATCTATATATATATATCTATATATCTATATATATATCTATATATCTATATATATATATCTATATCTATATATATATCTATATATATCTATATCTATATCTATCTATATCTATATCTATATCTATATATATATATATATATATGTGTGTATGTGTATAAATACACGCTGGACAGGCAACTGTCAATCACACCCAAAACATAGTATTTCCTATCATTTATTTTACTCTAAACGAGCGAGTCATAGAAAAATTCACCCGCCCTGGCCCCATACAGCTGTTATGAAAGATTAAATTAGCTATAGACCGAAACCGTTTTGAACCAGGCTGTAAACATGCTTAATCCTGTTGTAAAGATTGGCATTTTAACATGGGGGCGAATGGGGAACGACTACCTTTTGGAGCCAGCCTCAAGTGGCCATTCGAGGAACTACAGCTTTCAGTATCACTTCCGCAGCTTCCTCTGTCAAAGCCTGAGCTTGCCGCCTGCTCCAGACCGACAAGCACACGACACATGCAAAAGAGTGGGCATGCCCACACAAATGAAGGCAGGAGTGCAGAGCACAACAGCTACCATCAAACCTGTTTATATAGCTTCTCTCTACAGGGCACATTCTCAGTGCTCATCAGTCAGCAGTCAGTCACTACTCATTAGTCAGGACTTGTGTTTTGCATTTATGAGCTGACATGAGATCAGATCACTAGGCTATCTGGCAAAGCTAAGTCTTTGCCTTTGACATCAACAGAGCCACACATGGACAGAGAGTAGCAGAAGTGATGCTGAGGCAAAGCATTGTGCGATACAAAAATAGAAGCAGACCTGACTCCGTCTCCTCCTGCCTCCCTGCCTGGTTCCCCATGTCGGTCCGCTCTGCGACTCCCACACTCCACAGCGGGGCGGACTAATCCAACAGTCTGTGGCTGCGTGGGTGGGGGTGGGGGTGTGGGTAATGGGTCGACTCTTTTCAGCACCCACTACCAGTGCCAGTCAGCCGCAATGATAGGAAACCACTAAAAAAAGACAAAACTCTCCCTCCTCTTCCTCTTCTGTCGTTCTGCTCTTCCTTTCTTTTCTCCACTGCTTGTATGTCGGTGTGTGCGGAGGCAGACAGCGTGTTGTGTCTGTGAGTGAGTGTGTCCTCCAGGATGGTGACAGTACAGTATGACACACACACACACAGGCAGGCAGGCAGGCAGGCAGGCAGGCAGCGTCGTGTGGGCTTCATTATCACTGATGACTGGAATCAGCTCAGAGGAGGAGTGGCTTGCCCAACCCCCCCCACACACACACACAGTACACACACACACACACACACACACACGTGCATGCCTCCTCCCACAGTCGGTTGAATCTCACTAAAGCCAGCTGAGGAGATGAGTGGTCCTTTTAATACAGGGTCCATCTCACCGGTACAGTAAAGACAAGAAGAAACTAAGAGAAGGCAAGTATGAGAGAGTTATTATGAGAGAGTATGATAGAGAGAGAGAGAGAGTATGATAGAGTATGAGAGATTATGATAGAGAGAGTTATGAGAGTATGATAGAGAGTAAGAGAGAGTTGTGAGAGAGTATGATAGAGAGTTATGAGAGAGTTATGAGAGAGTAAGATAGAGTATGAGAGTTATGAGAGAGTATGATAGAGTATGAGAGTTATGAGATAGTAAGATAGAGTATGAGAGTTATGAGAGAGTATGATAGATTTATGAGAGTATAATAGAGTATGAGAGAGAGTTATGAGAGTATGATAGAGAATATGAGAGTATGAGAGAGAGAGAGTTATGAGAGAGTATGATAGAGTTGTGAGAGAATATGAGAGTTATGAGAGAGTACGATAGAGAATAGACCTTATTCGCTAATCCTAGACGGCACCATATTGTTGACATACCGTCCTGCGCGCACACAGCGCTGCAGCTGACAACTAGTAACAGCCTTATTGTCATTTCTGTTCCATTACAAAATAGCGATGCTAATGACACCAATAAAAAACCCACAGTTGTTATTTGTATGCAGCCGATGGCAGCCGTTAATGCCTGTAATAAATAAACAAAAGAACGAGGTGAACAGACTTTGCTGTGAGGAGCTGTCAGAAAGTTTCACCTGTCTCAACTAACTATCCACACACATCTCCTGTGCTGCTGACGTATCCTCAGTGTCGCTCCCTTCACGTCTGAGGACGGTAGAGATAGAAACAAACCACGGGGACTTTATTGCTGTCATTACTACAGCCATGCCTAACGCAGGTCACCATCCGAACACAATTGGAACGATACAGGTAACGCTAACAGCGGCTAGCTTCCTATAAACGCTGCTCCACATAGGCTGTCACTTTGAGAGCTGCTGCGTTATGTCAACAATATGGCGGCGGTGGGCGTGCCAGTACGTGATGTCAATCGAATAAGGTCTATATGAGAGTTATGAGAGTATGAGAGAAAGAGTTATGAGAGAGTATGAGAGAGAGAGTTATGAGAGAGTATGATAGTTAGAGCTGGGTATTGGTTCAAATTTCAAGAATAGATTCGATTCCGATTCACAAGGTTGCGAATCGATTAAACCCGATTCGATTCGATTCCGATTCGATTAATTTCAATATCGATTTGGTTAGTGATACCAAAACGTGTTTTTTGAGCTGTAACCTGAATTACAAACCTTTTTTGCGCCAAGTAGATACATGGGGAAAAAAAGTTGCGGACCGGTTGTCAATTTTAATATATTTACTCACCAGGTGGTGACAAAGGGTAAATAACAGCCTTTTCATCTGTCAATAAAGACACTTTCACAATTATGCACAGTGATTTGATTTCAGCCTATATAATTTCTAAAAGTAGATATTAATAATCAAACATTTCCATTTATGTAGCCTACAGTATTTATGTTTTTGTTTCAACTACAAACATAAATAAACGTCAACTTGAAACTATGTTTCAACTACCACACACAGCATAATATGTTAGCCTATGTTTATAAAAAAATAAAAATAAAATCATTTAAAAAAAATCGATTTCTGGACATATGAATCAATATCAAAGGATTAACTCATTGTGTGCCAGCCACTTTTGGAAAACGGATGCTAACAGTGCCAGAGTTTCAGAGCGTTTTCAGTGATTTCTCGAGGCCCACAGAATATTGTGTGATATTACTATGTAAATACCGAACACGCCCAAAGAACGATGAGACTCTCTTCTATCATCAGCAAAAAAAAGTTTATTGATATAATTTTCCGTTCTTTAGTTATGAGCCGGAGAAGATAGGTTGATTTCACCAAAAAGAGACGTTTCAAAAAAAGAAGCTGAGATAATTAGCCTTTTGTGAAATGAAGCATTTCAAGCACATGACTGACTCTGAAGCTAATATTTTCTGATGTAGTCACGCCTCAAAAATAATTTCCTTCAATAAAACAGTGAAAACAAAGGAATTTTGTTTGGCAAAATAATATTTTTTAGCTGCAACCAGCAGCGCTGGCCCCTGCGTGCGCTGCTGGTTGCAGCTTCTTGCTGGTCTTGATTTACTGCTGGTGGGCATCAGATATTCTAGCTTGCGTTTGCCAATCCTGTCCTGCTGTCTTGGTCTGTCTGGGTCAGTGTTGTATGCTGCCCTGCGTGCCCCACCCCGCTCAACTGCAAACCCCACCTCCGTGGGAGTGTCTCTGGTGGCTCTCTGCTGCGTTTGCTCTGTACTGAAAAGTGCGCTGCATCCAGCTTTTTTACAGCGTTCCGCATGTATTTGTCACCAGCTCCCATGCTTCCAGTTGAGAATAATAACAACTCCACAACTAATCATGCGTATGGGCTATCGCAGCGGACACGGAGGGGCTCAATTGTGGCAGCAGATTGGCTGCTGCAGGCACAGCTAACGTTATGCTTCATGCATATCGATGCATACGGATGCGATTTCCGTTTCCCCATGACTTCTTCTCTGTTTTTTCCTCGCCTTTCTGTAATCTGGAGAGCACTGTCGCCACCTAATGGGTCCGTAAAATAGCTTTTACACATTCAACATCCACCATACTTTCACAGGAGATGGATCAGGCTTTGATCCACGTCCCACCGTCAAAAAACGCAATTGACGACTTGTCGTCATTGGCACTGAACGTTACTATTTGAATTGACGACTATAGTCATCATTGGCACTCAATGAGTTAAAATAAAAATCGATTAAAAATCGGAGAATCGATTTTTTGAACCCAGCCCTAATGATAGTATGAGAGTTATGAGAGAGTATGATAGTATGAGAGAGAGTTATGAGAGAGTATGATAGAGTTGTGAGAGAGACTTATGAGAGAGTATGATAGTATGAGAGAGAGTTATGAGAGTATGATAGAGTTGTGAGAGAGAGAGACTTATGAGAGAGTATGATAGTATGAGAGAGACTTATGAGAGAGTATGATAGAGTTGTGAGAGAGAGACTTATGAGAGAGTATGATAGTATGAGAGAGACTTATGAGAGAGTATGATAGAGTTGTGAGAGAGAGACTTATGAGAGAGTATGATAGTATGAGAGAGACTTATGAGAGAGTATGATACAGTTGTGAGAGAGAGTTATGAGAGTATGATAGAGTTGTGAGAGAGAGAGACTTATGAGAGAGTATGATAGTATGAGAGAGAGTTATGAGAGAGTATGATAGTATGAGAGAGACTTATGAGAGAGTATGATAGAGTTGTGAGAGAGAGTTATGAGAGAGTATGATAGAGTTGTGAGAGAGAGTTATGAGATAGTATGAGAGAGAAAGAGAGTATGAGAGAGAGATACAGCACAGAGACACAGAGGTAGAAGGAAGGAAGGACAGAAGAGCAGGGGGAAAGGCACTATTTGTCTTCTTGGCACAGGCTGACAGCACTGCACTGTCTTGTCTTTTCAAGTCAACGTTTTCAGCGGAGGCAGCTGGGGAGCTTCAACACACACACACACACACACACACACACACACACACACACACACGCGTTTTCCTCACAAAAGCTCTACATAGACGGGGAAGGGAGGTGTTGGGCTGGGGATAAGAGGCCACCCCAGGCTTCCTGTACAGTTTTCCCCACAGCTCTCACAGCAGGGGAGTGTGTGTGTGTGTGTGTGTGTGTGTGTGTGTGTGTGTGTGTGTGTGTGTGTGTGTGTGTGTGTGTGTGTGTGTGTGTGCATGCGCAGAGAGTGGAGTGGGTGTACAGTGTGCTGGTGTGTGGAGGCAGTGGGAGAATAGCTTGTTTTTTCTGTCCTTCCTCATTCACAATGTATGCATGCACATGTGAAATATTTATGATGGTAAAGAGCTACAGGGTGAAACCAAGTTGGAAGGGAGTTTGACTTATCATTTTTATTACTTGGATTGGTCTTTGGTCGAGTCCCTAATCTGTTAATGTATTTTGTGTGTGTGCACGCGCACGTGTGTGTCTATAATCGACTGGGCAATAATATATCAATATTATATCGATATTGTGATATGAGACTAGACATCATCTTAGATTTCCATTCCTGATATGGTTTTAAAGGCTGCATTACAGTCAAGTGATGTCATTTTCTGACCTTCCCAGACTGTTGTAGCTGTTCTAATATTCCCTTATCTTATTTTATCTTATCTGATCTTATTTAAAAAAAAAAAGTACAGGTGGGCAGGGTATACAAAATCTGAACTCAAATCCAAGTAGTTCTGCATGGGATTTAGTATAGCTAAAAATCAGACATGTCAAAAACAACTCATCTATATTGTAAGTAGATTGTTGATTGATCTTATATAGATTTATAATCATATCTCTAGGCCAAACGTTTATGCGACTACAACCTTACTGGTAAAGGTTAATCACTTTACCATACTTTTGATCTCCCCCCCCCATGTTATCCCCCAACTCCAGGCATCCCACTGACATAAACAGGCACACAACACACTCACAGACACACAGCAACTTACAAGACATTGACCAGAAAGTTTGCATATTACAGTATGGGAAATACACAAACAAGCAGATAACACTTTTGATTTGACAGCTATAATATTTTATTCTAACTCAGTTGGGCCAACACTATGTAGTAGTGTACTTGGTCAAGTTATATAAGCCCATATAATGCTGTGCTGTGACAGTCCAAAAATAAGCCTGATAACCAAGGCCACAAGTCTCAAGGGGCTACTTATTCATTATTATTATTATTATTATTATTATTATTATTATTATTATATACTTATTCAGACATTTAAATTCATCTTAACCACATCATGACATTGTGAATGTCATACTTGACACATTTTCACTGCTGAAAAAACTCTATGCACAAAACAAAACCTTGCACAAAATAATCGAATATCTAGGACAATGAAGCAAGGATCATTTAAACTTGTTCATGCTCTCAAGTGGTTACCATTCCTGTCAATTATATAAATAAAAATCCTACCTCTTTTCCCTCAATATATACAGTACTTGATGCACAAAATGCCCTAAGCTGCAGCTAGTACAAAAACACAGAAAGCATGTCACACTCCTGGGACATGAATCAAATGGTTGTAGTTGGCTGTAGCGTTTCAAGCCAGAGTGCGGTTTCTTGCATCACATAAAACTAGAAGACCTAAGAAGGCATCCATTGGGACCAACCTTGTCATGCCAGTTTGTCAGTCCCTTGAACTCTCAAAATAAAGATATCCGAATGAGAATTAGTTCTATGGGTACCCATGAGTCTCCCCTTTACAGATACTAAATGCATATGAAAAATAGAAATGTTGGTATAATGAACTTTGATTTTTTTGTGTGTGTCCCCCTCTCTATCATCAAAGCTGCTCATCCCTGCTGCTGGTTGTAGCAGAATTCTTACGTCTGGTATTCAACCCTGTGATACACATGGCTGCTTCAATCGCAGCCTTTTGATCAATCTCATAAATGTCGTATAAACTGTTGGGGCATCCTCCTCTTCGCTTCTTAATATTCTTCTCCCCTCTCTTCTGGCGTTGGAGCAGCACATCCATCTTGGTAAACAAACACAAGCTTCTAATCCAGCCAAGAATGTTCTCCTCACCACAGGAAGCCCATTTCTGCGGCCCCCACCAGGCCTCTTCTAAGATATGGCCGAACAATTTCTCTGTGTCTCTTGTCTTTAGGGCACTTGCTGGGGTCACCTCTGTCTCTCGTCTTTAGGGCACTCGCTGGGGTCTCTCGTCTTTAGGGCACTCGCTGGGATCTCGTCTTTGGGGCACTCGCTGGGGTCTCTCGTCTTTAGGGCACTCGCTGGGATCTCGTCTTTAGGGCACTCGCTGGGGTCTCTCGTCTTTAGGGCACTCGCTGGGGTCTCTCGTCTTTAGGGCACTCGCTGGGGTCTCTCGTCTTTAGGGCACTCGCTGGGGTCTCTTGTCTTTAGGGCACTCGCTGGGGTCTCTTGTCTTTAGGGCACTCGCTGGGGTCTCTCGTCTTTAGGGCACTCGCTGGGGTCTCTCGTCTTTAGGGCACTCGCTGGGGTCTCTTGTCTTTAGGGCACTCGCTGGGATCTCGTCTTTGGGGCACTCGCTGGGGTCTCTTGTCTTTAGGGCACTCGCTGGGGTCTCTTGTCTTTAGGGCACTCGCTGGGGTCTCTTGTCTTTAGGGCACTCGCTGGGGTCTCTCGTCTTTAGGGCACTCGCTGGGGTCTCTCGTCTTTAGGGCACTCGCTGGGGTCTCTTGTCTTTAGGGCACTCGCTGGGGTCTCTCGTCTTTAGGGCACTCGCTGGGATCTCGTCTTTGGGGCACTCGCTGGGGTCTCTTGTCTTTAGGGCACTCGCTGGGGTCTCTTGTCTTTAGGGCACTCGCTGGGGTCTCTTGTCTTTAGGGCACTCGCTGGGGTCTCTTGTCTTTAGGGCACTCGCTGGGGTCTCTTGTCTTTAGGGCACTCGCTGGGATCTCTTGTCTTTAGGGCACTCGCTGGGGTCTCTTGTCTTTAGGGCACTCGCTGGGGTCTCGTCTTTAGGGCACTCGCTGGGGTCTCTTGTCTTTAGGGCACTCGCTGGGGTCTCTCGTCTTTAGGGCACTCGCTGGGGTCTCTTGTCTTTAGGACACTCGCTGGGGTCTCTTGTCTTTAGGACACTCGCTGGGGTCTCTCGTCTTTAGGGCACTCGCTGGGGTCTCTTGTCTTTAGGACACTCGCTGGGGTCTCTTGTCTTTAGGACACTCGCTGGGGTCTCTTGTCTTTAGGGCACTCGCTGGGGTCTCTTGTCTTTAGGACACTCGCTGGGGTCTCTTGTCTTTAGGGCACTCGCTGGGGTCACCGGCTTCTCAAGAGAGGAATTTTGAACTCAGTGCCAAAACCGCCGGTCGACAAACCTAAAAGAAGGCCAGGTGTGTTTACGTCTAAGCTGATGCCAGATGCGTCGATATGCAGTGTTAATACTGGCCTTTGGAGCAGACCCCCAGATGCACTGTTATTAGTAACCTCGCGTCACCAGGCTCTTCTCGGCGAGAAAGAGCCTGGCCTCCGTTCACAAGTGATTTTGTCACCCTGCCTGTTTCCGGCCTAGAGCCTGCCCTAGACAGGAAGTAACAGCGGAAATACCTTGTTAACTTGACAATTAGACACAACGAATCAGAAAATAAAATGGCAAACAACAAAACAAAAGATGGACGTACCGAACAAAGTTTTTGAAGAAGTTCTTGTAGAAACATTGCGGATTCACAATCTCACATATTTTAAGACAATAGCCTACAGAAGCTTTACTTTTTAAACAAATGGCCAGTTGATGGAATAGTTATAACGCTAGTTGTCTGTCCGCTGTTACCGATAATGGAGGATCGAGTACAACAGTTGAAGCATCTCTGCTGCCTGTGCTGGGAAAGACATGGACATTGATCATAAGATTTCACATGGCGAGTACTCCATTGTCTTTGGCTCTCCAGAAACCTTCCTCGGCAGTTACTAGAAACAGCATGGGAAGAGTTCAAGGCTGCAGGAGACCTGGACGAATATGCAGACACAGTAACAGGCTTCATTCAAAAATGCACGGAGGACATAATCCCCCAAAAAATAATCAAAATAATGCCAAACCAGAAACCCTGGATCAATAGTGACGTCCGGGCAGCCCTCCACGCCAGGACCACCGCCTTCAACTCTGGAACACCAGAGGAATACAAACAAACAAGATATGCCCTCCGAACCACTTTAAAAAGAGCACGGAGAGAATATGGCAGGCAGCTGGAAGCAAAACTGGACTCCAACAACCCCAAACACCTGTGGAGAGGCCTCCACGCTGCCACGGACTTCAAAGGGGAAAAACAGCAAAACAACGAGTCACCCACCCTGCCAGACGAACTCAACGCGTTCTACGCCAGGTTCGACCCCTCTGCCAGAGCGCCTCCCCTCCTCCTCTCCCACCCCTCTCCTCCTCTCCTCCCCCCCATCACCCCCCCTCCCTCCTCCCCCCCACCACCCCCCCCCCCCTTCCTCCTCCCCCCCTCCTCTCCTCCCCCCCCTGCCACCTCCTCTCCTCCCCCCCGCCACCTCTCTCCCCCCACCACCCCTCCCCTCCTCTCCTCCCCCCCTGCCACCTCTCTCCCCCCACCACCCCTCCCCTCCTCTCCCCCCCCCCCCCCTACCACTTCTCCTCCCCCCCCACCACCACCCTTCTCCACCACCCCTCCTCCTCTCCCCCCCCCCACTGCCCTCCTCTCCCCGCCACCTCTCCCGGTACAGTACTGGTGGGCGCAGGCTGGTGGCCTGCGCCCACCAGCTGGCAGGCGTATACACAGACATTTTCAACCAGTCTCTCTCCCTCCGACGCGTTCCCTCCTGCTTCAAAGCAGCGACAATCATCCCCATCCCCAAGCAGCAGAAAGTGACCAGCCTCAACGACTGGCGCCCAATAGCCCTCACGCCAATAGCCAGCAAGTGCTTCGAAAAGCTGGTCATATCAAAGATCCGCCCCACACTCCCCCCGGACCACGACCCGCTACAATTCGCATACCGCCCCAACAGGAGCACAGCGGATGCAGTAGCACACGTGCTCCACACCGCCCTGTCCCACCTGGAGGGGAAGGACACCTACGTAAGAATGCTGTTCGTGGACTACAGCTCAGCATTCAACCTTACCTTACCAGCTCAGTGGCCTTGTGGTCTGAGTGTCCGCCCTGAGACTGGGAGGTCGTGAGTTCGATCCCCGGCCGAGTCATACCAAAGACTATAAAAATGGGACCCATTTGCCTCCCTGCTTGGCACTCAGCATCAAAGGGTTGCAATTGGGGGGTTAGATCACCATGTGATTCCCGAGCGCGGCGCACGCTGCCGCTCACCGCTCCCCCAGGGGATGGGTCAAATGCGGAGAACAAATTTCACACATTGTGTGACAATCAGTGGGACTTTACTTTACTTTACTAACACCATAGTACCCTCCAGGCTGGTATGCAAGCTCAAGGACCTGGGACTTAACACAGCAATGTGCGACTGGATCCTGGATTTCCTGACAGACCGCCGCCAGGTGGTGAGGGTGGGCAACCTAACCACCAACAGAGAGGAGGTGGGGGCCCTGGAACAATGGTGCCAGGACAACCACCTCTCTCTGAACGTCTCCAAGACCAAGGAGATCATTGTAGACTACAGGAGGGGGGGCGCACACCCCCCAATCACCATCAACGGCACAGTGGTGGAAAGGGTGGACAGCTTCAAGTACCTGGGAGTCAATATCCACCAGGACCTGACTTGGGCCGGCCACACCGCCACTGTTGTCAAAAAGGCCCAACAGCGAATACACGGACTCAAGCGCCTGAAGAAATTTGGGCTAAGGAAAGAAATCCTCAGGGACTTCTACAGAGGCACCATTGAAAGCCTGCTGACTGGCGGCTTCACCACCTGGTACGGGAACTGTACCACCATGGACTGCAGGGCGCTACGGAGAGTGAGACGCGCGGCCCAGCACGTAACAGGATGTGAGTTGCCAGATCTGCATGAACTGTATAAACAGCGGTGCCTCAGGAGGTCCCTGAAGATCATCAAAGACACAAACCATCCCCACAACAGCCTGTTCTCCCTGCTACCCTCAGGGAGAAGATACAGGGTTCCGAAAGCACGCACAAATCGCTTGAGGAACAGTTTCTTCCCGCAGGCCACGAGACTCCTTAACATACACAAATAGTGTAGTAGCCGTACTGTACCGTACTGTAGCTGCTACCTTTACGTATGTCTAATGTTTAATTGTATGTTTAATAAGGAATATGCTATTTGCACCTGTATGTCAAATACGCCGAATTTAAAACGCCGAGTTTAATTGTATGTTTAATAAGGAATATGCTATTTGCACCTGTATGTCAAATACGCCGAATTTAAAATGTTGAATCACGTCTAAAGTATGCACACGACATGTGCACCTATGTGCAGTGAATATGCCACTGTCTCTGACTTGTCTTATCACTCTACTGCCTTATTGCTTGTTGTGTCTCTTGTTGTTTTCCTGCACTCATATGCCCTGTTATATTTGTACTATGTTGTAAACGGAGTCCACAGCAGAAGAATTTCACACGTGATACTTGTACCATGGAGTGACAATAAAAAAATCTTGAATCTTGAATCTTGAAATGTGCTAACGCTGCTATACAACTTGTGTTGTTGTTCTTTTCAGGCTCTAGCTAACGTAACCTCACCGCATCAAGCTAACGGCAACAAAGACGTTTTTTGGCCCACTTATTTCCGGTTCCTTGGTTTACGCCCCCATGACAAAAAGCGGAGTGAAAGGTGCCCAGACTATGTTATTAGTGAGTAGGAGTTGAAGCTATTCCTGCTTGCCATAATCCTTTCTACACTGCATACACATGAAATGGGGGAGTACATGATTACACTGGAGAAGTCATTATAGGGATGGAGAGGGCAGCATGAGAGAAAAGAGGAGACGGAGGCGTGTGTGCACGCCTGTTTTTGCATACATACGAGTCCGTGTCCATCTGCATGTGCAAGCATGTATGCCTCTGTACTGCTTGTGACAGGGTGCGTCTGTCATGGGCATGGCTGACAGCTTATATAGGCTGAGCCATCCCATTCAACAGGTTAGGTTTGGACAGTTATAGCAATCACTCATTTTGAGTCCTGAATTGTGAGATAGAAGGAAGCTTCTGAGCAGCAGCACTGATAAAGTTCCAAATTTGACTTCCTCATCATACAAAATGTATGATTTGACACCAAGATCATCCATATCAGACTAGTCTACACAACTGTATTGAGTTACAACTTCCATAGGCTGCCAGTCTGTGGCTGCAAAGAAAATTACACTCCCCAACACCCCAAATCCCCCCCTTCCCGGAAATGCATGATGCTTCCATACCCTATTCTTTTTGGAATGCCTTTGGTTATAAGTGTACCAAATTATATGATTTTATCACAAAATGCACAATTGTTATGGCATTTTCAGCTAAGCTGCCCCACTAATATTCTGGTAGCACATGAGTCTCTGCCCTCTCCTGATCCTTTATGAGTGTCAGTGGTGATATTAGCAGCATCATGTGAAAGAGGAGCTATGAGGAAGTGAGAGGAGCTGTGCACTGATGAATAGGGAGGGAATAGAAGATCGTAATTCATCTGCCGTTCGTCAGCCAGACAGCCTGACATATGGCGGGCCACCTGAGGGGACCTTCTCCTCCATCACCCACTGACAGCAGACCTCTCCCACAGAGATGAATGGGAGGAAGGTACTGTACGTGCCTGCCTGACATACTTCCTGAATGACACAGCAAAAACTACACTTGCTTTCCTGTCGGCCTACAGTTTTGTTTTTCTTTTTTATAAACAGTATAATCTGCTAGAGAAAATAGCCAAGAGTGAATGAATAGTGGCAGGGTGAGTGAAAGTAGCCGTCTATGAAGTACCCCCCAACAGGTCTGTTATTTATAGAGCGGGACAGTCTTATCTGTCTCCTCTCCTCACACTCTCCACAGGGACTCCTCTCCTCTCCTAGTGAAAGCTTGATTGAAATATTGATGAGGCGTTTTAAATAAGTCATCAGGACGAGCTGGGTTTGAACCTGTTGTCTGGCAGCACGCAGCACGGTCAAGTCGGCAGACTGACGACTGCGAGGGAGACAAGACCCCATTAGCCAAACTAACAGTATCGACTCAGCAGCATGGCATGCTGTGAGGGGGGGGTCCGGGCTGACGCTTTTAGCCAATGTAGTGTGTGTGTGTGTGTGTGTGTGTGTGTGTGTGTGTGTGTGTGTGTGTGTGTGTGTGTGTGTGTGTGTGTGTGTGTGAACTTGGGTAGATGTCTCTCTTTCTCTCTCTCTATGCAGCAATCACCTAAAGTGCTGAACGGATCTGGCTGTGGGACAGGGAGGAGAGGGTGCACCTCTACTTCTTCTTCTACAACATAAAAGATGATGTCTGTCATGCAGTACAAAGTACACAGTTGGGAATCCAAAACCTGGACTGATAATGCCCCGTCAAATGATGTGCAAACACCACGCTAAAAATCCCATATAGAGAGCCAAATTGACTTCCTGCTTTCTTCCTGTACCACGAGCGCTGAAAAAAATATTAATGGCAGTGAACAGAGAATAACGTTACTTTTTTGATCCCGTTTGAATTGTGCCACGGGGTGCCAACGTTAATTTTGTCAATTTAAAACATAACTTTGCATGCAAAGAAAATCGCGGTTTGTCGTCAAACTGAAACGTAGGGGTTAGTTTTGTATAAAAACTACATAGCTCGTGGAAGCTCGTGGCATGTTGCCGGTCTTCAGCTTTGCCGGTAGAGAAAGTGACATCACTTAGGTGACAGTTTATGACTGTAGTCTTTCTGATTTTGATTTATAACTTATAGTGCAACAGTTTGGCGACAAACTGCAACTTTCTTGACATGCAAAGTTATGTTTTAAATTTACAAAATTAACGTGGCACCCCGTGGCACAATTCACACGGGATCAAAAAAGTAACGTTATAGGACGAATCAGTCACTGCCACTCAAAAATGCGTAACCCCGCAGCAGTTAACTAGTATGAGTTGTGCCAAACAAACGTTAATATCTCAAAAAGTATACATCACATCGCTTATATTTTGATATTCTGAGTAAGAGCAGAATTAGCTCAAGAGTTTGATGTATAATATATGCATGTCGTGTTAAAGTTGTGTGAACTGTGCAAGTTTTTAAATTGTAAACACGGTCAGCCGGCTAGAGTCAGACGCTCAAACTCAGGCTTCATAGGGTTCCATTGCCGTTGCCACCCAGTGACGCGGTTTGTTTACCAAAATGCTGCTCGGCTGATCCCTCGTATTCTCCGTTCACCGCCATTCATATTCTTTCAGCGCAGGAAGTGACGTTCACTTTGCCTCTCTACTAGATAGAGATGACTAGATTAGTTACTGACTGGCATCATTTGCGAGGATGTTTTTACTGTCCTTTTAGTGCTCTTATGAGCTTCTGTTACTAGTACCTTCATTTAACAGAAGTAACAGTACTTCTATTTTAGAAAAATATTACAGCATCCATGTTTTCACCTCTGAGTAAGGCTTCTGTCAAATCCACAGCCTCTTTGCAAAATATATTTGGATGGTCTATAGACAGTTTCAACTTGACAACATAAACATTGTAAATTGCCCCTAGCTACCTTCCTGTTGCAGTGTTTGCTGATACAATAGCTGACAGGAAATGAGCTAGGTTTCAAACTGTTCCCTAGAAACACAAATTCTGTGAAAACTATCTAAATTAAGTACTGCCTGTGACAATGCTGACATCTCTGCTGCTGTGTGCCTCAGAGCCCGGTTGGTCCCGATTGCTACTTGTCAGTGTAATGCTACCAATCAACTAGAGAGAAGCTAATCCCTTACAAGACTAACCTGACAACACTGACAGCCAGGTGACGTTATCGCCAACACAAGCTCCCAGACTAGGGGATTTCAAAGTTTGAGACTATGGGCCTCTCAGACAAAGCGTGGAAAAAGGTGCAACATAAAAAAGACCTGAGCACAATTGGGACTTCACTTGATGAAATGTATCGCAGACAGTGAGTTTTTGTCAATTATTCAATGCGGGAGACAGTGATTAATAGCTGCTATGTGCGACGTTAGTAGGGGGGACTTAACGCAGACTGTGTTTTTAGCAAATAGTTATCACGTTTGTTGAATGTCAATGCGACTCATTGTGCACGATGGGGGGCTGTGTCATCACCTGAATAGCGTTTCTCCACTTTACACGGCGACAGTAAGGGGCAGCGTTTTCAAGAATTCCACTCTGGGACCTGTTTTCAGATTTTGGCGTTTTCACCCCCCAATAACACCGTCACCGTGTAAAAGGAAGGCACTAACGCTAAAAAAGTTTGCCGTTTTATGCGGGGAGCGTTGCCGTGTAAACAGGGCCTTAGTTTCACTAAATTCTTTGATGCCTATGGGATATTTGATCCCATAGTAGATACTCAACAATTGAGCCAAAATAGTCTGATATTGCTGTTTGACACACTTCACCAAATAGATAAAAAAGGTCTGTCTGAAGGCATTTATTTATTTGTTTCTGCCTCTGGGAAAGTTGGAAAAACACAAACATTCTCTAAAATCTCTGAACTATCTATTTAACCAAACAAATTACGCACATTCAGGCTACAGTAACCCATAACTGACCACAAATACTGCCACTCTACCCGGTCGAAGGCTTTTTCAGCATCCAAGGACAGTATAGCACTGGAGGAGTTAAGATTTTCCACAGAATGTATTATATGTAATAGCCGACGTACATTATCGGAGGCTAAACGTGATTTTATAAATCCGGTTTGATCTGGGTGTATTAAAATTGTCATAAGATGCTCCAATCACGATGCTAGGACTTTAGCATAAACTTTTACATCCTACTACATACTAGCGCAATCCAAGGGGTCCTTGTCCTTCAAGTTCAAATATCACAGGCCAGCAGCACCCCAATCTACGTATATTCAAAACGTGCCATTTCCCTTGAGTGGATATCTGACAAAAACACTCTGGGGCCGGTTGCACCAACTGGTCTTAACTATGCCTGGTCGTAACTCCTACGTCGGTCTTAGTTAAGACTAGTCTTTAGAGTGGATTTACGCCTGTTGCACCAACACGGCTTACGTCTGGTCTTAACTATGCTGGTCGTAGCAATGCGCGTTCATGTGAATTGTCGGGGAATGCCCTCTGATTGGCCCACAAATGTGCCTCGCGCCCTGCTATTTCACTGACCCCCGCGAAAATAACTTGCTTTGTTTTTTTACAGTGGCCACTACTGTATGTGCGTCACTACACTACACTCCTCCCACCCTCCCTCGCTCCGGGGGAAAAATGGCGGCGATTGAGCCAGACAGACAGTTTGAATGAAATTGAATGTAACGTTCCCAATTCTATGTATTAAATTCTAAAAAAATTAACGACAACATTTGGGAAGGCTAAGCCACACAACTAGTTAGTTATAATCTTAACATCGTGCTTCAAAGACGGAGAACTGGCTGTGTTACGACGATGACGGTAAGGAGTCAAAAAGGTCTCCGCGGAGATCTCTGTTACAGGCAGGCACTACGCCTCCTCCTGACCAGGCGTAGGAGTTACGCCTGGGCTTAGTGAAAATAAGGCTTAAGCTGTCTTGGTGCAACCGGCGTAGCTGTTAGGTCGTAAAGTTACGACCAACTTAGCTTAAGACCAGTGTAAGACCAGTTGGTGCAACCGGCCCCAGGCGTAGGAGTTACGCCTGGGCTTAGTGAAAATAAGGCTTAAGCCGTCTTGGTGCAACCGGCGTAGCTGTTAGGTCGTAAAGTTATGACCAACTTAGCTTAAGACCAGTGTAAGACCAGTTGGTGCAACCGGCCCCAGGCGTAGGAGTTACGCCTGGGCTTAGTGAAAATAAGGCTTAAGCCGTCTTGGTGCAACCGGCGTAGCTGTTAGGTCGTAAAGTTATGACCAACTTAGCTTAAGACCAGTGTAAGACCAGTTGGTGCAACCGGCCCCAGGCGTAGGAGTTACGCCTGGGCTTAGTGAAAATAAGGCTTAAGCCGTCTTGGTGCAACCGGCGTAGCTGTTAGGTCGTAAAGTTACGACCAACTTAGCTTAAGACCAGTGTAAGACCAGTTGGTGCAACCGGCCCCAGGTCAGTTTCACTGACTTTGCAGGGAGAGCGGAGGACTAAATGATGATTCTCATCCCTCGCATGCGTGACTGACCAGCACTCTTCTCTTCTTTCACGTGTCTCATTTGATTCTCCACTGGCTGATTAGCCTGATCTGGAGACCAGTTTGACTTGTCCATTCATTGTCTGTCTCCATACGTCTTGATATGCACTGGTGTGGAGCCGCAACCCAGTGACAACCCAGCACAGGCCTGCTGAGAACAAGCATGCACTGTGTTATGGGTGTGTCCCGTGGTTATATGGAAAGGTTTGATAGGTGAATTATTATAAGCTTGAGAGGCATTAGCTAACCTACTCCAAGTTAAGTGAAATTCTAGCCCATCTGCTCAATGATTTTGTTTCTGCAGTGGTGGTAAATGGTCAACAAACAGCGTGCTTTAGATGCTGGTTGAGCTCAGAGACTGGAATGCAAAACAAGCATAAACATACATACAACATAAAGGCTCCGCTTATTTTGCATACATCTCTGCCCGCAGGGGACAAGACGCAAGAGGCCGCGGCTTCATCACAATTAACGGCTGGCTTTACCGGTAATCAACCCACTTTGTATCATATAATCTCGGTAATGTAAGCACATGGGCAGTGTTTTACCTTCTCTCTCCGTTTACCTCACGAGAAAAATGCTCCGGCTGCTGCCTGCAGAAACTCCGCCCCCACCAACTGCAAGTAATTAAGGCTAGTTAACACATTGAGTGCCACAGCGCTTCAGTAAAATTGTCTGGAGCCTGTGCCAGATTCACTTCCATTCAGTTGAAAACAGCTATAGAATTTTTTCTATTAGAGCTATATTGAGAGGGCTGGACTCTACTGAAACATTGAACACTCCTGCTTCTTCCAAAGAAGAAATTTTGTTTCTAGACAGTTCCATTATGAAATGACAGCCTCTGTAAGAAGTGCACTTTCAAGGGTTTTCTGCCGTTTTTTTTTACTTTTCAAGATATAGTGACTTTTATGAATACTTTTTGCACTCTAATTTCGAGCACATTCACTGACTCTGGCTGGTGTTTTCTGATGTGGTGGCGTAGTGTGGTTTCTGTGCAGCCTGCTTCCCCCACCCCCCTCCACCCCCCCCCTCCACCCCCGAGCTGCGGGCTCCTCCCCACACGCACAGAGTGTTTCACAGACTCGTTTTTGCCCCGGACAGATCCCAGCGCGCAACAAGGAAGTGCCAAACGCGACTGAACGAAAAGGGCTTGGCCGTTCGGCTTCGGGTGCTGGCTTTCTGTCAGGGAATCATGTGGAGAAACAGATAGATAGAAGATAGATATAAGCAGAAGAGCTCAGTTGTGGGCACGGATGCAGCCGAGCCAACTGTCCGCTCGCTGCAGACAGAGCAATCAATATGGCTCTGGCTGAAGCATGCATCGGTTTCCACTTTGATCACGGCTTTCTCCGCTGTCTCCTGTACAAAGTAAAGGATCTGAGGTGGGTGGAGCAGCTCCAGTGACGATGTTTAAGGTGGCGCCGTGTGATCCCTTGAAGGGATTCATGCTCACTGGCTAGGTACGACCTTAAACAGCAGAATTATGGAATAATATGAATTATGATTTTAGGACGTCCACAGACGTCCTTGGCACTCCTCGTTACTTTTTTTTAGGACGTCCACAGACGTCCTTGGCACTCAATGTGTTAAGGTTCTCAATGTGATTCTCTGTGGATGTGCGCATACTTAAAAAATAAAAATAGACCATAACAGCCGCTAGGGCTGGGTATCGCCACTGATTTCCCGATACAATACGATTCCGATACACAAGGTCCCAAGTCGATACGATTTCCGATACGATTCGATATCGATATTTTAGTTACAATACCAGTTTTGCTTTGATAATGGAAGAGATTCTCAAAGAACTAATGCTGTAAATTGTACAAGGAACCCTCTAACCTGGTGCATTATTAAAAAAAAATATATATATTTACATTAAGAATTGACCATAAAGCAAGCAGTTACTGTACATAATGTAATTATTTTTTATTTAAACATGAACATAGTCATCATCTTATCTTTCTTTACAGTCTTCTGTCTCTTTCTTTACAGTCTTCTGTGAGAAGCGAAACAAATTTAGATTTCCACTATACAACAATCATTGAACAGCAGCATGTTGTAAACAGTGTTTCATAAATTATAAATGCTTTGTAAATAAAATAAAATAAAATAAAATACAGCTTATGAAGTGGTCAGATCCATGAGTGGCTGCTGCTGGGATACAAGCCGAGGTAATTAGCCTCGGCTGGGTCACCTCGGCGAGGTGTATGATGTTGTGAGACCCGAAACACCCAACGACCCCAGGTTACATCACTGATGATGTATCCCAGTTGTATTTAGAAGATGTAGTGTGTAATATGTCGGGTTAGGGCATATTGCAGTGAAGCCTGGCCTCCCCCTTGCCAGGTGCATCTATCAGATGTATTATTGTACTATCAACATTTCCAGTTCACAAACATTATAGTGCAAACAGATTTGAGGTCTGTACATCTGGCTCATGGTACATGCACAATGCACATTCTCAACCTGGTTTTAACACTTATTACCACTTACCAGTAGGGCTGTGCCGATTCACTTATCTCCCGATTCGATACTATCACGATACTTGGGTGCCGATTCGATTTATATTGCGATTCTTAAGTATTGCGATTCTACGATTATTGCGATTCGATATTACGATTTATTGCGATTTTTGTTTATTTTTTTCTTTTCTTTTTTCAGTTTGTTTGCTTTTTTACACTAGATTAGAACATGGGAAAAGTTGAATCATACACTAGAGACTGTATATCATGAGTAGGGCTGGGCGATATAGTTAAAAACAGGGGCGGACTGGGATCATAATTCAGGCTGGGCATTAGATACCAAGCAGGCCAGGCCGATATGGGCCGACGCGCGTGAAATTTGGGCCGTTTGAAGCTCAATGTCGGTCGTTTGAAGCCCAATTTGGGCCGTTTGAAGCCTAATTTGGGCCAAGTCCAATTTTACAATGAGATGCACCCACTTTAACCCTGAAGTGTAATTATTAGGGGTGTCACAATATATCGTCCCACGAAATTTCGCGATAGTAAAACGTCACGATATGTATCGTTGAGATGAAATCTCATATCGTGAAAAAAAATATATATATATATTTTTTTTTTTTTCAAAAATAGACAAAGAAACGTCTTTGTTTGTTGAAGTTCAATGTGTGGAAAGTAGTTCAGTTGAACAAGTCTCTGAAGAGACACATGAGAAGTTATACAGGAGAGAAACCATTCAATTGAGTTTCTGGCAAAACTGTTTACTTGACAGGAAAAACTGAAGATGCATAAAAAATAGACTAAGAAAAGTCTTGTTGTTTGAGTTTGAAGAAAAACTGAAGATGCATAATGAGAATTTATACTGCTGAGAAACCTTTTAGTTCAAAGTAAATCTAAGTGACGGTGTAACTCATTCTATTTCAAGATAAGCCTTATCTCCAATCTCATGTTTTTTCTAGTTGTTATTGTAATAACAATTTCCCACAACAGCATGTTTTGTATTTGTGCATTTCAAATAAAATACTACTTTTCCAGTCATATATTGTCATTATTCAAGTTTAAAAAAATATTGTTAAAATTGTATCGTATCGTATCGTTATCGTGAACCCAGTATCGTGATACGTATCGTATCGTGAACTGAGTGTATCGTGACACCCCTAGTAATTATTACTTCAGACTAACTAATAAAGTAATACAACCACTAGTAAACCAGTAGGCGGCACCTGGCCTGCTGTTCAGTGAGTGGCCTGACTGCGGCACCAAAAAAAAAAAAAAAAAAAAAAAAAATTTTTTTTTTTTTTTGCTTTTGCGATTATCGATTCTTGAATAAAATATCGATCCAAAAAATCGTGACATTAAAAATCGCGATACTTAGGTGAATCGATTTTTTCTCCCACCCCTACTTACCAGTGTGTGGCAGTGACCCTTGCTCAGTGTGTAAACAACAACTCAAATCACTGGCAGGAAACCAGTGTAAATAATAATAATAAAAAATGTAAATAAAAAATTATTTACAAATTATAATTACTATAATTATAGGAGAGACATTAGTGCATAAGAAGGCTCCTTCGATCTCTTTGGTGGAGGAGGATCAGCAGCATCCACTTCAACAGGGAGTCGTCTTCCTGCTGTACAGACACAGCAGCTCCATCACCTTCAGCTTGTTGCTGTTGAAAGATAAAATAAATATTCATGATCAGGATAATAAATAAACCATCATATACAAATACTGTAGTGTGCAGGAACACTCAGTTATTTCTATAACTTACTTTAGATGCCTCCACTTGCTCCAGACGAGCAGCTTCAGTCATGACAGTGGTCAGCCTGGAGAAGGTGTCATCACGGGCCCAATCGGACAAGAAGGACAGAGACGTAATTGTCAGGTACGAATCCGTAGCTCTGGATGTCCGGCAGCAGTCGCAAGTTATAGCGACTCTCTCTGCTGACTTCAGTGAAGTTGAGACGTTCTGTTTCACCTCTTCATACAGCTTTGGGATTGCCACTTCACTCAGTTGTTTGCGTGACGGTAGCACGTAGCGTGGTTCAAGTGACTTAATGAGGCTTCCGAAGCCAATATTTTCTACAACGCTGTACGGCTGCAGATCTTTGCAAATAAAACTTGACAGAGCTGATGTTGTTTTCTGTGCACGTGGAGAAGTGGATGGAAGCTTGCACGCATATTTGCACGCACTTTGCTTTTGTCCAGCTCTTCACTGCCTTCCTGCTTTTTGAAGCCGAAATGCAGCCAGACATCTGCTTTGAGATGTGGCGGCGCCTTGAGTAGAGCGGCCTCCGCAATGTTTGTGTTTTTTCATTCTGAAGCATGGTCTGAAAAGCACAACGAGACCTCGCGAGATCTGGCTGCGATCACATTGCGCTAAGAACTAAACCACGCGAGACTAACGGGTAAAAAAATAAAATAATAAAATAACAGGGTAAAATGCATTTTAAAAGATCGATACTGGGATTTATATATCGATAATTGTTCCTTCACATGAATATCGATTCAATATCGATATATCGATTTTTTTAACCCAGTCCTAACAGCCGCCCTCGGAGCAGATTGTGCCTCTCCAGCAGAACTTCCGCAGCTCAGTTGTGACGCGTTGTGACGTAAAACGCGTCAGAACGGAGCGCTTTGCCAGAGGAGGAAATGGGAGATCTCCGTGAGGAAAACACAGAGAGAGGTAAACACTGCCCATGTGCTTATATTACCAAGATTATTAATGATACAAAGTGGGTTGATTACCGGTAAAGCCATCCTTTAGAAACGACTTTCTTTTAATCAAGAATTATAACTTTTTACATATTTTATTTGGTATTGGGTTGATACCATGCCATCACATCCAATTCACTACCAATCACAAATCTTTTAATCAAGAATTATCTGAGCATATTCTGGGCTTCTGGCCCTAAACATTGGTTGGCTATCCAGTAATGGCCTCCCAAAACTAGACCAGGAGTACTTGGAGATTGATCACAGCACAAAGTTGGAATCTGTCTTGTATCCTTGGGTGTGAAACATAGACCGTATAAATATATGGACGTAGCTACTGTGATGTCACCCATTGGTTTTTGGACTCCCATTTTCCTCAAAGTTGGCATTTTCAGTGTCGCCATCTTGGTTATTTGTAGCAAGAAGTGATGAAAATTTGGTTGACAAGAGCCGCAGCACGGCCTGCTATTGGCTGGTGATCGGCGAGCTATGCGATCACTGGACAGGCGCCCTGTCAATCACGCCCCAAAACATAGTCTGCTTTATCTTCTGTTTTACTCAATATGGGACCATGCATTTCAAAATGAACATCAAGCTGTATTGAAGAAGACTTGAAACTCAGCGATAGGGATGCACCGATCGATCGGCATGTGACCGGAAATGGCAGATTTTCACGTGATCGGCCCCGACCGGTGACCGGCTCCGGTCAGTCCACATAGCCGATTCTGTGCGCCGGTCGGCTTTCCCCTTTTTTTGTTTGGTCAATTACCTGCAGCTGCATGCATTCACGTGACGTGCGCGCACCGCAAGCAGCCAAAAGGAAACACGCCAGCATGTCGTCCTCATTGTGGAAATTGTACAGTTTGTCACACATGCAAGTTGAAAATAAGCCACGGAGGAGCAGGGTACATTGCCGAGTCCCGCTCAGCTGGAGTCCACTCCAGTCTGAGCGGCTCGCTTCACCTCACCGGCCCCTCTCTCTCCCCGGCCACAGCGCAACACAGCCGGCTTGGCGAAGTGAAGGTAGGCTACTATCGAGCCCTGTGTTACATTTCCCCGACCAGCTGCAGTCCACATCACCGCTGCCTGCTGCAGATTAGCTGCTATCTGTCAGTCAGTCACGTTGTAACGTGGATACAGGAGAGGAGGACTATTTGTTTCGTATTGCGAATAGAACGACGAACATAATAATAAAACGCATCGGACCAGTGTGCAAGCTTTACTGTGCGTGATGATTTTTTTTTCGGATGGCGGATTAAAAGAAACGGACTCTGTGTGTAAACTCAACTCAAACTCATTTCCTCATCTACAGCCAAATCCACAACTGTAGAGTGGGCATGGCTTCGAAGGTCTCTGGGCTCCAGACCTATAGGCTATAAACTCCTTGTCCATGGATAACATTTTGATGTTTATTTATTTTTATTCTATTCGTTTATTTGGCAGGGACATATACAAAAAAAACATTAAACCCCATAGAGGAAGAGATGCTTTGTAACAGATTTAGCCATAGGCTACTTTCCATCTGGAGCCCCTCATGCAAATGATAAGAAATGTGACATGAATCTTAATTTTCTATTAAAGCAAAGTAAAAAATAAATAAATAAATAAATAAATAACCCGTAAATTATTGTTCTTAGTCGGTTCTTAATCGGTGCAACTCTACTCAGCGATTGAGACCAGAAACTCATTAGTAAAGTGTTTACTGAGGTCATAAATCAAGTGAGAAGTAGGGGCATTTTCCCATTGACTTCCATACTATCGGACTTCTTTTTGGAGCCAGTGGATTCGCCCCATGCAGGCCTCTCGAAAGAATGCAGGCTTAACACACTTCCGCACTGGCTTCACAAACAGAGCTATCGAGCTACCCCCTTGGTGTGAAAAACCACTTCCAAAAACCAAACTCTGCTAATAAGGAATCCCAATCCAATGAAAGCGGATTATGGTCTAAATGTATCTGAATGGAGTTGAGAGAGACACGTTTGGACATGGTTTCTCAGCTCCTGTGGAGTCTTTTGTCAAGTAGAAATTTAAAAAAAGAATCACTTCAGCACAACAACCCTTTGAAGAAGCAATCTCACCAGAGCACTACACACTGTGTGGATGGACAACACAACAACACAACACAGCTATCTCCATCACAGAGGATTGTGTGTTGAGGTGTGTTGAGAACAACACTAATTACTGCAAACAAAATCCCCGTCATGATCAACTACCATATTTGTCTGGCATGCAATACTTGTTTTGCTATCAGCTCTATTTTAATTGCACTGTTTATCAAGTAGTGTACCTAGCTCTTGCTTTATCGATGTGATAATGGTATCTCTTTGATTACGTATTTTTAGTGATTATGAAAGATAATACATTGCCTGCAAGTGTGTGATCATCTAATAGACCCTTCTCATGGGGGCCATTTTGTGTCGAAAAGGCAGGGTAAACACAGGTGCAAGCAAAGCACTAATGAAGGTTTCAAACTTCCATGATTGGAATTTGGAAACCCTTATTAGTGTTTTGCTTGCACCTTCACAGACAACCACACATCTTTACTGACCTGCCACACCTTCACAGGTAACCACACATCTTTACTGAGCTCCCACACCTTCACAGGTAACCACACATCTTTACTGAGCTCCCACACCTTCACAGGTAACCACACATCTTTACTGAGCTCCCACACCTTCACAGGTAACCACACATCTTTACTGAGCTGCCACACCTTCACAGACAACCACACATCTTTACTGAGCTGCCACACCTTCACAGACAACCACACATCTTTACTGAGCTGCCACACCTTCACAGACAACCACACATCTTTACTGAGCTCCCACACCTTCACAGGTAACCACACATCTTTACTGACCTGCCACACCTTCACAGACAACCACACATCTTTACTGAGCTCCCACACCTTCACAGGTAACCACACATCTTTACTGACCTGCCACACCTTCACAGACAACCACACATCTTTACTGAGCTGCCACACCTTCACAGACAACCACACATCTTTACTGACCTGCCACACCTTCACAGACAACCACACATCTTTACTGAGCTGCCACACCTTCACAGACAACCACACATCTTTACTGAGCTGCCACACCTTCACAGACAACCACACATCTTTACTGAGCTGCCACACCTTCACAGACAACCACACATATTTACTGAGCTGCCACACCTTCACAGACAACCACACATCTTTACTGAGCTGCCACACCTTCACAGACAACCACACATCTTTACTGACCTGCCACACCTTCACAGACGACCACACATCTTTACTGAGCTGCCACACCTTCACAGACAACCACACATCTTTACTGACCTGCCACACCTTCACAGACAACCACACATCTTTACTGAGCTGCCACACCTTCACAGACAACCACACATCTTTACTGAGCTGCCACACCTTCACAGACAACCACACATCTTTACTGAGTTGCCACACCTTCACAGACAACCACACATCTTTACTGAGCTGCCACACCTTCACAGACAACCACACATCTTTACTGAGCTGGGTCTCCATAGTGGGATTGCGATGGGCAGCGCTTAGCGGCAGTGCCCTTGGAAAATAGTTTCAAACAATCCAACTTGCCGTTTTCAGCATGTAGCAACAAGCTAGCGTGTAGGCAGTGATGGGCAAGCTACTTGGAAAATGTAGTAAGCTAAGCTATCAGTTACTCTCGATTAAATATAGCTAAACTACATTGAAGCTATCCCCAGAGAAATGTAGCAAGCTAAGCTACGAGCAACATGGCAAAAGCAGCTTGCTACATCAAAGCTACTTTTTTCTCACATTGAATCAACTTCATGTCAAAGAACAACTTTCCACCAAACAATTAGGCAGGCAAAAAAAAAAAAAAAAAAAAAAAAAACACTGGCACAATACGGTATTCAAAAACAGACAATAAAACCTGAACGTCTTCTTCATCACTGCCAGTGGCTCCCTCTGGCTCTGCCATCTTGCAAAGTTCGTTGCTGATGTGACTTCGCCAGCACATGACATATTTTGCCCTACCCTTAACCAATCGTCAGTCTTCATTGCCTAAACCCAACCCAATCAGAGGCAGAGTAGTGCCGGGTCTTGCTGCAAGAGAGGCAAGGATGCCAAAAAGCAAGGATGAGACAACAACACTTGTTGTCTGTCATAATGGAACTGGAAGTGCTTTATTGGCTACACAGGCACACTTGACATATGCAATGTCTCCTCCTGTTGAATCCAAACCACAGCAGAAATCTCCACTGCGTGCTTTGCTCATGGATTTTCCCTGGCGAGTAGCTTGTAGCTTTTGCGGGAAGCTACACGCTACTTGGGTCTATAAATAGCTTAGCTACTGAAAAAGCTACTTGGTTCAAAAGTAGTGAAGCTACCACCAAGCTACTGAGAAATGTAGTTAAGCTATGTAGCTTCGCTACTTGTAGCAAGCTACTGCCCAACACTGCGTGTAGGTTTCTGCCGTTAGCTTGCTAGCTTTCCCTGAGGTGGCAGGGGACTATTTACAGCAACACACAGGGAGGAGGGAGCGGAAGCCACTCTGATTGACATGGTCGGAACCAATGACAGAGCTTCTTAAGCGGGGAGCGGAAATCCGGCAGCGTCTGAAACCGACGCCTCCAATGGGAGAGCAGAGTAGAGCAGGGGAGGGTTTATCCCAGTTATGGAGACCTGCGGCGCCAGACTCCTCGGACGGAAGGGAGAGGAGGCTGGCCAGCGAGACTACTTCTTTGGTGACTGGGACTTGGGTGACTCTGACTCGAACACTGGGGGCTTGAGACTGGACTTGGCTTCATGCTAGTGACTTGACTACAACACTGGTACTGTACAAGCACACACAAATCACACATTCAAATGAGCAGATTTGGATAGACAGACCACAAATGAGAGCAATGAACATCATTTTTCCACTACACAGGAAAAACAATTCATATTTTCCATTTGAAAGTCTGCTGTTCACACAGCTGAGCAGTCAAAGGAACAGGCCATGAATGTGTCCAGTCTGTCTGTTTTGGACCAAAACCCTGAAAAGCTTAGTGGTCCTCAGCCACCTGCACCCCACTGAGGCCAGCCAAACAGGACAACAAATAGATCAAGGAAATGAGAATAAAGGACTAAAGAGAAACGTCTCTTCAGCTGCCAGGACCTGGCTGAGGGCTTTAAGAGGATAAGTGTTTGCGTGATGTGCTGTGGCCCTCTAGTGGCCACAGGCGGTTACTTTTACTTGGTGTGGCAGATTTGTAAAAGAGGAGGTGGCGAGGAGTAACTTCCAATAACAGCAATCCTCCAAAAGATTCCTTTCAAATTCAGATTCAAATTAATCTATCTAACTCCTATCAAAACTATGATTAATATTTGGGAGGCACCAATGTGTGCCACTCCTTGTCAAAATCTATATTTAATGTGAGATAAGGGCAGAAAATGAATGTAATTTGTTACCACTTTGTGAAAGTGAATGCATCTTTGCCAAGTAATCAAACTAAAGCATGTCACAACCATCGTTATCAAAATTAACACTAGTATGTAGGATAGTAGGTTCGACCAGGTTGAAAATGCACTCATTAATAACAGATTTATCAATAGTTAGTGTTTGTCCTACACACTGTACACAGTATATCAAACTACTTGACTACACAACAAAAGCCTCCAGCATTATGGTAAATGGCCTGCATTTATATAGCGCTTTTATCCAAAGCTCTTTACAATCAGTAGGTACATTCACCCATTCACACATCGATGGTGGCAAGCTACCACGCAGGGTGCTGGCACACCATCAGGAGCAATTTGGGGTTCAGTATCTTGCCCAAGGACACTTCGACATGCAGATTGGAGGTGGCGGGAATCGAACCACCGACCTCTTTTATCCAAAGCGATTAGTAGACGACCCACTCTACTTCCTGAGCTACAGCCGCCCCATAGGGCTGGGCGATATGACCAAAATTTCATATCCCGATATAGGTAATTTCATATCCCGATAACGATATACATCACGATATATCATATTTTCTGTAAATTCAATTTATAGTTTATATAAAATGACCACATGGCCATTTATTTATGTAGCAGTTAAACCAGTTAAAATGTTGTCAAACCTCACAAAGGATACATGCATTCAGAATACAGATAAGCATGGCTATTCTTTACAACACAAATAATAATAATTAGTTGCAGGGCAGTAGAATGAAACACAAACTGAACCACACCACCAGTTGGATTTTCAAAGATTACATTAGAGCAAAACGGGTAGAATAAAAGTTATTTAGCCTATAGTTCAGTCCAGTTCTCTCAGTTCGTTTATAAAGGAACAAAAATGCTCCACTTTGGGATTTCCATGTTACAGTTCAGTTCACTCAACAAAAGTACTCCACTCCGGGATTTCACGGTTATCCAACACAACTCTTAAACCCAGGGAAAGCTATAAGCTAAAGCTAACGATAGACGTTTGGTTGTCGACTCCTCAATGGATTTCCTTGGGATGATGAGAGGATGGGAGATGTTTTGCCAGGTTTAACGTTAGGAGGACACACGCAAATATGGATCAAACGCGGACTTAACACAGCGCAAATGCCTGGGTAGACTAGGCGGACGGAGTGGAGGTAACATCTCCCTGCTCTTTAGCCTACTCACCGGCTGATTTGTACCACTTATAAAAGGGACGCTATGGGCTTGTCTGGTGCGTGTGTGGACTGTGGACGTGAATAAAAAAGAAAACAGAATGAAGAAAGCACAGCGTCATCCAAATGACGGACAATATTGCCGTAAAGAGTGTGATTTGCAACACAACGATATAAACGATAGAGCATCATATGAGACGAAATACATTTTCTATCGTCCAGACGAAATATATCGTCATATTGCCCAGCCCTGCCATCCCATAAGCATGATCTGTCAGGTTATGTCCCAAAGAGATGTGTTTCTGAGCTGAAGCACTAACATAGTCTTCCCCTGACTGAACATACTGTAGCCGCTAAATTCAAGCAAACAAACTACAAACCAGATTTTCCTTCTTTCTTTCTTCTTTTTCGTCTTCCAGAGTCATTACAGTACAACCATGCTCCACACAACTCTACCTCTCAAGTCTCAGCTCAAGCTGCATATTTTAAATGCATGACGCATTTGAAGACATCTTGTAAAATGCAGGATATTCATTTGAAAGTGGCAATACTTTTCCCCCCAGAATCAGTCAGTCAACCCCGTCCCCTCTAAACGAGTTGTGTTGTAGTAAGTCCCCCTACCGGTCAGGCTGCGAGGGCGGGCCTCGGCCAGGTCTGAGATGGCTCCGGTCGTGACGGTCTTCCTCAGCCGCGAGCCGGAGGCAGCAGCCCCCAGCGCAGGCTTGGTCAGGGCATCGTCGCTGCTGGCTCGTTTCAGCTACAACACACAAACACATGTGCTGTTAATGACCACAATATGGGTCGACTACGTCAAGTAACTTCTCGCTCATGCAGACATTTTTTGTGATCATGCCAACAAGGTCAGACACACAGGTGATGGCAAGACCCCCCCCCCCCCACCCCAATAAAAAAAAATCTCTTTAAAATGAGGTAAGACACAAAGCAAAAGGGTTGCATTGCAAAATGGAAAACCCTGTAAAGTTTAATTAAACAGACCTAGGGTAATACTTTGAGTGCGACAAAATAGACAAAATCAGTAAGATAAGTTCCTGTTATTTTAATAGAAAATGACTACAGATGACATTTTTTATTTTTAACTATTTTTGTAGCACAAATTGTACAAAAAGTGAAGGGGTGCATGTTTTTTTTTTTTGAGCCACTATACCCACCTTTACCTCAGCTTCTTCTCCCTTCTACACACTCTCCTGCACTTTTCATTCTCCATGTCCAAACTAATAGATATCCCCCAGTCCCTGCAGTGGTGTCAGTCACATAGATGTATGACTGTGATGGTGTGTGTGGTTGTGGTTCTGGTTCTGGTGACTCACCCTGCTGAGGCGCAGGTCTGAGGCCAGCGCGTTGGAGGACCTGGATGTCCTCATGGCTGTGGAGGTGGAGGTGGTGGGCGAGGGGGGGCCGAAGGCGGACTGCTTGGCCCGGTCCTGGAGCCCTGGCTTGGGCAGCCCCACCTTGGTGGCGCCCCCTTTCAACATGGCTGCCTGTCTGCTAGCTACACCTGAGCAAGTCCAGAGCAGAGAGCAAATAGGAAAGGTATGAATAACAAACATTGTGAGTGATTTAGGGGTGGGACTGTTTCACAAAATTCACAGTTGGGTTTGATACAACACAGTGGCGTCGCGGTTCAGTATGTTTTCCATACAGCAAAAAAGTAGAAATGCACGAGAAATGTCCTTGATCGTGTTTCACTCACTACCAGTTGTGTGAACCTCTACTAATATTGACTAGTCATATTATGCTTCAGTAAAGCAGAAACATCACACATTTAACCTATAATAATGTCATGCTTTGTTAGAGCCCCTAGGTAGGATGGTCTCTTTATCCAGTATGCCACACTGCTAGTGCTGACTGAAGAAGGCTAGTAGGCACTTCTGAACCCACTATATCTTATTTGCTAGACAGGCACTTTGAACAAGTACAACTCACAGCGGGATGCTGGGAAGACTATATACTATGAAGGCAAAAGGCAGTAACTGTGTGAGACTGACAGAAATGCCTTTTTACTGCCCACAAATGACTTGTAAGAAGATCTTTGACAACATAATTTGATGACTTAACAAGACACAAATTAAATGTTCAACCCAACCTGAAGTTCCCCTTTCCTTTGGAGGGCAGTGTAAGGCTACAACAACGTTCAGTAAAAAACCTGAAGTTACTGCCCTTTTCCTTTGGAGGGCAGTGTAAGGCTACAACTTTCAGTTAAAACCTGAAGTTACTGCCCTTTTCCTTTGGAGGGCAGGGTAAGGCTATAACTTTCAGTTAAAACCTGAAGTTACTGCCCTTTTCCTTTGGAGGGCAGGGTAAGGCTATAACTTTCAGCTACAAATGGGAAAGTAACAATTGTGTGTGAGCCAAAGGAACACGACTCTCCCTTGATGAGAATAAGGAGACTGGGCAGTAATGGCACTGCTGCTAATATGTGAAGCTGTTCCAAAACACACAAGCCAACAGCAACCTGAGGGCAGCTGAGGCCAGACAGGAGCCACACCACTGGCTACTTCCTGAAGTTCCTGCTAGAGGGAGGAGCCACACCACTGGCTACTTCCTGCTAGAGGGAGGAGTCAGGAGTGAGAAAACAGTAGGCTCGTTTGAGATGACTGCCGCCTCGCCTGGAAAGCAGACGAGAGCAGGCGAGCACAGTCAGGCGAGGCGTCAACAAGTCGGACACCCCCGACGGCACACTTCCTGCTGCTTTTCTTCTTCTACAGTTTTGTTTAACAGCGGTTTGTAAACAAATTAAAACATGCATTAGCGCCACCCACACTCACTGCTCAAATAACACAGCCCTTCAGATTCCTTATTTTTATTTTAATGTAGGCATTCCAGGTAGTATTTATGTAAAATATGGAGTGACAGCTTGGAATAGATATAAAATTGAAGTTTCTACACTTCACTGTGGGTTTGTGATGCACCTGTGTTGAACGAATGGGCGCTCAGCTTGATGCGTTTCTCGTCATCCTCTGTCAGCCACAGTCGGGCGCAGTTGGTGGGGAGCAACTGCGGCACCTCGCTCCAAATCTGCGCCCGCCTCGCTCTCGCGAGAGTCACGTGACTCACGCAGTCGGGCAGGACGGAGCAAGTCGGACAACTTTCCAACCATGATGCAACGGGGCAAGCAAGGCGCTGGTCGAATCTGTGCAGAATTTGCTCATCTCAAACGAGCCTAATCTCTGTTATCAGATTTTTTCAAAGCGTTGGCGCACAACCTCCACAGATCTAGTCTACCGGTACTGGCAGCTAGCTGCAGCTACAATCATGAGACTCTGCAAGCAATATTAATTGAAAAACAGTGCACTAATCGCTAATGGTTTTCCAGAAATGTCAACTCCAACAGGATAAGGTGTATGTCCACTGAGGTCCAGAAGAAAATGTATTTAGCTTGGTAGAATAGCAAAAGGAAATGCCCTAAAGCGGTCGGAACAGAAGGCACTTAAACAGGGAGAGTCGGTGCTGTGGTAATGAGCTGTGCAACTCACAGGAGACTGGCTTAGTCACTAGCCATGTTCAGAATGGTTCACTCACTCACTATTCCCCATGCACTGTTTATCATATAGGGAACTATATGAACCATGCACTGTTTATCATATAGGGAACTATATGAACCATGCACTGTTTATCATATACAGTAGGAACTATATGAACCATGCACTGTTTATCATATAGGGAACTATATGAACCATGCACTGTTTATCATATAGGGAACTATATGAACCATGCACTGTTTATCATATAGGGAACTATATGAACCATGCACTGTTTATCATATAGGGAACTATATGAACCATGCACTGTTTATCATATAGGGAACTATATGAACCATGCACTGTTTATCATATACAGTAGGAACTATATGAACCATGCACTGTTTATCATATAGGGAACTATATGAACCATGCACTGTTTATCATATAGGGAACTATATGAACCATGCACTGTTTATCATATAGGGAACTATATGAACCATGCACTGTTTATCATATAGGGAACTATATGAACCATGCACTGTTTATCATATAGGGAACTATATGAACCATGCACTGTTTATCATATAGGAACTAGGGATGCACGATATATCGGCAATCATATCGGTATCGGCCGATGTTGGTCATTTTTTAACATATCGGTCATATCGGTATCGGTCAGATGTTGCAATGTTAATATCGGTTATCATTATCAGCCAAATTATTCACGTTGATATGAAATAATGCAGTAAATCTAGGATTTATGGGCTTTTCCAAAGGCTTTGCAAATAAAGAAATGCATAACTTTTTCAAATTCAGTGTTGAGAACGCACAAAAAGGTGTGGACCAAAGCAACTCAGCAGGCAACTATAATATCAAAGCAAAAAATGAGCTGCTTAGAGTTTTAAAGGTAAATCAATTTAATAAGAAGTAATATACCTGCGTACTTCACAGTTAACAAACAGTGTACATCTTCAATTAGGTGATACGGGCAAGGCACAAACGCAACGCGTTTCAACCGTTGGTTTTCATCAGGCTGTATGGGAGGGCGTCGGCCACCGCACCAGGTTAAATAGAGAACATAGCCTACGTGGCACAGGTAGTGTGGAGTGACGTGAAGGGGGCAGAGCCCTGACGTCAGAGGAAATGGTCTGCTCTACTAAGGTAGACAGAACTAGCAGAGATTCATACATGATGATATATTACAAAAATACTAATGCAAAAATAGGCTACATGTCACATCAATAATGCTGTAGGAAAATACAGGTCCTATCATGTTGATGTTGATGCCAAACATATCAGCAAAATCACGCAAGGATATGATGTAAGAATCACACAGAATAATGCATCTAATTAATGAATAATATAAATATAAATATAGCATAACAGTAGGCATTCCAATACTACAGACTTCAAGATCTCCCTAAATAAAGCATGCAAGGTCCAGCTCCTCATTGAGTCCGTTAGGAGCGGAGGTATCCAGCCTGTGGATCCAGTGCGCTTCGCGCTGGAGAAGCGTCCTGTCTAGGTCGCCACCCCTCGGGTGGGGTTTGACAATGTCTATGGCCCAGAAGCGGAGGTCTGAAACACTATGGTCGTGTCGAATAAAGTGGTCAACGATAGGGGCCTTGGTGTCCTGACGCCGGAGCGCGCTCTTGTGCTCCGTGATCCGTGTGCGTAACGGACGCAAGGTCTTCCCGATATACCAGAGCGGGCAGGGGCAAGAGATGGCATACACCACTCCCTGCGAGGCGCAGGTGGTAAGGTGTTTGAGATGGACAGTGTGTCCGTTGGGGAAAGTGAGTGTTTTAGCCTTGGTGGTCTGTGGGCAGCAAGCGCAGTGTCCGCACGGGAAATGACCTATAGGGGGAGGACGGGAATCGATCGTGGTTTGTGTTATTATGTTGGGGGTGACAAGCGTCTTGACTAGACAGTCCCTAATGTTCTGATTTCGGGAGAAGGCGATCCTGGGGGGTGTGGCGAAGACATCATGGACCTGTAGCACTCTCCAGAATTTGAGCAGGCTCCGCTTGATTCTGTTGGCCAAGGGGGAGTACTGCAGGGTCGCTGTCACCCTAGGCGAGGGGGGGTCTGATGTTCTGGGCTGGAGCAGGATGTCACGGTGGGAGTGTAGTGCGCGTTTGTACGCATGTGAGATGGGTCTCAGCCCATATCCACGCTCCTGAAACCTCAATTTCATCTGTGTGGCTTTATTCAAGAAGTCACATTTGTCGCTGCATAATCTCCGGAGGCGCATGAATTGGCCTGTGGGGAGGTTATCTTTTAGATGTGAGGGGTGGTAGCTGGAGGCATGGAGCAGGGTATTTCTGTCCGTGGGTTTTCGATAGATGGATGAATGTAGTTTGTTTTGCTGTTTGTATACAGTTACATCCAGGAAATTGATTCGATCTGGGTGGTGATCAATGGTAAACCGGAGGTGTGGATTCCAGGTGTTGAGGAGTGTATGGAACTCCAACAGGGTGGTGGATGGGCCGGACCAGATCATGAACACATCATCTATATATCTGCGCCACAGGGTGATGGATGAGATGAAGGGGTTAACACTGGGGTTGTAAACAAAGTCTCTTTCAAAGGCACCTACGTACAGGTTGGCAATACTGGGAGCCGCGGCACACCCCATAGCAACACCAGAGGTCTGTAGATAAAAGTCTCCGTTGAACAAGAAATAATTGTTACGTAGACTAATGTCAGCCAGTGTGGATATGAAATCATTGGGGGGGTGAGTGGATATTCTACCTGTCAATGTGTGATTGATGGTATCTACTGCCCCCTGCTGTGGGATGTTGGTATATAGGGATTCAATGTCCATGGTGACAAGTAAGGCAGATGGCACATCAATGTCAATTTGCTCAATGATCCGTAAAAAGTCAGACGTGTCCCGGATATAAGCTGGTAGACTCTGTACAAAAGGTTGTATGTGGTGGTCGATGAATTTAGAAAGAGGCTCAAGTAAGCTCTCGTTGCCAGAAACGATAGGCCGGCCAG
Source organism: Poromitra crassiceps (assembly GCF_964638095.1). Taxonomy (NCBI): domain Eukaryota; kingdom Metazoa; phylum Chordata; class Actinopteri; order Beryciformes; family Melamphaidae; genus Poromitra; species Poromitra crassiceps. The sequence goes on from NC_139623.1 coordinate 43,773,590, forward strand.
GGGGCGGAGTTATGTTTTTATGGATTTTGGGGAGGAGATAGAATGCTGGGGTCCTATAGTGTTTGTGTAACAGGAATCTATGGTTGCGTTTAGTGATCTGTCCCGCCTGCAGTGCAGTGTCGATCACAGATTTAATGGTCGTCCGGGTGCGGGGACCTGGGTCACTAATGCAACGCTTATAAGTAGATGTGTCAGAGAGTTGACGCATGGCTTCTGTGATATAATCAGCACGGTTCTGGACCACAACAGCTCCACCTTTGTCGGCTGGTCGAATGACAATAGAGTCATCCCTTTGTAGATCTGTAAGAGATGCTCTTTCCCTGCGCGTAATGTTGTGTGTAACAGAGGGGATGCTCTGTTCGAGCGCGGAAATGTCCTGATGTATGAGCTTACTGTAGGTATCAATGGCAGAGTCTATAGGTCCAGGTGGAATGAAGGAGGAGGGGGGTGCCAAAGCTGGAGGGGTGTTATCACTGCTGCTATGTTGCCTAAAGTACAGTCTAAGCCTGAGTTTGCGAATGAATTTATGTAGATTGACTCTTGTGTTAAATGGCTGGTACTTGGCAGTGGGGACAAAAGACAAACCTTTAGATAGCAGATCAAGGTGTGATTGTGTTAATGCTTTGCAGGAGAGATTTATCACAGGTATGGGTTGGGGGACACACTCCTGGTGTAGTAGCGGGTCTGGGGTTGGGAAACACCGCCTCGGTACGGAGGAGGCTTCGGGCCGGAGCCTCGTTTTTGCCGTCCTGTCCGCGCTGAACGGCCTTGGTCTAAAAAAGGGGCCGATGAGGAGGAGGCTGATGCAGGGAAGGGTGCATATCCCTCTGAATCATCGCCGCTGGAGCAGGTGTAGTCGGGGGATGAGTCCCTAAAGGTGACTCTCCTGGGTCTGCGTGTAGCTGGGTTCAGCCACTGGTAGACGTGGTTTCTTTGGTAGTCGTTAATGTCGCGTACAAATTTCTTGTATTTGTAGGCTTTTGTCTCCTCCTTCAATTTATTGATCGCCTCCTGGATGTTGGAGGCCTGGGTGTTGAAGTCCTCAGGTGTCGTCTTGTCTTTCACGGAGGTGATGTTGGAAGCAATCTCAGTTTTGAGCCTGCTGGCCTCAGAGTTAGAGGTGTGGATAAGGAGGATCATCAGGTCCAGTGAGCATTTATTGAGGATAGCACACCATTTATTTGAGAAGTCCGTATTGTCTTGGAATGCCGTGGGTGCTTTTTGTATACGTAGTCCACGGGGGATTCTCTTGGCGCGGCAGTATTCAGACAGGGTGCCCGCATGCAGTGAGAGGCGAGCTACTCTTTTCTCCAGTCTCAGGATATTAATCCAATCCTGGGACACAGGCGAAGCAGGTTGGGTCTCAAAGAGAGACGGACCCGTTGCCAGAAGGGACTCGATGTCCTCAGAGCTGTAGCTCAGTATGTTTTCCCAAACGGGTACGTGGGTATCGGTACCGGTCATGTCCACTGACAGTATGCCAGACTGTACAATATAGAACGCACAAAAAGGTGTGGACCAAAGCAACTCAGCAGGCAACTATAATATCAAAGCAAAAAATGAGCTGCTTAGAGTTTTAAAGGTAAATCAATTTAATAAGAAGTAATATACCTGCGTACTTCACAGTTAACAAACAGTGTACATCTTCAATTAGGTGATACGGGCAAGGCACAAACGCAACGCGTTTCAACCGTTGGTTTTCATCAGGCTGTATGGGAGGGCGTCGGCCACCGCACCAGGTTAAATAGAGAACATAGCCTACGTGGCACAGGTAGTGTGGAGTGACGTGAAGGGGGCAGAGCCCTGACGTCAGAGGAAATGGTCTGCTCTACTAAGGTAGACAGAACTAGCAGAGATTCATACATGATGATATATTACAAAAATACTAATGCAAAAATAGGCTACATGTCACATCAATAATGCTGTAGGAAAATACAGGTCCTATCATGTTGATGTTGATGCCAAACATATCAGCAAAATCACGCAAGGATATGATGTAAGAATCACACAGAATAATGCATCTAATTAATGAATAATATAAATATAAATATAGCATAACAGTAGGCATTCCAATACTACAGACTTCAAGATCTCCCTAAATAAAGCATGCAAGGTCCAGCTCCTCATTGAGTCCGTTAGGAGCGGAGGTATCCAGCCTGTGGATCCAGTGCGCTTCGCGCTGGAGAAGCGTCCTGTCTAGGTCGCCACCCCTCGGGTGGGGTTTGACAATGTCTATGGCCCAGAAGCGGAGGTCTGAAACACTATGGTCGTGTCGAATAAAGTGGTCAACGATAGGGGCCTTGGTGTCCTGACGCCGGAGCGCGCTCTTGTGCTCCGTGATCCGTGTGCGTAACGGACGCAAGGTCTTCCCGATATACCAGAGCGGGCAGGGGCAAGAGATGGCATACACCACTCCCTGCGAGGCGCAGGTGGTAAGGTGTTTAAGATGGACAGTGTGTCCGTTGGGGAAAGTGAGTGTTTTAGCCTTGGTGGTCTGTGGGCAGCAAGCGCAGTGTCCGCACGGGAAATGACCTATAGGGGGAGGACGGGAATCGATCGTGGTTTGTGTTATTATGTTGGGGGTGACAAGCGTCTTGACTAGACAGTCCCTAATGTTCTGATTTCGGGAGAAGGCGATCCTGGGGGGTGTGGCGAAGACATCATGGACCTGTAGCACTCTCCAGAATTTGAGCAGGCTCCGCTTGATTCTGTTGGCCAAGGGGGAGTACTGCAGGGTCGCTGTCACCCTAGGCGAGGGGGGGTCTGATGTTCTGGGCTGGAGCAGGATGTCACGGTGGGAGTGTAGTGCGCGTTTGTACGCATGTGAGATGGGTCTCCGCCCATATCCACGCTCCTGAAACCTCAATTTCATCTGTGTGGCTTTATTCAAGAAGTCACATTTGTCGCTGCATAATCTCCGGAGGCGCATGAATTGGCCTGTGGGGAGGTTATCTTTTAGATGTGAGGGGTGGTAGCTGGAGGCATGGAGCAGGGTATTTCTGTCCGTGGGTTTTCGATAGATGGATGAATGTAGTTTGTTTTGCTGTTTGTATACAGTTACATCCAGGAAATTGATTCGATCTGGGTGGTGATCAATGGTAAACCGGAGGTGTGGATTCCAGGTGTTGAGGAGTGTATGGAACTCCAACAGGGTGGTGGATGGGCCGGACCAGATCATGAACACATCATCTATATATCTGCGCCACAGGGTGATGGATGAGATGAAGGGGTTAACACTGGGGTTGTAAACAAAGTCTCTTTCAAAGGCACCTACGTACAGGTTGGCAATACTGGGAGCCGCGGCACACCCCATAGCAACACCAGAGGTCTGTAGATAAAAGTCTCCGTTGAACAAGAAATAATTGTTACGTAGACTAATGTCAGCCAGTGTGGATATGAAATCATTGGGGGGGTGAGTGGATATTCTACCTGTCAATGTGTGATTGATGGTATCTACTGCCCCCTGCTGTGGGATGTTGGTATATAGGGATTCAATGTCCATGGTGACAAGTAAGGCAGATGGCACATCAATGTCAATTTGCTCAATGATCCGTAAAAAGTCAGACGTGTCCCGGATATAAGCTGGTAGACTCTGTACAAAAGGTTGTATGTGGTGGTCGATGAATTTAGAAAGAGGCTCAAGTAAGCTCTCGTTGCCAGAAACGATAGGCCGGCCAGGGGGCGGAGTTATGTTTTTATGGATTTTGGGGAGGAGATAGAATGCTGGGGTCCTATAGTGTTTGTGTAACAGGAATCTATGGTTGCGTTTAGTGATCTGTCCCGCCTGCAGTGCAGTGTCGATCACAGATTTAATGGTCGTCCGGGTGCGGGGACCTGGGTCACTAATGCAACGCTTATAAGTAGATGTGTCAGAGAGTTGACGCATGGCTTCTGTGATATAATTCAGTGTTAACATGTGTTTTTCAGTATGTACAAAATGTGATGATCATAAAAATGTGGTTTTATACAGATCATATCGACATCGGTAAATATCGGTTATCGGCCATAACAGCAATGTTAATATCGGTTATCGGCATCGGCCAAAATTTTCATATCGGTGCATCCCTAATAGGAACTATATGAACCATGCACTGTTTATCATATAGGGAACTATATGAACCATGCACTGTTTATCATATAGGAACTATATGAACTGTAGAAAAGGGCCCATAATGGCCCACCGTCAGGCCTGTTCTTGGGGCAGTCGATGCCCACCAGCCGGCGCGCCACGACGTAATGATGATGACATCATCAACGATGACAATGATGTCATAGCATAGAGTTCACCTGTGAGGTCATCGGCGATGTCAGACATAGCACCGATGATGTCATAGTTCCCTCGAACGTTGTGACATCACCAATGACGTGATGTCATACACCGGAACGCGACCATATAAACACAGTGTTCCGTGACGCTACACCACATCCGAGAGATTCCTGCTTGATTCAGGTATTCTTACTCCCCTAATAATGTCAACCATTAGCACAACTAATCCCGGACCCGAATTGAACCCCTGCTGTCTTACAACCAGCCAGGCCCTGCTGACCAACTGCCTTACACCCAGAGAGGTCAACAGTGGTAATTCAACCGCATCCCAGGACCGACCAGTCGGTCCCTATCTCCATCTCCGTGATTCTGATCGATCACAGCCCGTGAGCCTTCATCCACGATCCAGCACACTTCACGAGGCAAGCCCAGAAGCTTTGCCCCCAGCGAGCCAACAAGCTTCGCTACATGAACCATGCACTGTTTATCATATAGGGAACTATATGAACCATGCACTGTTTATCATATAGGAACTATATGAACCATGCACTGTTTATCATATAGGAACTATATGAACCATGCACTGTTTATCAGGAACGGCCCAGGAAACTTGTCTATAAGACAAGTTTCCTGGGCCGTTCCTAGGGCGGCGCCATAGCAGCCTTTCGTGTCGCCGGCTTCCGTTTAAGTCCACATTACGTCCACAGCAGCAAGCACATCAGAAGGCAGCAGCCGAAATATCCAAACTTTTTTACAACGACAACTACACTAACGTCTGCTACACTAACGTTAGCAGACGTTATTAACAATGGGTTATTCTGGAACACATTGTGCAGTGCGTGGCTGTCACAAAACACAGTGCGCGTTTCCATCCACTGCTATTTTGCGAATTATAGAGCTGACAATCACCTCGTGTTTGAGGCTGTCTGAGCTGCTGATCAGCTGCTAGACCCGATATACAGCTCTGTTAAACACATCTAACGTTATTAATTTAAAGTTTCTTGATGATCTACAAGTAGACAAAGGTAGCCTACCATAACGCCATTTCTGGATTACCAGGTGCGACTCGGCAAACTAACGTTATAATCCCAACCCGATCTCCCAATTTTTTTTTTAAATAGCAACGTTTGTGGACCAACGTTGCTATGTTACAATTTCGTCTCCGAAATTGTAAAATGGTAATCCACGGAGCAGATAGTAGGTGAATACAATTTCATTCAAGTCTAGAAGTGAGTCGCCTTAAAGTTAATATCCCAGTCTTCTTCTGTTTACCACGGCGGGTATTGTGCTGCGTATTTACCATGATTTACCGTGTGTAGCCCTATTGTGTGGAGGCTACACACGGCATGTCATGTTTTGCAGTGATCAAGGCAAACTGGGTTGTTTTTGAATGGAGAGACACCTAACGTTAGTCTGGCTGACTGTGACAGAGGAGAGGATAGTAACCTAAGTCTGACTGACTGTGAGAGAGGAGAGGACTGTAACCTAACGTTAGTCTGACTGTGAGAGAGGAGAGTACTGTCACTGTAACCTAACGTTAGTCTGACTGACTGTGACAGAGGAGAGGACACTAACATATTATGTTACTGTCCTCTCCTCTCTCACAGTCAGTCAGACTAACGTTATGTTACATAACGTTAGTCTGACTGACTGTGAGAGAGGAGAGGACTGTAACCTAACGTTATTCTGACTGTGAGAGAGGAGAGTACTGTCACTGTAACCTAACATTAGTCTGACTGACTGTGACAGAGGAGAGGACTGTAACCTACGTTACGTTAGTCTGGCTGACGCTTCGGAGCTTATGAGATAGTTCATTGCGTTGCCGTCCACCGCCATTGATTCCTCAAAATACGCTATAATCCTGCCTGTAGTTATGTTCGGCCATTTACACATATTATCTTCCCATGTGTCCACTGTCAAGGGTGTGGGATAGACACTCTTTCATTAGATAGGAGACTCGCAGAATGAACCCAAGTTTGCATTTTTTCGGCGGTCGCTATGGCTACTACGGTAGTACGTTACGCTTCTCCGTATTCACAAACACCGGAACCGACAGACACGATCGCGGCCGAGTCCGGAAGCAAACCGGAAGTGCCCAGGAAACGTGTCTATCCACCTTATTTTTGAATGCCCCACTGTAAAAAATAATTGTGCGTACAAGGTCCGGTTTAACGTGACTATTGCTGCAGCTTGCCATTTCCTAATGTATTCTACTTGATTTGAAAAGATGGCTGCCTACACTCAGTCTCTTGTACCCTGGCTGAATTGAACATAACTTGGTCAATAAGTATGTAACATACAAAATAAAACAACCCGTAATATCTTAATTTTATGTAGAATGCAGAGGACATGTAACTGTTTAGTTAAACTTGCATTCCAGGAATATTGTGCTCTTAAGATGACGTTAGTGGCTCGAGTCTGTTTCGTCCTGAAACCCACACGCTTTGCGGTGGTGGTTTTAGCATTACATTACATTACATTACGTCATTTGGCAGACGCTTTTATCCAAAGCGACTTACAATAACACATTTTTTGTCAGCAATAGAGCAATCAACTATGGAGCACAGTCTATGACAACTACAACTTCTGAAGGAACAGTGGTACAAGTTTAGGTTAGTGGTACAGGGTTGGTTAGTTTTTTTTGTTTTTTTTGTTTTTTAAAGAAAGAGAGAGAACGAAGTTAGATCAAGAAGGGCCCAGATGGAGCCTGAAAAGGTGTGTCTTTAGTCTTTTCCGAAAGAGCGTTTTAGCGTAACCTATGTGCGATTCGATGCGTAAAGTATGTGCGTTTTAGCGTAACTTATGTGGGATTCGAGGCGTAACCTATGTGGGGTTTGGCGTAACCTATGTGCGATTCGAAATAACGTATCCGAGATAGAAAACGTTATGAATATAGCCACGTTATAAACAACAAACTAACGCCGGTGATCCGTATGGAAACAGTGTTACTCGAAATGGTTAATATTGGTCACAGCAGGCGATTACCCATGAATGCACTGCGCTCTTAAAGGGATATTTATCGACGAGATTTTTGCCAAGCTGGACCTGATTAGTGATTTGCTCCGTTCGCCCAGACGGGTGTCAAGCTGTCAGCAACAAGGCTGGGAGGATCACACCGGAAGAAGCACCCATCAGCAGATCAGGCAAAAATGGCCGCCAAAAATAAGGTGGATAGGAACTATATGAACCATGCACTGTTTATCATATAGGAACTATATGAACCATGCACTGTTTATCATATAGGGATTCGGGAACTATATGAACTAGGGATGTCACAATATATCTTCCCACAATATATCGCCATATCAAAACGTGACAATATGTATCGTTGAGATGAAATCTCATATCGTTAGAAAAAGAAGCTGAACATGGTGGCACTGATCTGCATCTGATTGCATGCTCGCTCTCCTTTTCATTGCTTTGTTTGAACAGATGAGGGACGTTACAGACACAGAGGATGAAAATGGTGAAATTACTCAAATTAGCATGGACTTACATCAACTTACAAATCGATCGCAAAAAATATTGTTAAAATATCGTATCGTATCGTTATCGTGAACCCAATATCGTGTATCGTATCGTATCGTGAACTGAGTGTATCGTGACACCCCTAATATGAACTATGCACTGTTTATCATATAGGAACTATATGAACCATGCACTGTTTATCATATAGGGAACTACAGTATATGAACCATGCACTGTTTATCATATAGGAACTATATGAACCATGCACTGTTTATCATATAGGGAACTACAGTATATGACCATGTATTGTTTATCATATAGTGAACTATATGGGAACGATCAAACGAGTTTAGGACACTACCTCACTCTTGGTAAACATGACCGGTATTTTATAGTGACTCAAATTAACAGTTGAGAATTCTGACACTATTAAAAAATGGTAAACACACTGACACTATATAGTCCACTATTTCTGTAATAGGGAACAGTTTTAAACAGGGCTATTGATTGGGAGGAGGAAGTGATGCTGCTGGGGTAAGCTGATCTTTAGAGTCCACTCTGAGAACCACGAGCCTGTCTGTCACATGTCTGTCTGTCTGTCTGTCTGTCTGTCTGTCTGTCTGTCTGTCTGTCTGTCTGTCACATGTCTGTCTGTCTGTCTGTCTGTCTGTCTGTCACATGTCTGTCTGTCTGTCTGTCTGTCTGTCACATGTCTGTCTGTCTGTCTGTCTGTCTGTCTGTCACATGTCTGTCTGTCTGTCTGTCTGTCTGTCTGTCACATGTCTGTCTGTCTGTCTGTCTGTCACATGTCTGTCTGTCTGTCTGTCTGTCTGTCTGTCACATGTCTGTCTGTCTGTCTGTCACATGTCTGTCTGTCTGTCTGTCTGTCTGTCACATGTCTGTCTGTCTGTCTGTCTGTCTGTCTGTCTGTCTGTCTGTCTGTCACATGTCTGTCTGTCTGTCTGTCTGTCTGTCTGTCTGTCACATGTCTGTCTGTCTGTCTGTCTGTCTGTCTGTCACATGTCTGTCTGTCTGTCTGTCACATGTCTGTCTGTCTGTCTGTCTGTCTGTCTGTCTGTCACATGTCTGTCTGTCTGTCTGTCTGTCTGTCTGCCTGTCTGTCTGTCTGTCACATGTCTGTCTGTCTGTCTGCCTGTCTGTCACATGTCTGTCTGTCTGTCTGTCTGTCTGTCTGTCTGTCTGTCACATGTCTGTCTGTCTGCCTGTCTGTCACATGTCTGTCTCTCTGTCACATGTCTGTCTGTCCGTCTGTCACATGTCTGTCTGTCTGTCTGTCTGTCTGCCTGTCTGTCTGTCACATGTCTGTCTGTCTGACTGTCTGTCGGTCACATGTCTGCCTGTCTGTCTGTCTGCCTGTCTGTCTGTCTGTCGGTCACATGTCTGCCTGTCTGTCTGTCTGTCTGTCTGCCTGTCTGTCTGTCACATGTCTGTCTGTCTGTCTGTCTGTCACATGTCTGTCTGTCTGTCTGTCTGTCTGTCTGTCACATGTCTGTCTGTCTGCCTGTCACGTGTCTGTCTGTCTGTCTGTCACATGTCTGTCTGTCTGTCTGTCTGTCTGTCACATGTCTGTCTGTCTGTCTGTCCGTCTGTCTGTCTGTCACATGTCTGTCCGTCTGTCTGTCTGTCACATGTCTGTCTGTCTATCACATGTCTGTGTCTCATGTCTGTCTGTCTGTCTGCCACATGTCTGTCTGTCTGTCTGTCTGTCTGTCTGTCACATGTCTGTCTGTCACATGTCTGTCTGTCTGTCACATGTCTGTCTGTCTGTCTGTCTGTCTGCCACATGTCTGTCTGCCACATGTATGTCTGTCTGTCACATGTATGTCTGTCTTTCACATGTCTGTCTGTCTGTCTGTCTGTTTTTCTGTCTGTCACATGTATGTCTGTCTGTCTGTCTGTCACATGTATATCTGTCTGTCTGTCTGTCTGTCTGTCTGCCACATGTATGTCTGTCTGTCTGTCTGTCTGTCTGTCACATGTATGTCTGTCTGTCTGCCTGTCACATGTCTGTCTGTCACATGTCTGCCTGTCTGTCTGTCACATGTCTGTCTGTCCGTCTGTCACATGTCTGTCTGCCTGTCTGTCACATGTCTGTCTGTCATATGTCTGTCTGTCTGTCACATGTCTGTCTGTCTGTCTGTCTGTCACATGTCTGCCTGTCTGTCACATGTCTGCCTGTCTGTCTGTCTGTCACATGTCTGTCTGTCTGTCACATGTCTGTCTGTCTGATGTCTGTCTGTCTGTCTGTCTGCCTGTCTGTCTGTCTGTCACATGTCTGTCTGTCTGTCTGTCTGTCACATGTCTGTCTGTCTGTCAGTCACATGTCTGTCTGTCTGTCAGTCACATGTCTGTCTGTCTGTCTGTCTGTCACATGTCTGTCTGTCTGTCTGTCTGTCACATGTCTGTCTGTCTGTCAGTCACATGTCTGTCTGTCACATGTCTGTCTGTCTGTCAGTCACATGTCTGTCTGTCTGTCTGTCACATGTCTGTCTGTCTGTCTGTCTGTCACATGTCTGTATGTCTGTCTGTCACATGTCTGTCTGTCTGTCTGTCACATGTCTGTCTGTCACATGTCTGTCTGTCTGTCTGTCAGTCAGTCAGTCAGTCAGTCACATGTCTGTCTGTCACATGTCTGTCTGTCTGTCTGTCTGCCTGTCACATGTCTGTCTGTCTGTCTGTCTGTCACATGTCTGTCTGTCTGTCTGTCTGTCTGCCTGTCACATGTCTGTCTGTCTGTCTGTCTGTCACATGTCTGCCAGTCACATGTATGCATGTCTGTCTGTCTGTCATGTCTGTCTTTCTGTCCTTCTGTAACATGGCTGTCTGTCTGTCACATGTCTGTCTCTCTGTCTGCTCCTCCAGCAGCAAAACGGCTCAACCTAGGACAGGGCTGTCAGGGAGGATCTGCTCGAAACGATCTATACTTTTTTCAATTACTGGAGTGATTGAAATGGGCCGAATTCCTGCATCACTTGTCCTCAGTGCTCTACACATCATGGACATGATGCTACGTAGCCTCAGTGCTCTACACATCATGGACATGATGCTACGTAGCCTCAGTGCTCTACACATCATGGACATGATGCTACGTAGCCTCAGTGCTCTACACATCATGGACATGATTAAAACACGATTTAAAAAACACGATTTCCGACGGACAAGCCCGTCTTTATTGTCACACGGTTACACATCAACACATGCACGGAGGGCCACAAACACACACATGCTGACGGTGGCCGGTGAAATTTTTCCTCTGCATTTAACCCATCCTGGCTTTGTCCTTTCCTCCGGGGGGCAGGCCAGGAGCAGTGGTCGCTTTCTTGTACAGCGCCCGCCGCCCGTGGACCGACTTCGGATGTTGTCGTCACTGGTCGGATGACGATGACGATCTGATCTTCTGCATGTTTTTAATGGGGGGGGGGGTTATATACGGAGGAACCCCCCTGGGGGAGCACGGGGAGAACATGCAAACTCCACACAGACAGAAAGGCCCTTACGACGAGATACCCCACCTGGGCAGTAGGCACTGAAGATATGGGGGGAACACAACCACAGCGCCCGCAGTGTCCCAGGCGAGAATCGAACTCAGGACCTTCTGACTGCGAGGCGACAGCTCTACCACTGAGCCACCGTGCTACGTAGCCACCGATGCTACGTAGCCTCAGTGCTCTACACATCATGGACATGATGCTACGTAGCCTCAGTGCTCTACACATCATGGACATGATGCTACGTAGCCTCAGTGCTCTACACATCATGGACATGATGCTACGTAGCCTCAGTGCTCTACACATCATGGACATGATGCTACGTAGCCTCAGTGCTCTACACATCATGGACATGATGCTACGTAGCCTCAGTGCTCTACACATCATGGACATGATGCTACGTAGCCACCTGACAAAATCTGCTGTCCTACAATGATGCAACATTCCACATGTTTATTGTCACTCCGGTTGCACAAGTTCCCCTCGTGTGAAGGAGGCTCCACAGGACATAAATATAAGCTAAAGCAACACGTGATGAATATGAACATAAGCATAAGAGAGCAGAACCAGAGAGCCATGATCATATACATCTGAAAAGAGAAAAACAACAAAGAACACTAGCAAAGGCAGTGCAAGGTGCAATGAAGTGAAAAGTGATTACAGCCGTGACAGCAGGGCTGGTCTTGTTTTCACCTAGTGAGTGTGTGTGTGTGTGTGTGTGTGTGTGTGTGTGTGTGTGTGTGTGTGTGAGTGAGTGAGTGAGTGAGTGAGTGAGAGTATGTGTGTGTGTGTGTGTGTTCATGGCAAAATGTGGTCCAAGAGACACCTACTGCAGCGGAAACTACCACAGAAGCTGTTTTGAGTACTTTGCCCTCTGTCTGTCTGTCTGTCTGTCTGTCTGTCTGTCTGTCTGTCTGTCTGTCTCTCTGCCTGTCTGCCTGCCTGTGTGTCTGTCTGTCTGTCTGTCGGTCTGTGTGTCTGGATGCATGTCCGTCTGTCTGTCTGTCTGTCTGTCTGTCTGTCTGTGTGTTTGCGTGTCTGTCTGTCTGTGTGTTTGCGTGTCTGTCTGTCTGTCTGTCTGTCTGCCTGCCTGCCTGCCTGTGTGTCTGCCTGCATGTCCGTCTGTCTGTCTGTCTGTCTGTCTGTGTGTTTGCGTGTCTGTCTGTCTGTCTGTCTGCCTGACTGTGTCTGACTGTCTGTCTGCCTGCCTGTCTGACTGTCTGTCTGTCTGCCTGTCTGTCTCCCTGTCTGCCTGACTGACTGTCTGTCTGACTGACTGTCTGTCTGTCTGTCTGACTGTGTGTCTGTCTGTGTGTCCGTCTGTCTGCCTGCCTGCCTGTCTGTCTGTCTGTCTGTCTGACTGTGTGTCTGTCTGCGTGTCTGTCTGTCTGCCTGCCTGCCTGCCTGTCTGACTGTGTGTCTGTCTGCGTGTCTGTCTGTGTGTCTGTCCGTCTGTCTGTCTCTGATTGCTGCAAGCCGCAGTTGAGATCAAAATGGAGGTGGTTGAGTTTGAAAATGGGTGTGATGCGAGCAAGTGGGCCGGCCCTCCACCCCACATTGCTGCCCCCTTCCCTGCCCCTCCCTGGCCCCCCCCCCCCTCCCTGTTGAATTTTTAAAACGCCGTAATGTACATGCCAGGTCTCTAGGTGGCAGTGTGATCACCTTATTCTTTGCCCATACAAGGACGCTTCTGCATGACGTCATGTCGTAATCGTCTTTCCGGTTTTAAACACGGAAGTAGAGTACGCCTACCGCAGTCATTTAGACTTGCCAAAAAGCCGTTTTCAAGCAAAAAAAACAAACTGTTTTAAAGTTTTAATATTTGTCGGGTGAGAACATAACATATATGTGACCAGTTTATCAGAATAACGCCTATTGGAAATCTTTAACGAGCAGCGAGGATCGGGAGCGCTGACTGTGCTGACACCGGTCGGACTAGCTATTTGTCAAACCCTACTGTGTAGTTAGGCTACTGGCAGTGAGAAAACACTGTCGATGTGCTTTTGTAACTAACGTTAAATGCCAACCGGGTACAGCCATCGGCTCCTCGCAGCAGTAACGTTATGAACATGTAACTGAAGTTGGCCGCAGTGTAGCTTAATTCTGAATGTTGCCAAACTTCATCATACTGACGTTTTATTTTGAAAATGGCCACCAACTCGCGCACGGCTATGGCGTAATCGCGTGTGTCGCGTGTGCAGGCACGTCAGAGTTCCTGAAATGAGCCGTCTCAAGTGATTACATGGAGCGCTCAGCGGGGAGCGTCACCAAGAATTTCACTCTGGAGGGTGGTTTCAAAATGTGTCGTTTCCTAAGCGCAAATTCGCCGTCGCCGTCTAAAAGGGAGGCACTAACGATAAAATAATTCCCCGTCACCATAGGAAACCGTCCTCGTGTAAAGTGCCCCTAAGAAATGAACTATGAGATATAGGCAGAGTGAAGGCTCTCTCTCTCTCAAAAAAAGAAGCAAGCTACCAAAAAGCAAAGCAACTGTAAAGAGTAAAGAGTGAACAGTGGATTCAGATCAGTGACATGTTCTGAACAGAGAGCACCCACTGTTTGCTCCATTTGATCCTGCAGCCAGTGTAATTAGAGAATGCTGGCAGGTCCTTACAGACTGATCTGATGAAGAAGAACACACTGTGTGTTGTGTATGTGATCTGATGAAGAACACACTGTGTGTTGTGTATGTGATCTGATGAAGAACACACTGTGTGTTGTGTATGTGATCTGATGAAGAACACACTGTGTGTTGTGTTCAATTCAATTCAAACTTTATTCAAGACACACACAGGGGGGTCCATAGTGAAGAACACATAAAACATAAAAAACAAGACAAAAACAAAACAATAAATCAACAGGGCATATAAAAACAAGGCAGGACTTTCAGCCTTATCTCTGCACATACAGGCTAGAGCGCCAGTGTCTCCATAGCTTAGATGACAGCCTAACGGCCGGTTCACACACACGCCTACGCCTATGCCTACGCCTATGCCTATGCCTACGCATATAGGCATTGCTTCATGCATGCCTGGCGCCTATTTTCGTTCACACAGGACGCCACGCTCTGCGCTACGCTGAACACATGAGCAGCGGTTTTTTTACACTTTTCAGATCTGATTTATAGCATGGGTGAGTCCTCTTTTTTATTGTAATGTGCAAGTGAGGATGTCTGTCTATTTCCTGGCCCGCTGTAATTGTTATTTTCCCTCGGGTAATCATGTGACTATGAGTCATCAACACCATGAGTGAAACTTGCATTGAGACAGGGGGGGTATATATACATCTGACAGAAAAGACGTTAATAGAGGAACACATGAAGGACAGCTCTCCTCTGCTACTATGCTCCACCCTCCCTTTTGGGCAAACTCGGTAGAAAATATGGCCCAAGTCCACCAGAAACAACAGCCAGCTTGACAGTTCAGCGCTGTCACATGTATGTCTGTCTTTCACATGTCTGTCTGTCTGTCTGTCTGTCTGTTTTTCTGTCTGTCACATGTATGTCTGTCTGTCTGTCTGTCTGTCACATGTATATCTGTCTGTCTGTCTGTCTGTCTGTCTGCCACATGTATGTCTGTCTGTCTGTCTGTCTGTCTGTCACATGTATGTCTGTCTGTCTGCCTGTCACATGTCTGTCTGTCACATGTCTGCCTGTCTGTCTGTCACATGTCTGTCTGTCCGTCTGTCACATGTCTGTCTGCCTGTCTGTCACATGTCTGTCTGTCATATGTCTGTCTGTCTGTCACATGTCTGTCTGTCTGTCTGTCTGTCTGTCACATGTCTGCCTGTCTGTCACATGTCTGCCTGTCTGTCTGTCTGTCACATGTCTGTCTGTCTGTCACATGTCTGTCTGTCTGATGTCTGTCTGTCTGTCTGTCTGCCTGTCTGTCTGTCTGTCACATGTCTGTCTGTCTGTCTGTCTGTCACATGTCTGTCTGTCTGTCAGTCACATGTCTGTCTGTCTGTCAGTCACATGTCTGTCTGTCTGTCTGTCTGTCACATGTCTGTCTGTCTGTCTGTCTGTCACATGTCTGTCTGTCTGTCAGTCACATGTCTGTCTGTCACATGTCTGTCTGTCTGTCAGTCACATGTCTGTCTGTCTGTCTGTCACATGTCTGTCTGTCTGTCTGTCTGTCACATGTCTGTATGTCTGTCTGTCACATGTCTGTCTGTCTGTCTGTCACATGTCTGTCTGTCACATGTCTGTCTGTCTGTCTGTCTGTCAGTCAGTCAGTCAGTCAGTCACATGTCTGTCTGTCACATGTCTGTCTGTCTGTCTGTCTGCCTGTCACATGTCTGTCTGTCTGTCTGTCTGTCACATGTCTGTCTGTCTGTCTGTCACATGTCTGTCTGTCTGTCTGTCTGTCACATGTCTGCCAGTCACATGTATGCATGTCTGTCTGTCTGTCATGTCTGTCTTTCTGTCCTTCTGTAACATGGCTGTCTGTCTGTCACATGTCTGTCTCTCTGTCTGCTCCTCCAGCAGCAAAACGGCTCAACCTAGGACAGGGCTGTCAGGGAGGATCTGCTCGAAACGATCTATACTTTTTTCAATTACTGGAGTGATTGAAATGGGCCGAATTCCTGCATCACTTGTCCTCAGTGCTCTACACATCATGGACATGATGCTACGTAGCCTCAGTGCTCTACACATCATGGACATGATGCTACGTAGCCTCAGTGCTCTACACATCATGGACATGATGCTACGTAGCCTCAGTGCTCTACACATCATGGACATGATGCTACGTAGCCTCAGTGCTCTACACATCATGGACATGATTAAAACACGATTTAAAAAACACGATTTCCGACGGACAAGCCCGTCTTTATTGTCACACGGTTACACATCAACACATGCACGGAGGGCCACAAACACACACATGCTGACGGTGGCCGGTGAAATTTTTCCTCTGCATTTAACCCATCCTGGCTTTGTCCTTTCCTCCGGGGGGCAGGCCAGGAGCAGTGGTCGCTTTCTTGTACAGCGCCCGCCGCCCGTGGACCGACTTCGGATGTTGTCGTCACTGGTCGGATGACGATGACGATCTGATCTTCTGCATGTTTTTAATGGGGGGGGGGTTATATACGGAGGAACCCCCCTGGGGGAGCACGGGGAGAACATGCAAACTCCACACAGACAGAAAGGCCCTTACGACGAGATACCCCACCTGGGCAGTAGGCACTGAAGATATGGGGGGAACACAACCACAGCGCCCGCAGTGTCCCAGGCGAGAATCGAACTCAGGACCTTCTGACTGCGAGGCGACAGCTCTACCACTGAGCCACCGTGCTACGTAGCCACCGATGCTACGTAGCCTCAGTGCTCTACACATCATGGACATGATGCTACGTAGCCTCAGTGCTCTACACATCATGGACATGATGCTACGTAGCCTCAGTGCTCTACACATCATGGACATGATGCTACGTAGCCTCAGTGCTCTACACATCATGGACATGATGCTACGTAGCCTCAGTGCTCTACACATCATGGACATGATGCTACGTAGCCTCAGTGCTCTACACATCATGGACATGATGCTACGTAGCCACCTGACAAAATCTGCTGTCCTACAATGATGCAACATTCCACATGTTTATTGTCACTCCGGTTGCACAAGTTCCCCTCGTGTGAAGGAGGCTCCACAGGACATAAATATAAGCTAAAGCAACACGTGATGAATATGAACATAAGCATAAGAGAGCAGAACCAGAGAGCCATGATCATATACATCTGAAAAGAGAAAAACAACAAAGAACACTAGCAAAGGCAGTGCAAGGTGCAATGAAGTGAAAAGTGATTACAGCCGTGACAGCAGGGCTGGTCTTGTTTTCACCTAGTGAGTGTGTGTGTGTGTGTGTGTGTGTGTGTGTGTGTGTGTGTGTGTGTGTGTGTGTGAGTGAGTGAGTGAGTGAGTGAGTGAGAGTATGTGTGTGTGTGTGTGTGTTCATGGCAAAATGTGGTCCAAGAGACACCTACTGCAGCGGAAACTACCACAGAAGCTGTTTTGAGTACTTTGCCCTCTGTCTGTCTGTCTGTCTGTCTGTCTGTCTGTCTGTCTCTCTGCCTGTCTGCCTGCCTGTGTGTCTGTCTGTCTGTCTGTCGGTCTGTGTGTCTGGATGCATGTCCGTCTGTCTGTCTGTCTGTCTGTCTGTCTGTCTGTGTGTTTGCGTGTCTGTCTGTCTGTGTGTTTGCGTGTCTGTCTGTCTGTCTGTCTGTCTGCCTGCCTGCCTGCCTGTGTGTCTGCCTGCATGTCCGTCTGTCTGTCTGTCTGTGTGTTTGCGTGTCTGTCTGTCTGTCTGTCTGCCTGACTGTGTCTGACTGTCTGTCTGCCTGCCTGTCTGACTGTCTGTCTGTCTGCCTGTCTGTCTCCCTGTCTGCCTGACTGACTGTCTGTCTGACTGACTGTCTGTCTGTCTGTCTGACTGTGTGTCTGTCTGTGTGTCCGTCTGTCTGCCTGCCTGCCTGTCTGTCTGTCTGTCTGTCTGACTGTGTGTCTGTCTGCGTGTCTGTCTGTGTGTCCGTCTGTCTGCCTGCCTGCCTGCCTGCCTGTCTGACTGTGTGTCTGTCTGCGTGTCTGTCTGTGTGTCTGTCCGTCTGTCTGTCTCTGATTGCTGCAAGCCGCAGTTGAGATCAAAATGGAGGTGGTTGAGTTTGAAAATGGGTGTGATGCGAGCAAGTGGGCCGGCCCTCCACCCCACATTGCTGCCCCCTTCCCTGCCCCTCCCTGCCCCCCCCCCCCCCCCTCCCTGTTGAATTTTTAAAACGCCGTAATGTACATGCCAGGTCTCTAGGTGGCAGTGTGATCACCTTATTCTTTGCCCATACAAGGACGCTTCTGCATGACGTCATGTCGTAATCGTCTTTCCGGTTTTAAACACGGAAGTAGAGTACGCCTACCGCAGTCATTTAGACTTGCCAAAAAGCCGTTTTCAAGCAAAAAAAACAAACTGTTTTAAAGTTTTAATATTTGTCGGGTGAGAACATAACATATATGTGACCAGTTTATCAGAATAACGCCTATTGGAAATCTTTAACGAGCAGCGAGGATCGGGAGCGCTGACTGTGCTGACACCGGTCGGACTAGCTATCTGTCAAACCCTACTGTGTAGTTAGGCTACTGGCAGTGAGAAAACACTGTTGATGTGCTTTTGTAACTAACGTTAAATGCCAACCGGGTACAGCCATCGGCTCCTCGCAGCAGTAACGTTATGAACATGTAACTGAAGTTGGCCGCAGTGTAGCTTAATTCTGAATGTTGCCAAACTTCATCATACTGACGTTTTATTTTGAAAATGGCCACCAACTCGCGCACGGCTATGGCGTAATCGCGTGTGTCGCGTGTGCAGGCACGTCAGAGTTCCTGAAATGAGCCGTCTCAAGTGATTACATGGAGCGCTCAGCGGGGAGCGTCACCAAGAATTTCACTCTGGAGGGTGGTTTCAAAATGTGTCGTTTCCTAAGCGCAAATTCGCCGTCGCCGTCTAAAAGGGAGGCACTAACGATAAAATAATTCCCCGTCACCATAGGAAACCGTCCTCGTGTAAAGTGCCCCTAAGAAATGAACTATGAGATATAGGCAGAGTGAAGGCTCTCTCTCTCTCAAAAAAAAGAAGCAAGCTACCAAAAAGCAAAGCAACTGTAAAGAGTAAAGAGTGAACAGTGGATTCAGATCAGTGACATGTTCTGAACAGAGAGCACCCACTGTTTGCTCCATTTGATCCTGCAGCCAGTGTAATTAGAGAATGCTGGCAGGTCCTTACAGACTGATCTGATGAAGAAGAACACACTGTGTGTTGTGTATGTGATCTGATGAAGAACACACTGTGTGTTGTGTATGTGATCTGATGAAGAACACACTGTGTGTTGTGTATGTGATCTGATGAAGAACACACTGTGTGTTGTGTATGTGATCTGATGAAGAACACACTGTGTGTTGTGTATGTGATCTGATGAAGAACACACTGTGTGTTGTGTATGTGATCTGATGAAGAACACACTGTATGCACTGTGTGTTGTGTATGTGATCTGATGAAGAACACACTGTGTGTTGTGTATGTGATCTGATGAAGAACACACTGTGTGTTGTGTATGTGATCTGATGAAGAACACACTGTGTGTTGTGTATGTGATCTGATGAAGAAGAACACACTGTGTGTTGTGTATGTGATCTGATGAAGAACACACTGTGTGTTGTGTATGTGATCTGATGAAGAACACACTGTGTGTTGTGTATGTGATCTGATGAAGAACACACTGTGTGTTGTGTATGTGATCTGATGAAGAAGAACACACTGTATGCACTGTGTGTTGTGTATGTGCGTGCGTGTCTCCCTGGTGGCCCATCATATGACACCATGGTCCCTCTCAAGGCAACATCCTGTGACTAGCTCCTGGTCTGGTACTCTCCCAGATCTGACGTCCCATCGCACCTCAGATCACTTGACACTCCTTCCCAGGCACACGTCTGACCTGCTTCTCAACCTGTTATGAACCCTGTGTGTAGACAAGCCAATGAAGGGAGGCAACATTGAAGAATTGTCCCTTTGAAGCGATATTATTTTTCCATTTTGAAAAAAGAGGGAATTGACCAACAACAACCACGCATTTTGTGGAAGAATTTCAACCAGGCAAGAGCAAAACAATAGGTCATGTTTGAAGACAGTCTTATCAAATTGCCCACCACAAAAGCAAGAGCCTATAGCGTTTACAGTAGTTTAATCTACTTTATGTTCACCTTCGTTGGACCACTGCAAGGTTCTTTTAACAGGAGGATGTTCTGCAAATATGACCTCTTCATATTCCTCTGCAGAGATATGAGGCCAATTTCTCAGGAGACTGTGTCCCACTTACTTTACAACGGCCTAGTTACAAACCCAAATGTCTTTGAGAGACAGACAGCCGCTTCCGCTTGTGTTTTAACCTTGAACTAGCCCTGGGAGTTAAGACGCAGAGTACGTGTGATTTGGGCATCTCGCTGTAACAACACTGTATGTTGTTGGATCATGGGATCCTGTCTGAACAGGAGGCAGCTGGAATGCTAAATATGAGATTTGCTCGGAAAAATACCAAATTAGAAAGGCCAATATGATTTGTAGTCACCACAGCCCTAACTAATGGGTTGTCCTCGGTCTTAATTACATTGCTTTTCAAATCAGGAAGATGAATGCAAAGGCTAAATAGGGGACAGCTCTGTGGAGAAGTTTCACAGAGAATCTCTGACTAAACTGCTGGACTAGACTGCTGACAGGAGGAGCTAAGGAGAAAGAAGGACCCAAGACCAACTGACATTGATTGCTTATCATTTTGGAACTGGATGAAACAATCTCTCACACATCATCTGATCTCCTACAAGGAGAGGACATCTCTAAATAGCTTACCCGATTAAAACAAGTCAAAAATAGGTCCACCATTGATTTTACAAACTGATAAAGACTAACAATGTTTCTTGTCTTGCCGTCGCCGTCCATCAGCTAAAGTAAGAAATTAAATGTTCTCCCTGCCCACAGCTTCTCTCCATTCATTCAGCAATAGTGGCCCTGCCCTATACAGCAAGAGGCATGCTAGAGAAAACACCACATCAACACAACATTGTAATTTAGATTAGCTACTCACACAAGTACAGATCCGCTGTTTAGACAGAAGAATTTTTGTCCAAATCAAGGATCCAAAATTGGAACCGTTGTAGCGCTTCAACCTGCAGTAGAACCCACAACGGGGACCAAAATAGGAGCAGACATGGAAAACAAAACCAAAGATTACCCCTCACACAACCCACTGCTACAAAACAATTCCAGAGGGAAACACCGTATTGCACATACTATCCATTTTACTCCACTGGCCTCCGCACGGCTTTGCCACGACCACAAACGACCTCAGAGCATGTGGGGAAAGTCTCCGCCTCCTGACCAGTCTCCCACCTTACAGCTGCACTGTGCGTGCCGTGCAGGCCAGGATGATGTGCGTCCCACACGGCTCCAAATATGCAGAAAATAGGCCTTGCAAGAAGTGTATCCTAACATCTCCAGCAAACAGGGAGCATGGTAGTGACTGACAGCTAGCCTCCCCCTATCTGCTTAAGACTGAGCATCACTGCCTGTATCACCACACAGTGAGGAAACGCTAGGCTAGTCCCTGCAAGGAGGTGATGGCAACATGCACTTCCTGTGTCTAGGTGGCACATTTTAAGCAAAGTGCATGCACTTCCTGCATTTACTGTACTGCTGCCAGGCTAAGGCTACATCCAATTATTCCTATTCCATACACAGAGAACATAACATAACATTCAAACACGCCCAACCAAGGACTTTTAAAGCTGGGTTACATCATAAGCTGAAAATGGCTTCCTTCTACAGACTGACAGTGAGCCAACAACAAGAGCTGTGATGTGTGTGATTCAGCCACCTTCCCCTCCTGGCTGCCAGCATAAGACGACTGGAGAGAAGATGCTGGCTTCTGTCACTGCTTCATCATGTCCTCTCTCCTGTGTTCCTTCCTGCTTGGCTCCACTGACAGCAGGGCTCACAATAGACTGACATAAATATGGCTAATAGAGAAGAACCTCTGGCCAGCCACTGTCCTAAACTCTTATAGCAAAGTCCATACCTGCATCAGTGTTTCCCCTAGAAAGTTTTTCAGGCCTGGAGGGATTATCGAAACGTAGCCCGACCGCAACGGTGGGGCGCCCTCGCTGGCGACGCTAAACCTTTTGCTAACCTGTTCGCATCTATGTTCGCAATGGCATCCCAAGTATCATCATACTATTATGGGATGCGATGCGAACAGTTGTATTATGGGATGTGTGTTTCCCAGGCAACGACACACGTTGACACGTGTTGGAACAGCGCTGCACACTGGCACGATGCTCCTCAAAGCAAAATGCTTATTGTTTTGAATGATTTGGCATCTTCTATTACTGTCAACACCAGTATTGTTGTATTGTAATAATATGCCATGAAGGTTTATTGACATTTTGGGGTGAGCAGGGGGGCAAAGAAACCTGGGTCCTGGCGGGGGCGTCATGTAGAATGGTAGAGGAAACACTGTGCATAGTGCATACAGTACTACCCTATAGATGGGAAGGTTTGGCTCAAGGTCTAGTTTCCCTTTCAAAGGTTTCAAAAGTGTATTCTTAGTGGTTGACAGAAAATGTGAGAAACCTGGCAGAAGTATCCATTCTCAGTCACTTTCCTCCTGACTCATTACATAAAATGACTTCAGTTTAATTTCAAACTTTCCTATTCAAACTGAGTGCCATTAATAATGGCACGTCATCCATACAACATCCAGTGTAAAACAATGACTAATACAGACATCAAACAGCCTACTACTATCCCAATATCATCTGAGGCATCAAGCTAGCAAGCGATGAGAACGAGGGAGATGGAGGATTGATATTATATCATACAGAAAATACTTAGAGGGAAAAACAAACAAATAGGGCTGTGCAATAAAATCGATACGGCAATATATCGCGATATTTTGCCTGACGACATTGTATCGATATTTGGACGCCAAGTATCGTTTTGTTTTTGTTTTTGTTTTTTGCAGGCCATGCCATGCCAGGCCACTGGGCAATCTGCATCTGGTGATTCCCACCCCTAATCGATACTGTATCGATATTTCCCATATGGATGTTTTTGCACAGCCGTGTGGTCAGTGACACAATAAGAATACTTTTTATGTCAGTGCGTTCAGTAACACACTCAACACTCAGTAGTTTTGACTAAATTTGTCCACTAAGTTATCAGTATAAAATGATGTACATATTATTACACTACCCTGGGTGGTACACATTGTGTTGTATCTTTAGCTCTAATTATTTCATTTTGAGTAAATTGTCTAGAGTATTGCAATATATCGCAATATGTATTGTATCGCAATGTATCGTGATACAATCGTAGGAGGAGGAGGAGGAGGAGGAGGAGGAGGAAGCCCCTAACGTGTGGCACTGGGGAGGACTGGGCTATGCACTGCACTCAGCTGAATAAGACTCATGACTTCTAATATTAGTTATCAAAGAGTTTGAGACTTTCCTCTCAAGACAGTAGCTCGTCATCTGATGTAACGTGGGATCAGCACCGCGTGTGGTTTGTGGGGGGGAAACACAACCACTCCATTGTCTGCTTGAAATCAGGAACAAGGTAGTAGGCTATAAAAAGCAAGGACACCGCTGCTGCTTCACTGCCGTGTGTGCTCATGCCGGCATCCAATTTACGTCCGTCTTCGACTCACGAGAATAATCGACTTGTTGTGACTAAGTTCCCCAAAGGCTGTTCAGTGTTTAATGAGACCAAAACAACAAGCAGCTAACAACACTGACAAAGCCGGTCTTTGTCTCAGAAACACGTCTTCTTCTGAGGGCGGAACATTTGTGGAAGGGTCTGCATTTTATGCTCTCCCCAACTGTTCTCGTTTGGAACCCACAGACTACAGTATGCCAAGGCCGCCGAGCGTGTGGGCAGAGCGCACTGCTCCCTGGGCTGGGATGAAACGGCCTTCAGTTTGTGGCGAGTGGTAAATTGGGGAACTTGGCCTGACCACACCCCTACACCACCATAAAAGCTGCATTTTAAGAAAGGCCGTTGTGAATGGTTGGGAAACGGTTCAGAATGCTTTCAAGGCACCACATCCTGTTTGACACCCCGACGTAGAGATTTGGAGCGTGATTAGGCAGCACACACACACTGCATGCTTTTGACTGCACTGATTAAAGTCATGTTGCCACTGAGAGCAACAGTCTAAACTCTATTCAGCCTTCTCAAAAGCTGTGGGGGGAAAAAATCCAAAAAACATTTTTGTGATTCTTCATTGCCGGTGTTCCCACATACATGTATATATATATGCCTGCCCGAGTGATAACTGCTGATTAAAGGCAGCACGATGGGAGACCAGCAAATAGCAATGCTATTCATATCAGCCAAAATGATAACGCCTCTTTCAATACAGATGCATGCTTTCCAGCTAGCCAGATTACAAACTAGGGGTGGAGACTGTGAAGATGACGCGTCATGGGCGCAGTTATGGAAATTGCCCGCTCCGTGGGCTCCTAAAAATCCAATTCCCGAGTGATATCACCGATGACATCACAATTGCTCAAGTGACATCACTGATGACATCACTGATTACATCACAATCGTGACAGACGCCGCCACCACAGACACTGCCACCAGCTTAGCCAATTTTAACTAAAAAAGAAAGAAAGAAATTACTCACTCGGGGTCCGGGAAGAGGAAGATCGGGTTTGACAGAATGTAGGGAAACAGAAGAAGGCGGTAATGCAACATAAAGGACGCCAACTACCATAAAACACCACAGAAGAACAAGAAGAAAAGACTCAAAACGATTAATTGGTTGACAACTAATCGTTGCAGCTCTATTACCAACAGCATAAAGCATTTAAATTCAAGCGCTTTTGGAAAGGGTAATAAGAGGAGGCAGGAAACAGCAGAGCATTAGACTAACAGGCCAAACATGAATAATTGATGATGTAACATGGATGCTCACTAGGTAGGGTGGATGTGAGGGGCTGTGTGCTCACTGTGTGTGATATGTGAGAGTGAAGTATACACTCAATATCAGTCCTCACATGGAAACAGGAGGAGAAGAGCAGGCACACTGGACCTCTCTGGGAACAGGAAGGAGCACTGACTCAGACTCTCCACGCAGACACAGGACAGCTTGCTGCCACAGAATGTCAAAAAACCAATGCCAAATGCAATGAGTGACTCAGCCAATTGTGCCTTTAAAATACAGCTTTTTCCTCAATCCTACTCATACAAATGTCAGCAGCCGAAGCCTAGTTTCATTGTTACCTGGCTGTATCATCCAAAAGTTGTGGGGACAACTATATGCAAAATGACATAATGGCATACTGTATACTAGTGTATAGGATAAAAATATGATTGTCAAATTCACTCTTTCATCGCTGCACTTTCTGCAGCTATCTTTGTGCGACAACAGAAAGAAATAAGTTCAGGTACTTTAGCCCAGAACGGACAGTGGTCATATTGGATCTGGCCACCATGGTGACCCCGGGGGTCACTGGCTCTGGCGCTCTGGCTAAATTGTTAGAGCATGCCCTGGGCTAATTCTGTGCAAAATCTGGTGCTTTTAGACTTGATGTGCATGAACTTAGCCTCAAATCTCCTCAACTAATAGGTTTGAAAAGTGTGTTTTGTATGGTGTTATAAATCAAGCGATGTCAAAATGACCCACCACTTCGACCGATAATCTCAGGGAAAGGGTCCCTCACT
This sequence comes from Poromitra crassiceps, assembly GCF_964638095.1. Taxonomy (NCBI): domain Eukaryota; kingdom Metazoa; phylum Chordata; class Actinopteri; order Beryciformes; family Melamphaidae; genus Poromitra; species Poromitra crassiceps. The sequence goes on from NC_139623.1 coordinate 43,799,093, forward strand.
GAGAATATCTCTAAGTATGTAGACTACCACATTCAACCACTGGTTTGGAAACTTCCCTCTTATGTCAAAGATACCTCTGACTTTCTTTCTAAACTAGATTCAGTTAGAAATATTGTTGACAGTGATATTCTTGTAACCCTAGACATTACCTCGTTATATTCAAATATTAACCATAACCTTGGTCTAGAAGCTTTGAACCATTTCATAGGTAAACACCCAGATCAAACACCTCCACATGAATTTATCATGGAACTGATGAGATTTACACTCAACAGAAATGTGTTTATGTTTGAAAATGTCTACTACCAACAGGAATATGGTTCTGCTATGGGCTCCCCGTCCACGTGCGCATATGCATGCTTATTTATGGGCAAGTTTGAAGAAGACTTTATTTACAATAATAATGTATTTAGACCCCATATCAAGTATTTTGCTCGATTTATTGATGATATTTTCATGATCTGGTCAGGGAGTGAGGTAGATTTGTCATCATTCTTGTCCTATTTGAACTCCTGTTTGGAATCAATCACTTTTAGCATGGAAAAGAGCCGAGAATCCATCCACTTCCTAGACGTAAAACTAAAGTTGATAATTTAATTGCCACAACCATCTACAGAAAAGCGACAGATAAAAACAACCTCCTACAATTTTCTAGTCACCACCCAATGCCCTTGAAGAAAAGCCTACCCGTTCGTTAAAGCGGACTCATATTCAAGGCCAGAGCCTTTTATTTATGGAAGCTTCCCATGTAGAACCTGTTTATCTTGTAGCCACATGGTTAAAACAAATACATTCCACGATTCCCATACTGGAAAAAATTACAAGATCAGGGCCCGTATTTATCAAGCTTCCTAGAATTACTCCTAAGAACACTGCTAAGAGTACACTTATGAGCAAAAAAATTCCCAGCTAAAAGCTGCACTTAAAAGTCAGTTATTATGCATCTCACTCCCTCTTTCAGCGAGGTGTAGGACTGAATCCTAAGTGTCAATCTCAGAGCTGATTTACGACAGGTGTGTGTGCCGTAAAGGGAAATGTTGATGACGCAATTCCAAGTACACAGGAATGGCCAATCGCTGAATGGAATCCCTTATGCACGAAATATCCTAAATAGAGATGATTCAACAGTGAAATGCACAATGGGAGTGTAGCATATATTCACCAATAATTTCAGAAGAAATTATCAACAAAATAATACAAGATAGCCTACATTGAAAATCACTCAAGAATAGGCTAAATCTTTCCTAATCCACCCAATTTACCTAATCCCACAACTGACTCGAAACTGGTGTGCTGTCAATTGACTACCCTATATAGCCAGGTTATATAGGCTGTATGATGAGCAAACATGGAATCCAAAAGAAAGCCGAATTGGAGGGAGGATGACACGGTTACATGCTGCCACTCCGACGTTCTGCCACTCCGAAATATCAGCACTCAGAAAGGGGGTCTATATTCCCCGTTTTTCACTAACCTCTCCCAGCCCCCACGCCAAACCTAACCTCCCCCAATGCCTAAACCTAACCTCCCCCAGACCCTAACCCAAAACCTAACCTCTCCCACCCCCACGCCTAAACCTAAGGTCGGCATTGCGGCTTCTAAGGTGAACGACCGCCAGTCCGAATAATGGAAGTTAACGTTCGGAGTGGCAGGGCTTCGGAAAGGCAGAGGAACCCCGGATGACACGCTGTGCTTAGTGGAGAAGATTCGCGCACGTCTCTGTCTCCTGAATGCCATGATGTCAACATCAGTGGTGTCGTCTACGTGATACGCAGGTATACGCCGTATACACACTGCGAAATGACTCAGATTTGCATATGCGCACTGGGAAATGCGCTATGATATGTATCGTTTTCAATTTCCATTTATAAAATTCACCCTGTGCGCTCTGTGTGTTACCCTACGTTCACACACAGCACCCAAGCCTTGCCTTTACCCACGCTTTTAAATAGGCGTCCTTTTTAGTCAATGAGGCTGTGTACACAGGGCGCCTCAACGTGAACCTTCCGTGTACCCACGCCTCGCCTGAGCTGCGCCGATTTTTACGTGAGTTCTATTTTCAAGCCAACTAGGCGCGTGAAGGCATACTTTTTCTGTCAAGCCATGAAAGAAAAACGCGACAATATCCGTGGGAAATGTCAGTCAGAGTCAGTATACCCTCTGAAAAAAGGTAGACTACACCACTGGTCAACATTGCCCTGCTGGCAACTCCTAACCACTTAGGACACCTCCTGAGGACTCCTAAATAGTAGGGATGGGCATTTCTAGCAAAAACACTATTCGAAATTCGCTGGCCAAAGTCGACTTTTAATCGAAATTCGAAAATAAAAATAAAAATGTAAAAAAAAAATTTTTTTTTTTTTTTTTTTTTTACATTTTTAATTTTTTTTACATTGACATTTTCGAAAATGAAAAACAGTTTTGACAATCATGAGTGGTTCATTAAATATTTAGTAGGCTCAGGTCTGAGTGCCAAAGGGGTGCCAAAGTCACCCCCTCTCCCTCTTCATGGGATTTCATCCGCCATTCATTTTTCCAGAAACCTTGCTTAAAATGCTTATAAAAATTGTTTTACTTGCTCAAACCAAGCGATTCGACTATACTTAGAATCAGGGGAGACAATGCAACATTTCACTTAATTTTTTTTTTTTTTTTTTTTTTTTTTCCGAATTTCGACTTTCAATAATAAAAGTCGACCTTGATAATAACAACTATTTTCGAAAATTCGAAATTCGATGCCCATCCCTACTAAATAAATCCCTGGGCCCGTATTTATCAAGCGTCTCAGAGTGCCATTTTAGTCCTAAGTGCTGAGAATTTGTGAAATTTAGTCCTACTCTCACACTTAAGAATAAAAGCTTTTTATCAACCTTCTTAAGACTAGGAAACACTCCTACTCCCCCAGCTATTTAGGAGTCCTCAGGAGGTGTCCTAAGTGGTTAGGAGTTGCCAGCAGGGCAATGTTGACCAGTGGTGTAGTCTACCTTTTTTCAGGGGGTATACTGACTCTGACTGACATTTCCCACGGATATTGTCGCGTTTTTCTTTCATGGCTTGACAGAAAAAGTATGCCTTCACGCGCCTAGTTGGCTTGAAAATAGAACTCACGTAAAAATCGGCGCAGCTCAGGCGAGGCGTGGGTACACGGAAGGTTCACGTTGAGGCGCCCTGTGTACACAGCCTCATTGACTAAAAAGGACGCCTATTTAAAAGCGTGGGTAAAGGCAAGGCTTGGGTGCTGTGTGTGAACGTAGGGTAACACACAGGGTGAATTTTATAAATGGAAATTGAAAACGATACATATCATAGCGCATTTCCCAGTGCGCATATGCAAATCTGAGTCATTTCGCAGTGTGTATACGGCGTATACCTGCGTATCACGTAGACGACACCACTGATGTTGACATCATGGCATTCAGGAGACAGAGACGTGCGCGAATCTTCTCCACTAAGCACAGCGTGTCATCCTCCCTCCAATTCGGCTTTCTTTTGGATTCCATGTTTGCTCATCATACAGCCTATAGAACCTGGCTATATAGGGTAGTCAATTGACAGCACACCAGTTTCGAGTCAGTTGTGGGATTAGGTAAATTGGGTGGATTAGGAAAGATTTAGCCTATTCTTGAGTGATTTTCAATGTAGGCTATCTTGTATTATTTTGTTGATAATTTCTTCTGAAATTATTGGTGAATATATGCTACACTCCCATTGTGCATTTCACTGTTGAATCATCTCTATTTAGGATATTCGTGCATAAGGGATTCCATTCAGCGATTGGCCATTCCTGTGTACTTGGGATTGCGTCATCAACATTTCCCTTTACGGCACACACACCTGTCGTAAATCAGATCTGAGATTGACACTTAGGATTCAGTCCTACACCTCGCTGAAAGAGGGAGTGAGATGCATAATAACTGACTTTTAAGTGCAGGTTTTAGCTGGGAATTTTTTTGCTCATAAGTGTACTCTTAGCAGTGTTCTTAGGAGTAATTCTAGGAAGCTTGATAAATACGGGCCCAGATCTTTAATAACGTGCAATTCTACACATAGTATACTTATTATTCTGCCAGTGTAAAAAATATTATGTTGGACAGACATCCCGCAAATTAAAAGTTAGGCTAAACGAACACAGAAGCAATATACTGTAAAGCGGGCCGACATCAATTCTCCCGTGGCACGGCACTTTAACGAAATGGATCATAAAATCAGTGACCTTAAGTGTATAGGTTTGGAGATGGTATATCTTAATAGAAGGGGTGGTAACCATGAACAACTCCTTTTGCAGCGGGAATGTATATGGATTCATCGGCTCCAATCCATGTTTCCTGCTGGTATGAACGAAGAGTTTAATTTCACTCCATTCCTGTAGCTGGAGACATAGCCTATATCTGTAAACACTCGTCTATCAATAATGACTAGTACAATGATTTATGAACGGTTCTATACAACCTGATACTCCCAATGTGCTACAGTTGATTCCCATACAGATTTTTAAATGTTTAAATGTTGTTTTGTAGGGCTGTGGCGATTCACTTATCTCCCGATTCGATACTATCACGATTCTTGGGTGCCGATTCGATTTATATTGCGATTCTTAAGTATTGCGATTCTACGATTATTGCGATTCGATATTACGATTTATTGCGATTTTTGTTTATTTTTTTCTTTTATTTTTTCAGTTTGTTTGCTTTTTTACACTAGATTAGAACATGGGAAAAGTTGAATCATACACTAGAGACTGTATATTATATATCATGAGTAGGGCTGGGCGATATAGTTAAAAACAGGGGCGGACTGGGATCATAATTCAGGCCGGGCATTAGATACCAAGCAGGCCAGGCCGATATGGGCCAACGCGCGTGAAATTTGGGCCGTTTGAAGCCAGATTTGGGCCGTTTGAAGTCCAATTTTACAATGAGATGCACCCACTTTAACCCTGAAGTGTAATTATTACTTCAGACTAACTAATAAAGTAATAAAACCACTAGTAAACCAGTAGGCGGCGCCTAGCCTGCTGTTCAGTGAGTGGCCTGACTGCAAGCACCCAAAAAAAAAAAAAAAAATTTAAATTTGCGATTATCGATTCTGGAATAAAAGATCGATCCAAAAAATCGTGACATTAAAAATCGCGATACTTAGGTGAATCGATTTTTTCTCCCACCCCTATTGTTTTGTAATATGTATATATGTTTACATAATGTATTTATCCAGGATATAATCGTATCAACACCATAGCCATTACGCATTCATGGTCATGTGTGACATGAAGTCTACCTATCAACTGTGCTAATTACTGATTGTGCCCACCTGTCATGTTGTCAGTCACAGCCTAGTTAAGACCTGTCTGTTTCAACCATTCTGCATTTGCACACTGATGAAGGCCGGACGGCCGAAAACGTTTTGTTGCTAAAGAAAATTAAAACGATATTCCTCGAGTGCGGTCCCCATCTTCTCATTTACCTGTGACATTTCTACATTGGACTACGCACCTGTCTGAGCACAGTGGTTACCTCCTCTACTTTCATAAATCAAGCGATAACACACATTTAGCTACCATTGGTGCAATGCTATCACATATTTTCTAACTCTAGCGATGTATACCTTGCCAAAAATCTATATGAGTATTATTCCTAACCCTTCTGGCTCATGGACTAATTTGTAGATAGATTTTCTTTACAAGATTTTGAGTGTAAATTATACACTTTTTTCTTTTTTTTCTTTTTACTATACCAAACCTGTTAAAATCGTGAAAACAACCCTCTCAATCAGTTTCTCATGCCAAAATCATACAGAAAAGTGGTGTCATTTGTCTTTGTATGATGTCTACCGGTAGTTCAAAAGTTATGCCGCTTATCCATTTTCGTCAGACATCGCCATATGCTCGCAAAGATGGCCGCCAAATGGACCCATGGGACACTATTTCGAGGGGGTAACAACAAAATTTGTTTATTAGACAGCTTGAGGAGTACAAAAATCTAGGTTAGAAAAATATATATTTCGGGTGCATGGGGACCCCCCGTTCCTACTAGAAGGGTTGCCCAAATTCTTTCCCATGAAGGGCCAAAACTCAATCTGGGTGGAGGGCCGAGGGCCAAAAATAAACGTTGTGGAATTACATTAAAATGTATTGTGTTTTATAGAAAATTAACATTCTAAATCTAAAATAACATTTCAATATAATAATCTACTTTTTATCTGTTTGAAAAAGCGAGGGCATGTTTCGTTTCGTAGTGGCGACTTATATTGTACTCTTTCAAAACAGCCACTCTCTGTCTGCAAATGAGACAAACCGTTGTTGAATTTACTTTGGTAAAAAAATACTCGTCTTGCCACTCCGTCCTAAACTTTCTTTTGTCAGTGTGCCACTGCCGTGATGATGATCTGTCCATCTTGCTGAGCTGGTGTAAAGCCAGTGACTGGGGAGGGATCAAATATCAGAGCTCACCCCCCAACCAGGTGATTCAGCCAACCAATCAGGAGCGATCAATCCTCAGACAGCAATGCCTCACACCCATGTGATAGTCGGGGAGAGAGAATACCAACTGCACAAAATTAATGTTAATAACATTTTTTTTCATATAGGAACCCCCTTCACCAAAACATGCAATATCCTGGTTGCTAATGTGGTTCCTCCTCTGGGGCCAGTTGCACCAAGTGGTCTTACGACTGGTCTTAAGCTACGCCGGTCGTAACTTTACGACCTAACAGCTACGCCGGTTGCACCAAGAGGGCTTAACCTTCTTTTCACTACGCCCAGGCGTAACTCTTACGCCTGGTCAGGAGGAGGCGTAGTGCCTGCCTGTAACAGAGATCTCCGTGTCTATCAGCGGAGAGCTTTTTGAGTCCTTACCGTCATCGTCACCGTCATAACGTCGCCATCGAAGCATGATGTTAGATTATAACGAACTAGTTGTGTGGCTTAGCCTTCCCAAATGTTGCCGTTAGTTTTTTAGAATTTAATACATAGAATTGGGAACGTTACATTCAATTTCATTCAGACTGTCTGGCACTCAATCGCCGCCATTTTTCCCCCGGAGCGAGGGAGGGTGGGAGGAGGGAGGGTGTAGTGATGCACATACAGTAGTGGCTGATAGAGCGTAGTGGCACAGTGACGCTCCAAGCAGGTCGTGACTGAGGCACATTTTTGCAACATCATCCAATCAGGGTGCATTCCCTGGCAATTCACATGGACGCGCATTGCTACGACCGGCCTAGTTAAGACCAGACGTAAGCCCTGTTGGTGCAACAGGCATAAATCCACTCTAAAGACTGGTCTTAACTAAGACCGACGTAGGAGTTACGACCAGGCATAGTTAAGACCACTTGGTGCAACCGGCCCCTGGTCGTTAAGGGCGCCTGTTCGGAGGGAGGGGAACCGGTTGGAATAGCTATGTGCTATGTCCTACCGGTGAAGCTTCCCCTGTCAGGTGAAAAGAAGCGGCTGGCTAACTGCCCATGTCTCGGAGGAAGCATGGAGCCAGTTTCGGCTCTCCCCAGATCGGCAGAGGGTGGAGTAGCAACCAGGATAAATAAAAGTAAAATTAGCACTAAGGGGGATAAAAATGGGTTAAAAAAAGTCGGGGGAAAAATATTTAGAAAAAAAAAAAAACTTTTTTTCCCAAATCCGTGGCGGGCCAAAAAAAAACAGCGCGGGCCAAACTTGGCCCACGGGCCCCAAATTGGTCAGCACTGACTATCTGTGTGTACGCATGCATACATGTATGTATGTATGTATGTATGTATGTATGTATGTATGTATGTGTGTGTGTGTGTGTATATGCATGTATGTATGCATGTATGTATTGATGATGTATGATTTTTTTTTTTTTTTTTGTAGATTTCCCCCCCCCTGCTCTCCCCAAAATTTCAATAAACCTTTATGGCATATTATTACAATACAACAATACTGGTGTTGACAGTAATAGAAGGTGCCAAATCATAGGAGTATTGTGCCAGCGTGCAGCGCTGTGTTGTTGCCTGGGAAACGCACATCCCATAATACAACTGTTCGCATCGCATCCCATAATAGTATGATGATACTTGGGATGCCATTGCGAACATAGATGTGAACAGGTTAGCTAAAACTTAGTGTCGCCAGCGATGTTTTTCTAGGGGAAACTGGTATATATGTGTGTGTGTGTGTGTGTGTGTGTGTGTGTGTGTGTGTGTGTGTGTGGAAAACAATAAAACACAAAAAAATGGTAGGCACATGTGCTTGGTTGGGGTGGCTTTTGGTGTTTTGCGGTAAAAGTGGCTCTCCTATTGACTTTGTCCTACCACCAGTGCGGCTCTCATCGAAGAAATAGTGAGGATCACTGATCTAGAGCATCTGTGCAGCACCTGGGCCTATAGGGAAGTGGTGTGTGCTGTGTCATGATCTCAGCTGAAGTGAAACAGGAAGAGTGTAGGATTAGTCTGTATGCCATGCTGTGAGACAGTCTCTGCTCTCCCTCTGGGTTCCCCTTTAGTCTGGCCCATCTGAAACTAGTACACAACATGGACTCCTTCCTACATGCAATAAATCAGTGAGGTTGTAGCCCACTTTCACACAGAACAAACACAGCACATTTTGTGGCGTTTTTGCAGTCAACAATGGCAATTTGCAAAACGTAATTGTGAGCAAATCCAAGATGCCAAATGCATTATAATGGGGCATGCCTACACGTGTACACATATTAACACACTTTAAAAAGATTCACAAAGCACCACTGGGAATAGGGAGCCCTGAACCTACAACTAGGAAGCAATAGCTCAAAGGAGGTGTGTGTGTGTGTTAGGGATGGGCATCGAATTTTCGAATAATCGTTGTTATTATCAAGGTCGACTTTTATTATTGAAAGTCGAAATTCGATTTTTTTTTTTTTTTTTTTGTGAGTGAAATGTTGCATTGTCTCCCCTGATTCTAAGTATAGTCGAATCGCTTGGTTTGAGCAAGTAAAACAATTTTTATAAGCATTTTAACTCATTGAGTGCCAATGACGACTTTAGTCGTCAATTCAAATAGTGACGTAGAGTGCCAAAGACGACTAAAGTCGTCAATTGCGTTTTTTGACGGGGGGATGTCGATCTAAGCCTCTTACATCGCCTCTTACAATATGGGAGCTATTGAATGTGTCTAACCTATTTTACAGAACCCTTAGGTGGCGACAGTGCTCTCCAGATAACAGAAAGGCAAGGAAAAAACAAAGAAGAAGTCGTTGGGGAAACGGAAATCGCATCGCATCCGTATGCATCGATATGCATGAAGCATTACGTTACTGTAGCTGTGCCTGCAGCAGCCAATCTGCTCCCACAATTGAGCCGCTCCGTGTCCGTTGCGACAGCACATCCGCATGATCAGCCGTGGAGTTGTTATTATTCTCAACTGGAAGCATGGTTGCCGGTGACAAACACACGCGGAACGCTGTAAAAAAGCTGGATGTCGCGCACCCTTCACTGTGCACAGCAAACTCAGCAGAGAGCCACCGGAGACACTCCCATACGGAGGAGGAGTGTGCAGTTGAGGCGCGGGGGAAGGGGGGGCACGCAGAGCAGCACACAACACCCAGACAGACCCAGACAGCAGGACAGGATTGGCAAACGCAAGCCAGAATATCCGATGCCCACCAGCAGCAAATCAAGACCAGCAAGAAGCTGCAACCAGCAGCGCACGCAGGGGCCAGCGCTGCTGGTTGCAGCTAAAAAATATTATTCTGCCAAACAAAATTCCCTGGCCTTCACTGTTTTATTGAAGGAAATTATTTTTGAGGTGTGACTACATCAGAAAATTAGCTTCAGAGTCAGTGATGTGCTTGAAATGTTTAATTTCACAAAAGGCTCATTATCTCAGCTTCTAGAAAAAAATTGCTGTTTTTGGTTAAATCAAGCTATCTTCTCCGGCTCATAACTAAAGAACGGAAAATGGGATCAATAAACTTTTTTTTGCAGATCATAGAAGAGAGTCTCATCGTTCTTGGTGCGTGTTCAGTGTTTACATAGTAATATCACACAATATTCTGTGGGCCTCGAGAAATCACTGAAAACGCTCTGAAACTCTGGCACTGGGAGCGTCCGTTCTCCAAAAGTGGCTGGCACTCAATGAGTTAAGCAAGGTTTATGGAAAAATGAATGGCGGATGAAATCCCATGAAGAGGGAGAGGGGGTGACTTTGGCACCCCTTTGGCACTCAGACCTGAGCCTACTAAATATTTAATGAACCACTCATGATTGTCAAAACTGTTTTTTATTTTCGAAAATGTCAATGTCATGTAACATGTTCTTTACTTCAGTGGTGCAATGCTTGTTTGAGCTAAAAATCCACAGCAGAAGCTTTTTCTATTAATTAATAAAGCCTTAGACTTAGAATCAGGGGAGACAATGCAATGCAATGTGTGTGTGGTGTGTGTGCTGTCTTCCAGGAGCCTCTTGGTCATTCTGCCAGCTGCTTTTGTGTGGTGAGCCTTATTTCAAACGTTACTTGAGAAAGTAAGAAAGAGAGGGAAAGTAAGAGAGAAACCCAATCAGGCATTTTACTATTGCTGGCTGCCGAAACCCAGAATACTGTATCTATCTACTACAGCATCTGAATATGAGATAGCCAAGCCTAATGATGAGCGCCGCTGCTTAAATCAGCATCTTTGACATGAAAAAGAGATGAGAGGCAAACAGAGGGAGTGAGTGAAAAAGTGCTGAGATGATCATTCCTACGTCAGATCTGACCGTAAGTACAGAAGAAATGGCCGGAAACAGCTTTGCCTCCCATTCAGTGGCGTTTGACATGGATGTAACTGACGTGCTGTGCACATAACGAACGTAGCCCACAGCTAACAACAGGTAACAGCTTGCTAGTCTCGCAGTGCCAGCCGTAGATGATATCTACACCCACCCCCCAAGCCAAAAAAAAAGATCCGTGACAGACATATGAATTGACCAACCAGGGACCTCGTGGGCGGTGCATTCGGAATGTTGTGTATCAGCTAAATCGACTCTGGCACAACTGCAACAAACATGTCCTTGAGAGCATCTACGCCGCGGACGTGGCACACTTTCTGTAACGCAGCAATTAAATGATCTTGCCCACTCATTCTTCCTGCAAGACAGCCTATCGCTACCTTTTGGTCACTCCTTTTATCACCTCTCTCTTCACGGTGTTCCCGAACGTGTTTCCTTGCCGGACTGTAATATGGGAGGCACTCTATATGACACGGTGTGTATAACCTAACTTCCGTCCCGGGGGAATCTGCCGGGTTGCCGACTTCCGTCAAGAGACTTGTGATTCAGACCCTCCGTCGCTGGAAGCTTGATGACGTCGACGGTGGGTCTGACTACATGAGACTAACAGCTTGCTAACGCCAGGCTACCGTAGCTAATATAGGTAACAGCTATAGCTAACGCCATGTAGTGCTCCAACTGGTAGCCGTCGTAACTGTAACGGTTCCACAATGTAATGTGTTGGAAGTCACCAAAACCATTGTGGCGTATAATTCCCGCAGATGTGGTGTGGTTCAGCTCTCTGGTTGAAGTGCAATATATGGGCGACCTGTGAGAGGCAGTAATGCACTGCAATGCATGGAGTCTGCCTGAAAGGCGTAGAAGAAGAATTGAGGGATCCTCTTAAAGGGGCAGCGGCATGGCATAGTTTTGAAAGTTTTGGCATTAAATGTAGTTTCAAGCCCTTTCCAACCTGCCCATGTCCTTCCCCGGATGATATCGTGCATTCCTTTATAACTGGGAACTGGTAATCTTACCGGTTCAAAGTTCATGAGCTGGGACGTGACGTCACTAGAGCTGGTATTTCCCATTTCAAACTCGTAGGAGCCTCAGCAGCCCCGACGCAAAAAATCCAAGATGGCTGATCCGCGCAACAACAGTAGTTATAATCGTATAAATGCTATTTAGCACTTCTGTCTTTTTTGTGTCTCATTAAATCAGCTGTACACACAGCACGGCCTACTTCTATCTGTGTGGACATGAGGCTGCAGTGTTTGTATGCGCAAAATGCCAAGAAATGCCTTGTTATTAGGGATGGGCATCGAATTTCGAATTTTCGAATAATCGTTGTTATTATCAAGGTCGACTTTTATTATTGAAATTCGAAATTCGTTTATTGATTTTTTTTTATTTTTTTTTTGTGAGTGAAATGTTGCATTGTCTCCCCTGATTCTAAGTATAGTCGAATCGCTTGGTTTGAGCAAGTAAAACTACTTTTATAAGCAACCTCTCCCTCTTCATGGGATTTCATCCGCCATTCATTTTTCCATAAACCTTGTTTAAAATGCTTATAAAAATTGTTTTACTTGCTCAAACCAAGCGATTCGACTATACTTAGAATCAGGGGAGACAGTGCAACATTTCACTAAAAAAAAAAAAAAAAAAAAAAAAAAAAAAAAATTTAATTTTTTTTACATTTTATTTTTATTTTCGAATTTCGATTAAAAGTCGACTTTGGCCAGCGAATTTCGAATAGTGTTTTTGTTAGAAATGCCCATCCCTACTTGTTATCAACTGTTATTGCTAACAATGGCTAGCCTGGCTAGCGAGTGGATCTGACCAGTGAACAGTGAACTTCCCAGCTCAAGTTTTCTGCAAATGGAATGCTAACAAAACGGATGTGACGTATTTTGCCTCCACATCCCAGTTCTTTTGCGATAAAGGAACACACGAATAACCCACCTCCATGCAAATTTTCAGCCCAATCGGTCCGGCGGTGTGGGCGTGTATAGATGACAGACACACAGAGGGACACACAACTTCAACTTTATTATGTAGATTATATATTATACAATTATTATTCTCTATATCGATTTAGGTGCGAGGCGCCCGAGGCGAGGCGAGCTGCAGAGTGAAATATCTGCTCTCCGGTGCTCCAAAACCGGTGCCGCACGCACCTTCACTAACATTATTGTTTGGAGCACGCTGCTTGAAATCCTTTAAAAAAAAAATCCATTTTATATCCTCTTTCAATTTTAAGTATCGGTTCAGGCACCTTTTAGGCACGGACACTGTTTTAAAATTATGGTTTTAGCACCAGTATCTGAAAAATACTTGATCTCCCTTTATCTCCCCAAAAACCTGCTCTTCACCATATTATAGAGTAGGAGCTGCTGATATACAGTAGCTCCTAGTGCGGGCTTCATGCATATTTAATGCGTTCCATCCTCTGCTTCATCGTTCTCAGAGCTGGGCTCCAGAGTCCCACAAGGGCCAAACTTCCTGCTCTGACCGTGTCAAAGTTCTTGTCTGATAAACACTCAGTCAGAGCCACGTCGCACGAGCTGCAGCTGCCTGCCTGCCGAGCTGCATGTGTACACTGAGTGGGTGGATCACTGGATTCCATAGAAACATTACTAGCATAGCATCCACGAGAACTGGAAGAGCTGAGCTCTGTGAATTTCCGCAATGTAATATCACAATAACGAATGCCACTGTGTATCAATACTCTGCCCTACCCAAAAAGAGTGTTCCCTTCTCAGTGCCAGGCTAATTGCCAACAGTACACAGACTTCTGTTCTGCCGTGAGAGATATTTGATGTGCATTTGTGGTGGGCGAGTTCATTTTTGGAGCTCTATGAAGAGAGGCCAAAAGAGAAATTACAATGGGTCAGACATTTTTTCAATTGCTCTCTAAGCAAACATTCAAGACACACCCCACACAGACACACACACACACACACATGACATGTAATCTCATAGTCAACCATAAACTCGCTTGTCTCGTTTACCTGGAAGGAATATCAAATCGTCTGTCGTATTCGTGGCGTGGATAGGCTACACGTCACATTTCTGACTGCTTCAATTTCATCAAAGAGGAGATAGACCATATCTCTGCCCCTGCCTCTGAAATGGCTTGGGCCAGCATTCCTTGCAGTTAGTGAGTCAAACTGTTCCTTCACAAGTATGCAACCCGTTTCCTGGACGTTCCTGAGGGAAGGGGGGGGGGGGGGGGGAATCTATACACATCTTTCAGAAACAGAATGTTGCTTGGCCAGTGCAATGCATTTTCTCCCATCTCCACTGGCCTTTGGCAGATGATGGATCACAGAAGGAATATGAGAAAAACCTGAAAGAAAATGCGGTGGCGGCTGGCAGTCATCTGTGCCTTTTGCATGGCAGAAGTCAAGTCATATATTAAAGTACCATGCAAAAAGATCCACAATCTGCTGGCAGCCTACTGAGCGGCCCTGATCTGCTGCCGGAGCCAAGGTGCTGCTGCTATTCAGGCGACTGACTGACTGACTGCCAAACCGCTCCCCATTTCTCCTACAATGTGTGCATCTCCCCCTTATCTCCTCACTTAGAGCCTCTTCCACTGCAGCAAAGGATGTGCCGATCCAATTGCACGCAGACTAGAGCCATATGAAATCCCCCCCTTTTTTTTTCTAGGTAAGAAGTTGTAATTAGGCTGTCTGAAACCAGTTTTATAAATAAGTTCACTGAATTTGCAACCTTTCTCGGTAGGTACCTGGTTATGGATAATTTTCGAGGAACCATACCATGGTACCTTTGTTTTGTTAATACCTTGCGACCCTTACAATCGACAAAGAAGAACGAAGCGAGCCCGAGCAAGCCCCTAATGGCGACGCCCACAAAGCCGACCGCATCAGAAAAAAGTGAAACATCATTGGCTAAATAACAAACATCTGTCACTTTCTTTTTGTTTTTATTCTAGAATAGTCAATAACGTCAACCTTTACTTAATTTCAGTGCAGTCAGATGTTTGTACAGTGTCAGGAAAGTCACTTTTGAACAATAGTAGGAAGCATCTTACCTGACTCTGTTGTGGATAGCAGCTGGCTAGTTAGGTTGCTAGCTAACGTTAATGTTAGTTTAGAAAACCCACTCCGCCTGCCCCAAAGCAGGACTACACTGTACAGCCAGGAGGATAGCAGCATGGCAGACCTTCAAGTGTAAGTGGAGTTCGTTTTAACTGTGCTTTATTAAATGACAAACTGTCATTGCTTAACTAACGTTACCAATTTGTTTGTCAAATGCAACGTTCCACGTTAGCTTGGTTTCCCGCTTTTAATTTGAAGGTATCAACGCGGCCCCGCACAGCTCGTCTCACTTTTTTGTCTCATTCCACCGATCAAAAACGTGGACAGCCCGGGTTGAGTCGGGGTTGAGTCGTGCTGCTTTTGGTCCCTGCTCTGTTGAGGTTCTAGGACTGTGGACCCGGTACCATACGGTGACGTGAAAACACTGCAGACGACTGATTGGTCAGGCAGAATCGTGTTTACTGTAGGCATCTACTGTCAATGCCGGATACCAGTTTAGTGGGGCTTACCTTCTCTTCTGTTATTTCCAGAAGTTATTTCTTTTGTGTTGCTGCCTTCGGCTCTGGTGAAATAAAATCGATCTCCTTGCTCAGCTTTAACATGCGGTGGTTTTCAATTGTTTTGAGAGAGAAAAAAGTCCGCTCCTCGGGAAGCCCTTTGTAGTTGGCTCCGCTAGGCCGCAGGCGAAGCCGCGGTCTTGCCTGTTGAGTTGCCGCTGGGGTTCTCCCCGTAGCGCCTCTCCCGTCCCCGCGCAGTGCATGCATGTGAGTTTGAGTAACAACAAAGTGATATCCATTCTCCTAGCCGATTGTCACATGTACACTGTAGGTCATTTAGAGGCATCCGTATTTCATAATCAGTTTAAAAGTTCTGTGTATGGATTTAATTTTAACGTTATACTTATAGCCTACTTCGGCTATGGGCGGAGGGCAGATATGCGGTCGCTATGACGACCAGGTGTGGGCGGAGGCAAGTAAACTTGCTATGGAAACAGAGTCTATATCAAGTAGAGCCGAGTAATACCAGATCGAGTAGAGCTGTACTGTGCTGTTATATGTGGTGGAAATGAGCCATAAAAGGCAGCACGTAGTACCTACAGTACTGCAAGCCCCCACTTGGCCCGAGCCTGCTGAGAGCTAGAGTGTCTCCAGCTCAACAATTATGGTGATGTCTTCTTCCAGAGTTTGAGTGTGCCGTACAGTACAGTACAGTACAGTACAGTCAGTGGAGGATTACAGCACTGCATCTGCATCTCACCCTGCTTACTCAAGCTGGAGAAGGTGACTCCTGCTTAGCTCAGCTGGAAGGTGACCCCCAGAGCCTTTGTCCTCAGCCCACACCCCCTCATTTCATATGTCATTTGCAGCAGAGATGGACACACATCGTACCGCTGCAACAAATTGTCTAACCACCAGGGTCCCTTCATCTATAGCTGGCAAAAACGAATCCAGGACACACACAATGGTGGAAGATATTCCTGACTTTGTGGGACAGCACTGAGTGTGGGGACCTTGAATTCCCATTAGAATTCCCATTGAGCAGAGGGGCGGTCAAGGCGATCACAGCGCAGCATCATCCTTTGTCCCACCTAACAAGCACAACTGGACTGGGCTGGGCTGGGCTGTGTGTGTGTGTGTGTGTGTGTGTGTGTGTGTGTGTGTGTGTGTGTGTGTGTGTGTGTGCGTGTGCGTGCGTGCGTGCGTGCGTGCGTGTGCGCTCCCCACACAGCCCAGTCTATAAATAGCATCCCTGCTCCTCCTCCTCCAATGACAGGAACTGCCTGGGTAATGAGCTCAGCAGATGGATGGGGGGCAGTGAGCAAATAGGAGGCAGATTAACTGAGGACACGCTGAGAGAATGAGTCCAGGTAAGGGACGCTCACGCCTCCGTCGATAACCAATACAAAGCCATGAAATCAATAACAACGTCAATAGTACAGCTGCTGTGTGTGTACACGGGGGCGGGGCGATCGCCTCAGCAGCCCAGGCACATGGCTTCCTGTGAAGTCTCTCTTTACTAGAGACAATAAGTCGAGACGAGTCAAGCGTCACTTTCTGAGCTACACTCAAAACTTATAATATTAAGAAATGAATGACGGCAGACAGAAAAGACGGGACCCTAATTACAGAACAACCATCAATTGATATCGATTTGATAAATAAAGTAAAAGAGAAAAAACTCCAGTTCACTTTGTGCTGCTGTATAATGTGACTGTCCCTTGTTACACTGACGTAAGAGCTGCCTCTCTTTGGTCTGTTCCTGTCGAGGACAGCCTGTTCTGAACACGAGACCCAGAAGCAAACGGCGGATTTCCAACCATTTCCCCTTTTTGGATGGTTAGCCAACTTATCCATGAAGAAAAACAACTTCCACATTGACTGAATGACGGGCACTGTGCTCATATTTTTTTAACTCACTTTTTTCCCCTGGCATTATCAAAAGGAACACAAGAAAGTGAAAGCTGTGATTTGCTGCCCATTTGGTTTTTCCCTACAGACTTATTGCAGACACATGTTCCAATGCAAGGTTAACCTTTTGTCAAAACAAAAGACCACAACATCTTCAATTACCATCCATTACAACAGAATTTCCCCTTTTTGTCATTACTGAGACATCCGGTGCACAGCAAGTATGACCAAAATAGCAAAGGTTTATTCAAGCATCACTTGTTTAGACAACGATTTGATGATCGGTAATTAAATAAATCTGGAAACTGTACAATTAAGCACAGTAAGAATCCACTGTCCCATAACGAAACAAGTATTTATTAAAGCGATAAACTGCTAACCTTCACAGATGACTTGACTAGACTAAACAACAACGCCTTATTGACTTGTTGCCGACCCCTCTCATGTCTTACATTCAGAATACGAACTGCTACCCTCTGGCAGACGTTACAGAGTCCCAGAAAAAAACAAGAAAAGATACCTGAACAGATACAAATACTCATTCATTCCACTATCCGTTACTCTGTTGAACTCAGGCTGGTGTTTTGTACTGTAATGTTTGAACTTTAACTGTATGTTTGCACTGTCAGCACTTGTGTGCTATGCACTATTCTTTCTTCTGTATTATGTTATGTTATGTAGCAGCCTGTATGTCCAAGACAAATTTCCCTCGGGACAAAATAAAATAATCTTGATTCTTGACTCTTGACTGCTTCAGAATCAGGACTGGACTAATGAAGAACTAATGGCTGGCTGGTCATGTGAAGAGAAAGTGCATGCTCACGGTGCATTGAAGTGGTTTGAAAGGCAGCTTGCCATTGGCAGTAACATGCTAAATGTATGTAAACTAGAGGGTAAACGTACCTTTTTCCCTGTTTAAAGTCAGTGGAGTGGAGACGAGAAAAGGTCTTTTGCAAGAAGCAGGTGCTATAAATAACTAAATGAAGGTATAAGAGGAAACTGTTTACTGTTTCACATCCATATAACGTGATGATAAAAAGGAACTGAGTGGATATGAAAAAGTTGTAGCAAGACAGCAGCGCCACACAAGCCCAAACAGGAGGCGATTCCAGCTGCAATTGTACCACTGCATCTGGTACCACTGCCATGTCGCTCCACACGAGGAAACTCGTGGATGTGCTAAAACATTATCATCACCACCAAACCTCCCCTGGCAATACTAATGTTATTACCACTGAACGCTCTGTAGTCTGTATAATACAGACAGATGTGAATATTCAAGCCTAACCTTACAGAAAGAAGAATCCTATTGAAGTCATGACACCACACGCTACATTCCTGGTGCATTCAGGAAACAAACAGTGACACAAGTATGTGAAAACAACGCGTATTTCTCATTTAATGACAGATATTGTCGAATCTCTGTTTGAGTCAATGTTTAATTTGAAGGAAACTATGAGAAACGAGGATACTATTCGGTGACTGTCAGACGACAACAAGCAGCAGTCATCAAAGTCAGTTTGGCGTTGCTGTCAAACTAACGTTAGCCAAACCAACTGATCCCACGAGAGACAAGCTTCTTCAATTTCCGACACCGGCCGGCAAAAATGGTCGCAATAGAAAAGCGTCAACGATAAAGTTGACACGTTTGAACCCAAGGCCTTGATAAAAGGGTTGAAACGTTGTAGAAGATCGATCAAATGAGTACTACAGCTCACCTGTTCAGTATTGCGGCGGTGCTGCTGCTGTTGACCGGGGGATGCTGGCGCCTCGCGCGTGTCATAGAAGTGTCACCGGTCCGCGTATATGGAGCCGCTAGGTGGAGCGCGCGAGTTTGGTGCAGTGCTCAGAGAGATTTCTGGGATATGTAGTCCTTCTGGATACAGACAGCGGGGGAGATGAGGGGGAGAGAGCAGACAGACAAAATCACAAAGTCATCACTTTTTTTTCCTTATTTTTTTTTTTACTCTGAAAGCAAATACCGGTAGGCTACAATGTATTGTACTACACATTTTAGCGAAACATACATACGACATTACGACATCAAGGTCATCTTTGCAGTCTCATTTGTGTCGAATGTGCAGACACGAATAAGAACATGTCATAACAATCAAAACAATTTACTTTATTTTATGTATACTTTTACATAATCATTTGCAGATTATACATTTTGGTAAACGCACAAGTGTTCGTTTTTATCGTCTTCTGCCCCGTTAGGTGTTGCAAATATGAAGAATATGCACTTGCTCATCGTTGGTTACGTTTACTCAATGCGCTGTCATTGGGAAACATGGCTGCGTCCACGGCTGCTGGAAGTACTGCTGCCTCCACCGACTCACAAGGGCCGACCTCGGCTAGCTTGGATGTGGACGGCCAGCAGTTTCAGTACAGTGTGCTTCTGGAGCATCTTATCGGTGAGAAGAGGCCGATAAAGGACTTAAACCCCGCAATTATGGCTGGACTACCGACGCCCCACAAGAGCGACGAGCAGAAGATGATCGAGCGGGGCATGGAGAGCTGCGGCTTCAAGGCGGTGTTGGCCTGTGTCGGAGGTCTGAACTTACTTTATTGACCATAACATAACATACCATAATAACATTTGACAGCGAGATAGGGGGGGGGGGGGGGGGTGAGAGACGGATCTGTGGCACTGGCAGGTTGTGTCACCAGTTTGTGGCATGTCAGTGGTGGTAGCTAGTGGAGCTTTGTGAAACAACTGTTTAAAATCAGTCTTTCCACAGCCTGTGCTGAATTTACAGCAGGGTGTGCGATCTCACTATCATGGTGCACCGCTTGCACGCGGCTGTCAGTGATCAAATCATCAAATCCAGCCTACCTGGGAAGCAAAACATGTCATGAAATACTCAAACTCCCAAGGTTCCTGTCGGCACTAGGAAGCTTCTCCTAAATATGGCACAGGCTGTGGAAAGACAGCTTTTAAACGGTTGTTTCACACAGCAGTATTATTTTAACTGTGCTGGCTAAATTACTGGCTTTTCATAGGAGGACTATTATATCTTCGGATCTGCAATCGGACGTCGGAGACGGGTAGGAGAGCGATTTGAACAGCCGTTCCCTCCTATTGCCTTATGGAGCTGAGTGTGACCCTAGTACTGCACAAGTGTATAATATACAGAGTACAGTAGTAGGGTCACTTATGGGGCTACTGGAGCTTCAGTGGCAGGTAGTGTCACTTCATGGATGGCAGTTTGTGGAATCTCAGCCAGTCAGTGGTAGCTAGTGGCACTCAGTCGCAGCTACTGTCACCTTGTGGAAGTTTGTGGAATCTCAGTGGCTAGTCAGGGACTAGTCAATGGCACACAGTGGCAGCCTGTGGAATTTCAGTGGCAGTTAGTGGAACTTCAGTGGCAGCTACTGACACCTCAATGGCACCTGCAACACCTCGTGGTAATGAGGTAATGGTACACATGGACAGTATGTATATATACTGTGTGTGTGTATGTATGTACAGTGGGTTCGGAAAGTATTCAGACCCCCTTAAATTTTTCACTCTTTGTCATATTGCAGCCAATTTGCTAAAAGCAATTAATTTCATTTTTTTCCTCGTTCATGCACACACAGCACCCAATATTGTCAGAAAAACACAGACTTGTAGACATTTTTGCAGATTTATTACAAAAAAACACTGAAATATCACATGGCCATAAGTATTCAGACCCTTTGCTCAGTATTGAGTAGAAGCACCTTTTTGAGCCAATACAGCCATGAGTCTTCTTGGGAATGATCCAACAAGTCTTTCACACCTGGATTTGGGGATCTTTTGCCAATCCTCCTTGCAGATCCTCTCCAGTTCTGTCAGGTTGGATGGTGAACGTTGGTGGACAGCCATCTTCAGGTCTCTCCAGAGATGCTCAATTGGATTTAAGTCAGGACTCTGGCTCGGCCATTCAAGAACATTCACAGAGTTGTTCTGAAACCACTCCTTCGTTATTTTAGCTGTGTGCTTGGGATCATTGTCTTGTTGGAAGGTGAACCTTCGGCCCATTCTGAGGTCGTGAACACTCTGGAAAAGGTTTTTGTCCAGGATATCAATGTACTTGGCTGCATTCATCTTTCCTTCAATTGCAACCAGTCGTCCTGTCCCTGCAGCTGAAAAACACCCCCACAGCATGATGCTGCCACCACCATGCTTCACTGTAGGGATGGTATTAGGCAGATGATGAGCAGTGCCAGGTGTTCTCCACAAATACCGCTTAGAATTAAGACCAAAAAGTTCGATTTTGGTCTCATCAGACCAGAGAATTTTATTTCTCAGAGTCTGGGAGTCCTTCAGGTGTTTTTTGGCAAACCCGATGCGGGCTTTCATGTGTTCTGCACTGAGGAGAGGCTTCCGTCGGGCCACTCTGCCATAAAGCCCCGACTGGTGGAGGGCTGCAGTGATGGTTGTCTTTCTAGAACTTTGTCCCATCTCCCCGCTACATCTCTGGAGCTCAGCCAGAGTGATCTTTGGGTTCTTCTTTACCTCTCTCACCAAGGCTCTTCTCCCCCAGATGTTCAGTTTGGCCGGACGGCCAGTTCGAGGAAGAGTCCTGGTCACTTTACACTGTGAGCTGTAAGGTCTTATATTGACAGGTGTGTGCTTTTCCCAATCAAGTCCAATCTATATAATTAAGCACAATGAAGGTGTAGGCCCATCTCAAGGATGATCAGAAGAATTGGACAGCACCTGAGTTAAATATACAAGTGTCACAGCAAAGGGTCTGAATACTTATGGCCATGTGATATTTCAGTGTTTTTTTGTAATAAATCTGCAAAAATGTCTACAAGTCTGTGTTTTTCTGACAATATTGGGTGCTGTGTGTGCATGAACGAGGAAAAAAATGAAATTAATTGCTTTTAGCAAATGGCTGCAATATGACAGAGTGAAAAATTTAAGGGGGTCTGAATACTTTCCGAACCCACTGTATATATATGTATATATATATATATATATACTATACTATACTATACTATATATATATATATATATATATATATATATATATATATATATATATATATATATATATATATATATATAGTAAACTTATGTTTGCTCGATTATGTTTAAACCTGTGTTTATGCAATTATGTTTACGTAACACAATTTCACTCTTAAAATAATAAGAGGATTAGTAGAGTGCATTTTTGTTCCTTTTATTTCAAAACGGGCGAAAGCATAACCTAACCTTAATTAATGAAGGAAAAACCAAAAAGTAGAACATGGTTGCTCAACAACCATCGTGAAAACAAACCAGGAAATTTGGCCCCGCCCTAGTTGACAGCAACTGCCAACGGAGCGCCACAGGCTTCCACTGTGTGCTACTAGCTGCCACTGACTAGCCACTGAGCACTGACTAATCACTAGAACCACCTGCTGCCACCACCTGCTGAGGATCCCGGCATTACAGAGAGAGAGTGAGAGACACACACACCAGCTCTTAACCAGCTCGGTGGCCTTGTGGTCTGAGTGTCCGCCCTGAGACTGGGAGGTCGTGAGTTCGATCCCCGGCCGAGTCAGATCACCATATGATTCCCGAGCGCGGCGCACATCGCTGTTCACCGCTCCCCCAGGGGATGGGTCAAATGCGGAGAACAAATTTCACACATTGTGTGACAATCAGTGGGACTTTACCTTTACCTTTACACACATGTTACTACCATATCACAGCTTCAGCTTTGACTGTGTTCCAAGCTCAACACTGGTCTCTAGTTATTGTAATTTATTGTTTAGATCTTCATGTTGGATTCCTTGTCTTCCGCAGGTTTTGTGCTTGGCGGGGCATTTGGTGTTTTCACAGCAGGCATCGACACCAATGTGGGCTTCGACCCCAAAGACCCCCTGAAAACACCGACAGCCCGGGAAGTCCTCAAAGACATGGGCCAGAGGGGGATGTCCTATGCCAAGAACTTTGCCATGATAGGCGCCATGTTCTCCTGTACAGAGTGCATCATTGAATCAGTAGGTCACACCCAGACTTCTCTTGGTGCTGGTGGTGGGTGGAGGGTGAAGTGTTGCCCTAATATCAGATTCAGTGAATGAGCCTCACTCTGTGCCAAGCTGGACACAACATGCACGGGGTCGCTGCAAGGCTACTTTCAGTAGCAAAATGAGACAAACTGCTGGATTCACCACAGCATCAAACACATACTGAAACTAACTACCTTCAACTAAACAGCACCTTTGCATGAACATATTTCACATCACAACAACAACAATAATAATAATAACTGGTTAAGATGCCCTAGGGGTGTAAATTTACAAAACAATTGCTGCCAGGAGCCAAAAACAAAGGGATGAATAACAGATTAGTTCATTATGTTCCCTGGTTTAGAGTCTCTTTAGCAATAAATAGACTATACTGACTGCTAGACTTATTGGAGAGTAGTACTATATTTGCTTTGATGCATTCATTGGCTTAGCAGCCTTGCTCACAGACCTCTGGTGGCAATTGGACATAATTTACAACATGAGACTGTATAGCATTGATTGCCTTGAAATGTATTGGACGTGTTAGGAATACCATGTCAGTTCTGTCCCCCTCACGAGGAAAGAGTTATGTTTCTCTGAGTGGTCTCATAGCACCCTCTTGTGGTGAAATGGTTTACTGTTAGTGATTTTCTTGGTTGTGATGTGTATGAAGCTCTGTAAAGCAGAGATCAACCCCAAATATCTGGTTATTATACAGAGGTTTAAGTATGAGAGATCAATCAACTCATTTTATGATACAAAGCAACCAAGGGTCTCTTTGACCCTAACTCACACTCCTCATAGAGTACAGTACCCGCAGGGATGATCTCTTTTTGTAGGCCAACGTGGAAGTTGGCATTGCACTGGGTTCCCTCATCTTGCAGTCAATGGGATTTTTGTATGGGGTTAGATCAAGCCCCCAGGAATAGCGCTGGGCTGTGTGAAGCCATTTGAACATGGTGGCGAAGCTCTGTATTGCAAGTCACGTGACGCCATGCAGCCCAGAAAGGAAAATTCCCATCCACTTGCATGGGGACCCCAGCAGCTGTTAAACCCAGGGGAATTTTTTCCGGGTGTCACTCAAAGTATAAAACGACTCTTTTAATTATCAAATAATTTTTTATGGGGCATTTCTTCTTCAGAAGCCACTAAGAGCCGTATACGGGTGTATTTCCTTCATCTCCATCTACATCCATGGGTGGGAGGGGTGGGACTGAGACGTCATGGAATACGTCATGGCACACATGCGCACTTCACCTGAGGCCGCATGGTCAGGAAGTAAAACCAGGAAGAAACCCCCCCCCCAAGATGGCTTCATGCGCCAGTGAGCAGCCTCCGTGCGAATGCATGGGTGGGCGTGGCTCGTCCCCTATCCAGTTATTTTAATACATCCATGGGTTAGATGCCTGAAATAAGGTATGTGGTACTGGTTAACATACGTTTATGAAACGGAGACTTGTGTTGTTCAGCAAGATAATCTCGACGAATGAATACCACTTTTATGAAAATTTCGCACGCTCGATTCCTAGGCTCACGCTCACCCACCCTGCAGCTCGCCGAGCTGGCCCTGCAGCTTGCATACGCAGCTCGACCGCTGGGTGCGGGCACACTTGCTCCCTCGCCCGCCCTGCAGCTCACCCGCTATGCGGGCTCACGTGCTCTTATGACATCACTGATGACCACTGCACGTCGCGGCCCTGCCTGTTCTATGACATCGTAATTAGGGCAATCACTAATTCAAAAAATCCGGCTCCGTCAGGTCACCCGCACAGCCCAGGGGCGGGAGCCATCGTCTCCATCTGGTTCTGGTGTGCTACTGTGCTTGTTGTTTGGTTCCTCCAGATTCTACCTACTTGTGACCTTATAAAGAAATGCAGAGCGGGTCTTAGACCTCTAAAAGGCAAGCAGCCAGACACTAAACACTAGTGTTTTTCGACAAAAATAATCTTTAATCAATACATATTATTAACAATTATATAAAGAGAGGCACGCTGAATATAAAAGTGTTCTGCGTGCCACAGTGCTGTAGGTTTACAACAGGCACACACAAGTCACAGTAGGCCAAGACAGTGACCCACAACATAAAACACATTAGCCGCCACATACACATAGCATACAATATACACATGAATACATTTAAATTAATAAATGGCTAACCCACTCCCCACGCCAAAGCAGCCATGCTCCCTGGACTACAGCAGAATATGGGCCCCACTCTGTGCAGCTGCAAGTCCCCGGGACCCACCGCTGAGAAGAACCCCAACCCATTAAACCACCGATACAATGCAACACCTAGTTCTATAACAGTCATCATGAAACAACATCCAAACCTGTGCAGCACCACCACTCGCATACCCCGCTCCGTGAAGCCTGTCCGGCCGATAACTCCTCCCTGGGAATCAACTGCTTTTCATGACCCCTCCCTCCGGCTCCCTCGCATGCGATACAGCAGCCCTACACAATCCACCACCCTCTCCCATTGCCGGAGCAGCTCTGTTGTCCTGAGCGACTCGCCCAACCTCTCCTCCCGCTTAGTAGGGGTGGGAATCACCAGATGCCCACGATACGATACTGAAACGATACTTGAGTCACGATACGATAGTATTGCGATACTGCGATATTGCGATATTGCGATATATTGAATATTGCGATATTTCGATATATTGCGATTTCTTACATTTTCAACTGCAAATTATGTCCCCAAAGGAAAACTTTGTCAACATCTGGTTTATATAAGAACAATTTTTCAGTCTGTACATCTGACTTCAACCATTTTATTGCAGCAACATTGTCAAGTAGACAGACCAACAACTTTCATAAAGTCATGTCATAGTTGCATGCACCTGACAAACTGAACTGTTTGTTACAGTCTACTTACAGTCCACCTTAACTGGATGTGTGTGTGGACTACTGTACTTATGTAGTTTTTGCAACTTCACTTCACTTACACAAAACATCTTGTGCAGCCCATTCAGTAACTGGGGAATTAGTAAATTACTGTTATGACAAAACTGATACTGTTAAAACAAAATGAAAATATGCTACCGTTTGTTTACTGCTGGCCTTGGAACTAAAGTTTATAGTAGCACGGTGGCCTGGCATGGCCTGCAAAAAAAAAAAAAAAAAAATGTTTTTTGTTTGTTGCAATATCGATACTTGGCGTCCAAATATCGACACAATATCGTCAGGCAAAATATCGCGATACTGTGGTGTATCGATTTTTTCCCCCACCCCTACCGCTTAGGTCTCTCCGCTCTCAGCCAATACTTGAGGAAGGTGGGAGGGTGAAGGTGAAGTCCTCTCTGCCACTTTTGAAACCTTTGAGCTCTTGAGTTTTGTCTGCTGAGCAGTCCGGTATGGCCTCTTCTCCTACAGTCTGATTGAGCAGGTGCCGGTAGAAGCCGCTGAGGTCTTTTTGTTTCGTCACGTCCAGAGCCACTTCCCTCTCTTCCTCCTCTTTCCTCTCCTGTACTTTTTGCCTGTAGGCGGAGGTCACATAAGCCTCCTTATCGGCAAACTGCTCTCCCTCCGCCTCCCTCTCCTTAACATAAGCCTCCTTATCGGCAAACTGCTCTCCCTCCGCCTCCCTCTCCTTCTGGATCTTCCTTTCATGCCTCTGTTCTTTTTCTTCCTTCCGCTCTTCTACCTTCTACCGCTCTTTTCAGCAGCTGGTTGATGATGTACTTAGGCTTTCTGTCTGTTTCTCCAAGGACCTTCTTGTTGCTCTCCACTCTCTGTTTTTGAACGTCGTCATACACAGCATCATAATCAATGCTGTCCTCCAGGGCCTTCTGCATCTCCAAACCAGTCCGCTTCATCATCTTCTTCTTCACAGCTTCTTTCTGGAGACTCTCCCTGACCGAGGTCTCATCATCAGAGTCATCCCCGAACACAAGAGGGCCTCTGCAGGGCTGCTATGTTGGACGCTGCTTTCTTCTTGGGCAAGATCAGCCCATACTGTTTGCTTGGGACCGTCATCTTGCTCTTATAACATCACTGATGACCACTGCGCGTCACGGCCTCGCCTGCTCTATGAACAGCAATCACCTAATTAATAAAAAAATCTGGCTCCTTCAGGCCATCTTCTCTGTCTGTTTCTGGTGTGCTTGTTGTTTGGTTCCTCCAGATTCTACCTACTTATACTCCCATCACTTATAGCCTCACACTGATGACATCACTGGTGACATCATCACTGATTACATCACTGATGACATCATCACTGAACTATACCCTCAGCCTTGGGGGCAATTAATCTGCCCCAATTAAAAAAATCTGTCTCCGTCACGGATGGGTGGTCTTTACACTTCCTGAAAATTTCAGCCCAATTGCACGTAAAATGGCATAGCTGTGGCCGGCCACAATTCTTGAAACAAACAAACAAACAAACGGACAGAGAGACAGA
The DNA here is from genome assembly GCF_964638095.1 of Poromitra crassiceps. Taxonomy (NCBI): domain Eukaryota; kingdom Metazoa; phylum Chordata; class Actinopteri; order Beryciformes; family Melamphaidae; genus Poromitra; species Poromitra crassiceps. The sequence goes on from NC_139623.1 coordinate 43,826,626, forward strand.
GTCCACATTGCCAAATTTACATAATATACTAGGCAGTAGCACGCGCGCTCGATTCCTAGGCTGCATTGGCTCACTACCTATGCCGCTGCGCGGCGTCGCCCATCCTGCAGCTCGCCAAGCTGGCCCTGTAGGTCGCATTCCCAGCTCGGCTGCTGTGTGGCCTTGCCTTATGACATCACTGATGATGTCATCAGTGGGACTGATGTAATCAGTGGTTTATGACATCACTGATGATGTCACAGTGGTTTATGACATCACTGATGTCTTAGTGGTTTATGACATCACTGATGATGTAATCAGTGGGACAGACAGAGAGAAAAACAGAGAGAGCCCAGACAGAGCCCTAGCTCCCATTTATATACTACTGCTGCTGCTGCTGCTGCTGATGATATAGATTTTTAAGTGTAAATGTGATGCCAGCAAATGTTTCAAACATCATAAACATTTGGTTAATTTGTGAAGATTATCTTGCTGAACATAAAGGTCTCCGTTTCATAAACTGTTGTTAACCACAGACCTTATTTCAGGCATCTAACCAAAATCCCAACCAGGCGATGCTAACTTCCAGGTTTTAGGGCTCATTTCTGCAGCACTCCATTCAGCACACTGGATAGATAGCACATGTAGTCACTGACATATTGCTGTTTTGTCCCATACATAAATGCTGATGGCCTCACAGCTCACACACAAAGTTTGGCAGTAACATTGTTTATAAGATATAAGCCTTTCAACTTGATTTGTTGTTGTCTTGACCGTTTTTTGTTTACCACTTTTTGTTTACAGCACAGAGGGAAATCTGACTGGAAAAACGCTGTGTACAGCGGCTGTGTTACTGGGGGAGCCATTGGATTCCGTGGTATGTAGCCCAACACATTTACTTTGACATTTCAAATGCAGTTAAAGGTGATACATTAATTCCATGTTTTTGTTTCTTGATATTTTTGTGCTGACATCTCGCTCTCTCTTGTGCAGCTGGTCTGAAGGCTGGGGTGCTGGGATGTGGAGGCTTTGCTGCATTTTCCGCTGCCATTGAATATTATTTACGATGAGCCACAGAGGAGAGAAGGGACTCAAACTCGATGGACATGAACTCTGGTGGGAGACTGAACAAATGTCTACACCACACAATGAACCTTCACATCCTGTGAAATCCAACCTTGACAATTACCTCCATGCAGATGGAGGATCGGTGCAGAACCATTCCCGGTCTTATACCCCCGTTCAAGACAACTCGGACCACCGGAAAAAATGGGTTCCGACCTGTAAAAAGTTAATTGAACGGTCGTCCAGGCCGGAATTACAGCTCGGAAATTCAGGTATCATTCAGAGCTCCGCTTTGTTCGAGTTGACGTCATATCCACACATCTCATCCAAAATGTTGCATTACCGCCTCCACTTCCCAGAACCCTCCTTGGTCTTTTCCAGTGTTTTCCCTCCGACAGGGAAGTGCAGCGTGAACGCAAATATGCAAATATGCAAATATGGGGCGGACGCTCCGAGATTAAACCTCCGGCGGTCCGAGTTGTCATGAATGCAGTATTAGTGACCGTTTCCTGTTTGTGTTCTGCGGTGTGGAATGATCTAATCAGTGTGGAACTGTCTGAGAGTTGGTCTGGATCCATGACAAAGCTACAGAGACGTGATCAAATGTTAATTCCCGACAACAGAAGAAGAGAAACGTCCCCTTTTAAGATTTATCTTAAAATTCAGTCACTCAGATAAAAAATGGTCTCGGTTCAGAACATTGATCTGTGTTACTAACTCATCCATGTTAGGAATATTTATATTAAAGTGTTTTTTTTTGTTTTTCCTTTGTTATCTTGTGTATTGCCTCCATTCAAAGCCCCTTGTTTTGACAGGAAGTGTTTACTTCAGACAAAGAAGAAAGAAAAAAGTTTTTCCAGTGATTTAATTGGCTGGATTGCAATGTTTCAGTATAATGTTAAGTTACATCAAGTGAAATGATACATGTTTTTCTACAGTTCCTACCTACTTTCTTGTCCAAATGTTTTTCTTGTGTGGTCAAGGTTATGCAATACACATTTAATTAAGAATTACAGTACAAAATCAACTGTTAATACAAATGAGCCAGGACTGCTATCCAAGGCCTAAGCTCAAAAGGGGATGAAGGAGCCATTACAGAACTATACATAAGTTAGGGGAGGTTGTCACATTAATCATGACTAGAACCCATACATTTTTGTTTCAAACCATGGAAAATGTTATAAAGGAACTTCATACTATGATCTTACCAGTGCCAAGTTTCTAAGGACACCTAAAAATAAATAAGTGGGTCAAATGGTGGAAATTAGCAAAGCAATGAAATTGCTATGAGCCGGGTTTATATGTAACATCTTAAATGATTCATCATTTTCAAAACAGGTGTTACTGTTTGAGGAGACTGAGGGAAACACAACACGGATAGTAGAAATATTTAAAATGGTTTTGATCTCGTGCAGTATCTATGCTTTGAATGTCATTTAACATAACATGCAATTTTGGAGGAAACTTTCATCTAATGTGGCTTATAGTGTCATGACTGCATACATTTTGAACTGGGGGAACAAGTGAATTTACACTGCTTGTAACAGGCTGTTTAACCCTATATGAAAGTAGAGATAACAGTGAAGCTACAATCAAAATCATTCTACTACATTCTCCAATTGTGTTAATTTCTTGGAAATGAAATAATGGTATCAGTTTGCTGGGGACCCCCTGGAAACCCCTCAAGGACCCCTGGTGGTCCCCGGACGCCATGTTGAAAACCACTGGTCTAGAAAATAAGCCAACTGAAGGTATGAGTCTGTCACTGGTCTGTCTGCAGTGAGTCAGATTCAACCACTAGGTGGCATCAAATTACCATCAGTTTCTACAATCTCTTGGGCGTCCCTTTGTTGACTATCAATACACTTGCAGTGGTTCTCAAACTTTTTCACGTCAAGGACCCCTGGGAAAAAAAAATCCACAGACCCTCATTTGATAAGATTTTGTCCCAGGGTCTCCCATCTGACAACATTTTAGCTTTTGTGACGAGCACCCCTCCCACTCTCCTGGCCTTGTATGGCACCTTAAGTTAACATTTTCCTTAGAGTCCAAGTTAACATGTCCATAAAAAGAATCAGCTGCACAAAACACCCTTAAATCTTGTGCTTATGCTTTCCTTAAAATGTTTAACCTCAAGAAGATTTAAGGGTGTTTTGTGCAACAGATTTTATTTTATGGACACCTTAACTCTGACTCCAAGGAACATCTAAGGTGCTTTGTGCAACTGGCCCCTGGTGTTGAGGTCATTAGGCTGATTCTGTTCACTTGTGTAGTTTATTTTCCTTTAGTTTTTAATGGTTGAATTAACTTTAATTTTGGTATAGGACTCCCCTCACTTGTTACTTTCTTGAGCTAGATTGTAACATAAGGAGTCATACACTAAAGTAAAAGCAACCAATAAAGGCTAGTGGAAAAACCACCTGAAACAACCACATACATACTTCCTGTTAATTTGACTGGTTGTGGCCCAGTAGTCAATTGCACTATTAATGTTATGGTTTATTGAATTTGTTGTTTTAAACATTTTCCCCAAGACACCTTATAGTGGGCTTAATATTTCACTAGGTTAATGTTAGTACAGATGATCAAACTTATTGCCCATTATTCATATTCAGTAGCTGTCAGTACCACACCTCTGTAAATCAAAGTGGACAAAACACTAGTGTGAGGCTCACTCATGCTTCTGCTAGTTTCTAGTATAAGGCACATTATCAGAGCCCCATAAAACACCAGTACACTTTCCATTTAGTGGCATTTTAAGCCAAATCCTGTGTATAAAACAGTCTTCTCATCCCCCTAATGCTGTGCACAACCTACCGACAGCTATAGTCTTACTTTATCATACATTTGGCTATGCTGAAATGAAGAGGAAACAATATTCATCAGTTAAACTCTTTATTATCATTGTGCATTTTAATTCTCCAGGAACGGTTGGAATTCTTCAGGAAATGTATATCATGCAAGGCATGTAAATAAAAAATGTTTACTGTTTGACTTCAAATGCAGGAACTATGCATCATGCAAGGCATGTAAAAAAAATGGTGGGGTAAGAAAATGGAATGATTTACTGTCCACCCCTCAGACGGAGGACAAGATGGAGAGTGGATTCTTTCTGGATGTTGTAGTCAGACAGGGTGCGGCCATCTTCCAGCTGCTTTCCAGCAAAGATCAGCCTCTGCTGATCAGGGGGGATGCCTTCTTTGTCCTGGATCTTGGCCTTCACGTTTTCAATGGTGTCGCTGGGCTCAACCTCCAGGGTGATGGTCTTACCGGTGAGGGTTTTAACGAAGATCTGCATGCCGCCCCTCAGACGCAGGACAAGATGGAGGGTGGACTCTTTTTGGATATTATAGTCAGACAGGGTGCGACCATCTTCCAGCTGCTTGCCGGCAAAGATCAGCCTCTGCTGATCTGGGGGAATGCCTTCTTTGTCCTGGATCTTGGCCTTCACATTCTCAATGGTGTCGCTTGGCTCAACCTCCAGGGTGATGGTCTTACCGGTGAGGGTCTTGACGAAGATCTGCATGCCACCCCTCAGACGCAGGACAAGATGGAGGGTGGATTCTTTCTGGATGTTGTAGTCTGACAAGGTGCGACCATCTTCCAGCTGCTTGCCGGCAAAGATCAGCCTCTGCTGATCTGGGGGAATGCCTTCTTTGTCCTGGATCTTGGCCTTCACATTCTCAATGGTGTCGCTTGGCTCAACCTCCAGGGTGATGGTCTTACCGGTGAGGGTCTTGACGAAGATCTGCATGCCACCCCTCAGACGCAGCACAAGATGGAGGGTGGATTCTTTCTGGATGTTGTAGTCTGACAAGGTGCGACCATCTTCCAGCTGCTTGCCGGCAAAGATCAGCCTCTGCTGATCTGGGGGAATGCCTTCTTTGTCCTGGATCTTGGCCTTCACATTCTCAATGGTGTCGCTTGGCTCAACCTCCAGGGTGATGGTCTTACCGGTGAGGGTCTTGACGAAGATCTGCATGCCACCCCTCAGACGCAGCACAAGATGGAGGGTGGATTCTTTCTGGATGTTGTAGTCTGACAAGGTGCGACCATCTTCCAGCTGCTTGCCGGCAAAGATCAGCCTCTGCTGATCTGGGGGAATGCCTTCTTTGTCCTGGATCTTGGCCTTCACATTCTCAATGGTGTCGCTTGGCTCAACCTCCAGGGTGATGGTCTTACCGGTGAGGGTCTTGACGAAGATCTGCATGCCACCCCTCAGACGTAAGACAAGATGGAGGGTGGATTCTTTCTGGATATTGTAGTCTGACAAGGTGCGGCCATCTTCCAGCTGCTTGCCGGCAAAGATCAGCCTCTGCTGATCTGGGGGAATGCCTTCTTTGTCCTGGATCTTGGCCTTCACGTTCTCAATGGTGTCGCTTGGCTCAACCTCCAGGGTGATGGTCTTACCAGTGAGGGTCTTAACGAAGATCTGCATGCCGCCCCTCAGACGCAGGACAAGATGGAGGGTTGATTCTTTCTGGATGTTGTAGTCTGACAAGGTGCGGCCATCTTCCAGCTGCTTGCCAGCAAAGATCAGCCTCTGCTGATCTGGGGGGATGCCTTCTTTGTCCTGGATCTTGGCCTTCACGTTCTCAATGGTGTCGCTTGGCTCAACCTCCAGGGTGATGGTCTTACCGGTGAGGGTCTTGACGAAGATCTGCATCCCGCCCCTCAGACGCAGGACAAGATGGAGGGTGGATTCTTTCTGGATGTTGTAGTCGGACAAGGTGCGGCCATCTTCTAGCTGCTTGCCGGCAAAGATCAGCCTCTGCTGATCTGGGGGAATGCCTTCTTTGTCCTGGATCTTGGCCTTCACGTTCTCAATGGTGTCGCTTGGCTCAACCTCGAGGGTGATGGTCTTGCCGGTGAGGGTCTTCACAAAGATCTGCATGTTTGCAACTGTACAAGAAATGAGAATTCAAATGTTAAACAGTATAAACGCCAATAAAGTAAAAGCCAAATAGCTACCTGACAAATAACAGCAATTTACAATAGCTTAACATTGACACATTAGTGTATGTTTCTTCATTTAATTTAATCTTTTTTGAACCAAGGGGCATGGAGTTACAGCCATTATTGTGTTAGAGCGCGCCCCGTTTGTTTGCTTAAATCATACAATAGCATGTCATTAATGCCATTCCACATCCTACGTTATCACATCATAAACATTGACATCAGTAATGTCAGACATTGTGACATCAGTGATGTCATTTTGAAAATCGGTCATAAAGTTATGACAATTTAGCTTAGTCTCTATTATCCTCAAAATTAAAGTACGGTAGGCTGGAAGTTATGTCCTTTAACATAAAATCTTAAATAATAAAGCACAAAAACAAAATGGTTTCAGCTCGTTCGGGGCATGAGTGCATGTATTATCCTGGGAAAATGTTCATTAATGACACTTAAATGAAATGCATCCATTATACTGGGGAAATTGTTATAAATTTGTTTAATTAACAACAGATACTGAAGACGAGTGTTGGTGGTATAATGCCAGAGTTGCTCCACTGGTCGCTAACGTTAGCCAAACAGACAGTCGAGCCCCAGCGCCATTTTGAGCTTGTTGACCTCCTTTTTGTTCAGCTAACGTTACCCGCTAATGGACGTTACTGGAAATGTTGAGTCACTGCTACTAGCTAAAGCAAAATGTCTAACGTTACTACCACGTCGAAGTCGACGATTCACTGACAATTAAAAGCTGTAACGTTATACATTTTGCTCTTATAACGTTATACTTAATCTAATTGTACTCTTATGGACTTTAATCGGTGAGCCAATTTGAGGGTTTTAGCTAGTAACAGGCCCGCCGTGAAGCTAACGCACAAGTACATGACCCAGGTCGCAAACATCAATTACTTTATATAATATTACACGTCTAACGTTACGCCGAAAACAGTTATGTTACTTTCAAATAAATGGAAATGTACTTACGATAAGAATCTGCGTTAATGCAGTGTATATGTGTCGTATTGTCAAGTCTCTTGTCTTCTTCCGCAGGATTTATGCCCGCTGCAGAGCCGAATCCTGTATATATACCCAAGGGTCTGATTACGTCATCTAACAATATCCATCCGCAGTTCGAAATAGTTCCACTGCTCCAAAGCGCACTATTCCAATTTATATTTACTTTATTTCATATCCACACATTTAGTCATAAACGCCGATCAAAATCATATGTCTGGACAAAAACTCGACACTCGTACAACGACATTTAGATACATAATTCACGGCGGAGTAATATCGCTCTACACTGTGGCAATAGCTCCAGAACTTGCTAGAACCTCACAGCAACAGGGCCCTTCCCCCGAGCCTCCGGTTGGACGGTAACATTGTTTGTTTGAACAGCGATTGGTTGCTGTGCCACCACGTGCCATGTTTGATGTCCTGTGACTTACCTCAGCCTCACCCTTTCTGAAGAGCAACATATCATTCTGAATGTTTTAGGTCACACACTGAACAACATACATCTTTGAACATTGAGGAACATACTGTAGAACGATTTAATTGCATTTCAAGAGCTGAGTAGCAACTAAACAACGTGAAAATGTGCCTGTTAACAGATGGGAATTGTGTTTCATAAACATGGTTACATAAGACAGAGGAACCCCCATAAACATGTGCTGCCTACCAGCTGTTGTGACTGCAGAACTAATTATATTAGGCAAAGAGAGATGACACTGCACTGGCCTGCTTACCTACCTTCTACTTACTTCTACATCATCTAGTTGCAACACATGTCCACATAAGGTGACTTATTTCACAGACATGCTAAATAAAGATGGAATATGATTTGCCAAACCGAACATCAAAGTCCAATGTAAGTTGACAGTTTGATGATGGAGAATTTGCTGGCAATATTTAATTTGAAGGCCCACAATAGCTACATCAGTCACAACTATAACACCTAGATTATGTTTCAGACCAAAAAGCAAAAAGTGCCTCAATCATTTTCTGCCTATATTTTGGCAACTTCAGCAGAGTATTCTTCACACTATAGGTACCTAAATAGATTTCTGTAGATTAGTTAGTAGTTACTTCATTCTTGGCTTGTTGGAATCTAAGTTGTTACTTTAGAATAGAACACCAGTGTGAAACTATGTCAAATGAAGTGAGGCTCTCACAATGTAACAACTTGCAGTTAATATATTGTAAAACATTTTCCTTAACTGCTTATCTTGGCACAATCATAAGAGGACACTGTAAAGTCAGTGGTGCTATGAGCTCAAATCATATGGCAGGTGGGCAGGATAGAACAGAGCATTGCCAATTCAGTTTGTCCTCAGATCAGTTTATAACATACTAGAGCACAATCCTCACACACTCCATAAGCCTTGTTCTCATAAGACGTGTTATGATAATCCCACAGCCTAACAGACATAAAGATATGTATGCATGACCATGGTTCTTCAAGGATATAGGAATGTTGCACTTTGTGGCTTGGTCTGAACTGTTCTGTCAGTTAATATAAGAACAAACAGGTAACTTTGGTTATTTATTTATATTAAATGTGATCTTATAGTTTAATATTGTTGCTATTTTCATTGTTAATCTCTTAATTTCTCCTAAAGCACAATGCTTTTTGTTCATTACATTGGCAAAATGACCTTATTCACAGGTACAGGCTTGATAAGATTCCTATATCTAGCAAACTATGTCTGCATGTAACACCAAGGCCCTGGTGTCACACTGACACATTACCTGAGATGGAAAACTGGACAAAGGCTACATCTACAATGCTGAACTTAAAGGTCAGACGATTTTCCTCATTGAATGTTTCCGGGTTCAAAGCGATCCAGTTAAGCAAACATCCCTTACATTGAGGGCAATGAGTGGTCTGTGATTTAGGTCACTGGGTCGCAAAAAGCGGGGTGTGGGGACCAACAGGGGTCCCAAGGAGGGCCCAAGGGGTCCCCAGCAAAACAATTAGTTTTAATTTCCCTTTAACTTCATTACCTACCAGTTCTGATTAGAGATTTCACCTCTCACTGTTAACTTCCACCTTCATTATAGCCATAGAATGGGATTCTAAACTAAACTGGATCAAAAAGCAAAAAACAACAACCCACAGATGGTCTGTGTGTGTGTGTGTGTGGGGGGGGGGGCTTCTGGGACAAAAACCGCAACACAAATGGGGGTCCGCACCCTGGTGGGGTTCTATCTCTGGGTCCTGAGACATGATAAAGTTGGGAAAGCCCTGATTTAGGTCACCCACCCCCACCCTCTGTCATATGACACCCAACGCGTGATGCACAACGTCAGTCCTCTGGCTCCACTGGTTCAGCTCAGCCTCTGAGGAATGTGTTTGTGTAAGTCTGTTGCTGTACTTTGCCCTGCCCGGGTCACTGTGAAGAGGGTGTTGTCTAAACTTGTTCCAGGAAGAAACGTGTTATCAGCAGAATCCAGGTGTATAGGTGTAGACTTATATCAAGGTAGGAGTGTTTTGTCACTGGCTGGACTTTGTTTAGGGCCTGTTGAGCTTAGCCTGGGTAACAAGTCTTGTGACTGATAGCACATAGATAGAGGTCACGTGGAGGCTGGGTTTACCCAGGCAGGCTATGTTGAGCTAGGAGGACGGTGATTGAGTAAGTGGGTGGGACTGAGATATGGTGAGTCACGTTTCACAGGAAACGGGTCAAACCAGTCGACAGTGTTTAACCAGAAGTTTCTCAATGTTTGGTGAAGCCGAACCTTGAAACCATTGCGTAAGAAGAATGAAGACATGTGATGCCAATTGAATAATGCACAAGTGAACTGGTTTATTTTCTTCCCTACAGGATGGAACTTGTGAAGCACACCGGCGGTTGCCACTGTGGGGCTGTCAGATTTGAAGTCTGGAGTTGCCCAGACCTTCACGTTTTTCACTGCAAGTATGGGCTAAACACACAATATGTAAGGGATAATGTATTGTGAGCCGGTGATTACTGGCGAAATAATGACCGACAGGTGAATGATTGAGCCCGACGCGCAGCGGAGGGCTTAATCATTCACCTGAAGGTCATTATTTCCAGTAATCACCGGCTCACTATACATTATACCGCTTAGAACATGGCCTACAACTAAATTATTTCAGTAATCTGACAAAAATAATTATTCAAATAGATTTTTTAATAGCGTTTTCAACAAGCGGTTTCATTCGTAATTGGCACACAAGACACCACAGCTGCAACTGGTTGGCCTAATTAGTAGTGTCTGCAGACAAAATGCTCTTATCAACTGATTAATCCAGGTGTGGCAGAGCAGCGGTCGGTTGTCGAGAAATAATGACCGGTGAATCTTGTTGATTGACCAATCAGAATCGAGTATTCAAGAGAGCCGTGTTCTAAAAGATAATAAAACCCAATCTGAGCTGTTAAAAGCTTTTGTTTAAGCTAATGAAACAGATTTAAAAAGAGAATGTCATTCAGGCTTTGTTGTTTCTATCTTGATATAGGCAGTAGGAAGAACTGATGTTTCTTGTTTCTTTCTCCAGCTGTAGCATTTGCACCAAGAAGCAGAACCACCATTTCATTGTGCCAAAAAACCAATTCACACTCTTACAGGTAGGCTAACATGTAAACATGTTAACAAGTAGAAATAATGATACAATTCACAATGACGATAGTGCTCTAGTAGTATTCCAGCTGTTTTGATCTTGTTGTGTCCTGCTCTCCCATCCCAGGGGTCTGCAAATTTGACCACATACACATTTAACACACATGTTGCCAAACACAGCTTCTGTAAAACGTGTGGAGTTCAGAGTTTCTACAGCCCACGCTCCAACCCTGATGGATATGGTAAGTACAGTATGAGCACCATGTTGACACTAAACACTCACACCATCACCCTCCATCCCTCGTGTTGTTTACTCCAACACAGAACTATCTAGGCCAACATGTAACAAATACTGCAGATTGATATATTTACTTAGAAATGTGTCACTAAAGAAACGTTGTAACCCAGTGGTTCTCTAACTTTTTCACGTCAGGGACCCCTAAACTGATACAAATAGAGAGCCCCAGGAACGAGTCCGGAAATCATCGATGCTAACAGCCCTGGTTCTTCACAGTTTTCGCCTATGGGAGTTTTGAATGGGTTTTTGGCGCGATGCTTCTAATAATCTCTCTGGGCAACGCTGGCTTAATCAAACGCGAACCAGTGTTTAGTAACATCATCTTCACACATGAAGACCACTTTTATGAGTTTTGAAGCTTTTATGTGCCGTTAAAAGGGTGGCTAGCTAGCAAACGGCTAAATGAGACTACAATGTCGACGCGGATATTATACGTCATCACGAGTGAACGCGGAAATTCTTTCTCTCGCAATCAATTGTGTGGACGCCTATGCGACGTAGTTCTGGATTAGCTTAGCACGAGCTTTTTACCTCTAGGCCTCGCAGTTACGCTTCAAAACTCATTAAAGTGGTCCTCATGTGTGAAGATTATCCCGCTGAACCTTGGTTCGCGTTTGATTAAACTTGCGTTGCCCACAGACATTATTTGAAGCATCGCGCCAAAAACCCATTCAAAAATCCCATAGACAGAAACAGTGAAGAACCAGGAAGTTCGGGACTTCCGCATTCAGCCTACAAAAATACGTCATCCCTGGAGCTCTCTATTCATCTCAATTTCACAGGATTTTTGCCCCATCTGATACGATTTTAGCTTATATGATGACCCTCCCACTCTCCTGGCCCTGTCTTGCAGGAGCCTGGGTCGTCAGGCTAATTGGGTGCACCTGGGCCCCGTGCACTCATTGTTTGTTTATTTGTTTATGAACCGTTTGTCCTGTTTGTTTAATGTAGTTATTTCCCCTTAGTTTTAGGTCATACATTGTTTTAACTTTTGTGTATGACTCCCCTGATATGTTACAACCTGGCTCAAGGAAGTAACAAATGAGTGGAGTCATACACAAAAGTAAAAGTTAAAACAATAATTTATTACTACTCAAATAAAACTAAGGTAAAATAACTATAGACAACACAAACTACATTAAATAAATGAACACAACAAAAGGTGCATCAGTGAGGAGGGAGAGAGACTGAATGGTCTGAGATCTTTTTCTACCCAATGAGTGCACCGGGCCCAGGTGCACCCAATCAGCCCAACGACCCCAACACCAGGCCAGAGGAGAGTGGGAGGGTCACACTTTTGGATGTTTTATTATAGAAAGTGTGTCAAACCATGACAAAATAGTCATACATTCTGCCATTGTGTTGTCTTTGAGAACCACTGGTATAGACGGTTTTCATGGAATTGTGTTGTTAGGGAACAGTTTAAAATTGTATTTCCTGTCAGCAAACACTGCAACAGGAAGTAAGCTAGGGGCAATTTAGAAGGTTTATGTTGTCAAGTTAAAACCGCCTATACTTGGTTCAGTGAATTAAGACAATGAGGAACATGGAAATGAAGGGCCTATGTGAGACACTAATAACATCAGGAACTAACAAACATCACACTGAACCTGTCAAATCAACATGTTGCTGGAATGTTTACATCACAACAGGGGGAGGGGGGGGGGGGATTCCACATGCAAAACACTGAGCTAGCCTTTGTTGCTGTCCTCCCCTCCCCAGGCATCACCCCTGTCTGTTGTCCTCCCCTCCCCAGGCATCACTCCTTAATGTCTGTTGTCCTCCCCTCCCCAGGCATCGCCCCGCACTGTCTGTCCTCCCCTCCCCAGGCATCACCCCTCACTGTCTGTCCTCCCCTCCCGAGGCATCACTCCTCACTGTCTGTCCTCCCCTCCCCAGGCATCACCCCTCACTGTCTGTCCTCCCCTCCCCAGGCATCACCCCTCACTGTCCTCCCCTCCCCAGGCATCGCCCCTCACTGTCTGTTGTCCTCCCCTCCCCAGGCATCGCCCCTCACTGTCTGTTGTCCTCCCCTCCCCAGGCATCGCCCCTCACTGTCTGTCCTCCCCTCCCCAGGCATCGCCCCTCACTGTCTGTTGTCCTCTCCTCCCCAGGCATCACTCCTTACTGTCTGTTGTCCTCCCCTCCCCAGGCATCGCCTCTGTCTGTCCTCCCCAGGCATCATCCCTCACTGTCTGTCCTCCCCTCCCATCACTCCTTACTGTCTGTTGTCCTCCCCTCCCCAGGCATCGCCCCTCACTGTCTGTTGTCCTTCCCTCCCCAGGCATCGCCCCTCACTGTCTGTTGTCCTCCCCTCCCCAGGCATCGCCCCTCACTGTCTGTTGTCCTCCCCCTCACTGTCTGTCCTCCCCTCATCGCCCCTCACTGTCTGTCCTCCCCTCCCCAGGCATCGCCCCTCACTGTCTGTTGTCCTCCCCTCCCCAGGCATCGTCCCTCACTGTCTGGTAAATGGCCTGCATTTATATATAGCGCTTTTATCCAAATATATATATATATATAGTGTATATATATATAGCGCTTTTATCCAAAGTTGTCCTCCCCTCCCCAGGCATCGTCCCTCACTGTCTGTTGTCCTTCCCTCCCCAGGCATCGCCCCTCACTGTCTGTTGTCCTCCCCTCACTGTCTGTTGTCCTTCACTCCCCAGGCATCGCCCCTCACTGTCTTGTCCTCCCCTCCCCAGGCTTCGCCCCTCACTGTCTGTTGTCCTCCCCTCCCCAGGCATCACCCCTCACTGTCTGTTGTCCTTCCCTCCCCAGGCATCGCCCCTCACTGTCTGTTGTCCTCCCCTCCCCAGGCATCGCCCCTCACTGTCTGTTGTCCTCCCCTCCCCAGGCATCGCCCCTCACTGTCTGTTGTCCTCCCCTCCCCAGGCATCGCCCCTCACTGTCTGTTGTCCTCCCCCTCACTGTCTGTCCTCCCCTCCCCAGGCATCGCCCCTGTCTGTTGTCCTCCCCTCCCCAGGCATCGCCCCTCACTGTCTGTTGTCCTTCCCTCCCCAGGCATCACCCTTCACTGTCTGTTGTCCTTCCCTCCCCAGGCATCGCCCCTCACTGTCTGTTGTCCTTCCCTCCCCAGGCATCGTCCCTCACTGTCTGTTGTCCCCCCCTCCCCAGGCATCGTCCCTCACTGTCTGTTGTCCTTCCCTCCCCAGGCATCGCCCCTCACTGTCTGTTGTCCTTCCCTCCCCAGGCATCGCCCCTCACTGTCTGTTGTCCTTCCCTCCCCAGGCATCGCCCCTCACTGTCTGTTGTCCTTCCCTCCCCAGGCATCGCCCCTCACTGTCTGGATGCAGGCACTGTGCGCAGCCTCACAGTTGAGGAGTTCTGTGGCGAAAAGTGGGAAGAAAGCATGCAAGCTCACAAGAGCATCAGAGACATGTCTCGACATGTAGTGGATACACAGCCCAGAGAATAACATCACTGCAACAGAAGAATCAACCTGAGTTTGAGTCAGCAGTTTACCCATGAACATATACAGTATTTCCAACAGTCTTTTAAAGAATACAAGACAACAAAACAAACCTCTTCACATTTCTCTCCAATGTCAAAAATTAATAGAACAGTGTAAGACTGCAAACAATAAAGTCAAGCTGTTCGTGTCCCACAACAACCAACAGCAAGTCCACATTGTATTATTCCTTAAAAATGGTTGTTAACCCAGTGAAGTACAATATGCTTATGAAGACATAAGAACAATATATTCACATTGTTAGCTGAAAATACAGGGTTTTCTGAAAAGGCATAATTTAGATCCACAATTTTGTTCAAAAAATGTCTGAACCCACAAGAAATTAATGTGTAATTTTGTGACTAAAATTACAGCATTGTTGGACAAATTCAGGCCATTATAGCCTGCTGTTAAACTTTTTTTTTCTTTTTTTTAACAACACACAAACAAGGCAAACAGACAGGCTCATACACATGAGGACGAAAGAAAAGAAAAACAAAACAACAAAAATCTGCTGTTAAACTATTAAACAAGGTCAAATGTATTAACTGTGCGCAAAACAGCTCTTTCTGATCTGTAGAGAGCTACTAAATCCAATCCTACAACTAGGAGGAATGGACTACAGTGTCTGGCTGCAGACCATTCTAGCCATTAAGCAGTCACTTTTTTTTACAGAGTAACAATCAGCTGAGGCAGCCTCTTAATAGATCTTTAGGTTCCTTGGTCCTTGTGGGATAATTTGGAAAGTGTTGATGAGCATGTATCGTGAGAAGGAGATGTACAGGTAGCGAAACCACAGGAGTTGAGTGCGATGACACAGCATGGCCCCCTGACAAGGAGAAAGACGGTTTTGTTTGAGAGACTGCAGCTTGTAACACAATACACATTCAAATCTGATGCTTACATGTATTTGTTTGATGGAGAGTAGGCTACCTGGATTCAACCAGAGCCATCATCTTGAATTGCAACACCTCTCTACCATTCACACATGGCAAACTTAATGCTTTTGCTTCTATCCACATATACACTGGTTACCACATGCTAACAGGCGCTCCAATAGTAGAAGTGACATGGCTGGCTATTTGGATGCTCACCATGGCTTGCCTGTAGCCGTGTGGGCCTATAATACAGCAGAGGCATGAGGAGGAGAGCCAGCTGAGCGGGAGCTCCAGGAGGGAGAGGTACTTCCTGAGGACGCCAACTGTCTCCAAGGAGAGCAAACAGCAGCCTGGGAGAACAGACACCGACACAGTTAGCGGTTAATGCTATATTTACTGCTCACTACCTCAACAAACAACTGTCCTCTAGGTCCGAGAAGATCTAGGTCATTCTCCAAAAGTGGCTGACCCAGGCTGTTCTTCATGGACTACATTGGTGTTGTAATTGGCTGTGTGAATTAAAGAGATGAGGACTCCTGGTACGACACGGGAGTTGGAGGGCTTATGTGAGATACTTGTAACATCAGGAAAATGACAAACGCACCATAAAAAAAACACACATGTTGCATTATTGAGGATTATTGAGACTTTCAATATATGACTTCATTGTTGTCATGGAACAGAAAACGGGATAATTCTTGTCATGCAGCAAGAGTTGAGGGGGCAGACGGGGCTTTAGGAAAGCTGCTGGTAATAGGCAGGGAGCCTTGCTGCACGGCCAGGCGAAGAGGCTTACGTTGGGGCTTAAATCTCTGACCCCATGCCCCGAGAGGCTGTGGTCAACAGGTGAGGTGCGAAGGCTAGGCCACTCTATGGCCACGTCCCACAGACGAACAAGATCAACTACAGAAAAAAGCGCTCATTCTAGGCTAAAGGCCAAAAACCAGGCCGATCCATTGTCCTAAAAGAAAGAGTCTTGTTCGCTGAACTCCTAAAGGAGGAAGTCTCAGGACTGATGAGATGGCGTTGTCTTCCTGCCATTCAACAGGAGAATGCGACAATATGGATATCAACCTACATGCTTCTCCACGTGTGCAGCATAAGCCACATGCTTTCAGCAATATGAGAATCTGATTTCAGTACTAACAGGTTTTGTGAGGAAATTAAGCTAGAAATTGAGAGTCTGATTAAGTGTGAACATAAAAATGGATGCCTAGACAGAGATTGCAACATCTACCAGCGAGTCTAAAAAAGGTTGAACTATTTGGAACGATGATGCCATGTAGAGTTGGAGGTGGGACATAAAGATGAAAAAAAAGATAAGTGTGAGTGTAAAAACACAAGCTTGTCTGTTGCCTGGCATCAGTGTCTCTCTCACGCTGCCACCACCAGACCAAAATGTGTCATGGAGACACAAAACTCATGAAACTGACTTGAACAGTAGAGGGTGCTGTATATTAACAAAACCCCTCTCAACCACTGGTTGCTTTCCTGGGTTCTCAAGTGAGTAAACGATAGCCTTTCATTTCAGGGTTCCATTTATACCAGGCAGGGAGGATCACTGAGCCTTTCCACTGGGACAACTGGGGTCAAGTTCCTTGAGGCGTTACTGATTCACTTCCCTGGGCCAGAATTTCCCAGCTGGACCTGTGACTCAAACCAGTGACCCTGGCCTCTGGTCACACATTTTGCAGATATAACTTTTTCTCTTTCAATGATCTAATCACCTGAGCAAAATGTCTGGGCTTCAAAACCTACCATCAGGTACTTGGCCAGTGGAGCCCAGATGACTGTAGGTAGAGAAAAAATAATATTACTCAGTGAAAAATAAAGACATAAATGATGTTGTCAGGACATAAATGACTTAGCTTTAGGGGTTTGTGTTGGTGAGTAAAAAAAAAGAAAAAACGCCAGGGTGTGATATGGTCCCCCTTGAGAATATGTCACTGTGAGTTTAAAGGATAAGTCCACCCAAAATACATACTAGTCATGCTCACCCCCATGCCGATGAAAGGTGAACGTTTTTCAGTCCACGAAACATTCAGTGTTTCACAGCAAAACACTATTATTAGCACTGCTTATCAGTCGGCGGAGGTAAGGAGTGTTCATCTTCCGTATATATGATCTTTGTGTGCAACACCCGACCATGCACGAGACATATGAGAACGCCAGGTTTGGACGGGAGTTTGTGTTTTCCCCTGTTTTGGGCATGGTTTCTGAATGACGACGCGCTCCGCAGTGTCTCTATAGTGAAGATTTCAGCTAAAAAAGTATTTTCAAGTCAACTTGGCAATTCAGGGCTTCTGAACACTTGGATTACACCAGGAGCAGTACGGAGGCACTTTCCACCCTGTTTTGTTTTTTTTACATTTGAAAGTTGGTCACCATCCACTTCAATTGTTTACGAGAATTCTGCAACAGTGTTTTGCTGTGAAAAAGAGAAGGACTGAATTTTCATTTTTGGGTGAACTTATCCTTTAAGGTTCGGCGTCAATAGTGAGACATCAACAACCGGAAGCCCTCAGGATTGGGCAGTGCTGCAGCTGAACAAATGTTCTATATCTACTGTTATGTGTCTATATATCTATGTTATTATTATTATTATTATTATTTAATTATATTATATTATCTATATTATATGTGTTTAGAACACGGCTCTCTTGAATACTCGATTCTGATTGGTCAATCAACAAGATTCACCGGTCATTATTTCTCGACAACCGACCGCTGCTCTGCCACACCTGGATTAATCAGTTGATAAGAGCATTTTGTCTGCAGACACTACTAATTAGGCCAACCAGTTGCAGCTGTGGTGTCTTGTGTGCCAATTACGAATGAAACCACTTTGTGTTGAAAACGCTATTAAAAAATCTATTTGAATAATTATTTTTGTCAGATTATTGAATGATTTAGTTGTAGGCCGTGTTCTAAGCGGGATAATGTATACTGAGCCGGTGATTACTGGAAATAATGACCTTCAGGTGAATGATTAAGCCCTCCGCTGCGCGTCGGGCTCAATCTCATCTGTCGGTCATTATTTCCACAGTAATCACCGGCTCAGTATACATTATCCCTTACTTATATTATTATTATATTATATTATTATCTATTTTATGTGTATATATCTACTGTTATGTATGTATATATCTATATTATATTATTATATTATCTCTTTTATATGTGTATATATCTACTGTTATGTGTGTATATATCTATATTATATTATTATTATATTATATTATTATCTCTTTTATATGTGTATATATCTACTGTCATGTATGTATATATCTATATTAGATTATTAATATATGATATTATTATCTATATTATATGTGTATATGAAGAAAAAAAACATCACATGGATGCAACTGGGACGTATCATCAGTGATGTACCCTGGGGTCATAGGATGTTTCGGGTCTCGCCCAGGTGACCCAGCCGGGGTTGATCAAGCCCCGACTTACGTCCCAGTAGCTACCCACGGTCAGCCCTCTTAGGGAAAGACAGGGCCACTCAATCCGCTGCTCCGGAACTACTCTGCCGGGACCGGGAGGCTCTGGCACGTGGAGGGACTGGGCTCTGTGGGTTGCCCCCTGTCCGGGCTCCTCCTACGTCTCACCAGGTCCAGGACCTGTGCGTTGCACCAGACTCCCCCGCTCCAAACATTTCATTCCGGTATAAGTATAAATCTACTGTTATGTGTGTCATTGGATCCTGTTGTGTTCGGTGGGGCTCCTGGACCTGTGGCAACAGCATGCTGATTTGTTACAATGAATGATCATGTGCTTCTCATTATAACTGAAGGGCTATGGTGGCTAGATGCTCCGTATCACATTTTACACTTAATAGAGTGACGCTCCTTCATATCTGGATCAGAAGACAAGCCTTTACTCCAAACTCTTAGTCATGCCAGATTCAATCTAAGAAGGCCGAAAATACGGAATTCTTCCCACATTCGCGCACACAATAGCGGTTGTTAAAACACGGTCGTAAATAAAAACTAAAAGAGCAAACCCCCTGAGATTTAGCACACTGGAACTAGTTCAAATCCCCTCTGGGTTCCAGCTTGATGAGAATCATGAGATGGGCTTTGGAGAGCCCACCTCTTGTCAACAGATGAGGCCTGGAGATGGGCAGGGTGCCAGGGAGGCCTCAGAGAGGGAGAAGACCATGAGGACATGGGGGACTCACTCCACTGTAAGGTGACCAGATGTCCCCGATTTCCGGGGACAGTCCCCGTTTTTGGTGACCTGTCCCCGAAAATGTCTCAGATTTTCTACTCCTCATTTTTAAAGCTATAGTGAAGATATTCATATCATATGAAACTAGAAGACCTAAGGCATCCATTGGTCCCAACCATGTCATGCTACAGATGTTATTCATTTCGTGAAATCTCCAAATCTCAAAGTTTTTGATATCAAATCACAGCGTGATGTTTTCTATGGTGTTCGTCAAGGTCTTGGTGTCTTAAGGTGGCATCTTGGAGGGATGCCCTGCACCATAGTTTATTACAGTATCATGGTCAAAATATGAAACCGGAATTGTCCCCCTTTCTTTATTTCATAGATAATAACAGTGGATATTTTAATGATATATTGACTGCAGAACATTGGAAATGTTCCCCCGATTTTCATTTCAGAAGTCTGGTCTGGTCACCTTACTCCACTGCGACATACATACACATCATTATGGAAAAACTCCACAAATTTTTTTTCTTTCACCATCGGTCTGATGCAACTGGCTCCGTTTAGCCTCTCCAAACCAGAGCCGCCCCCCCCACCACCTCACCACCTCGGGGACATGAGTTACTGCGGGCCGGCTGCCTCTCTGGGATGACCTCTCAGCTATGTAACAGACCAATTCTGAAAACACTGAGTGTGTGTGTGTGTGTGTGTGTGTGTGTGTGTGTGTGTGTGTGTGTGTGTGTGTGTGTGTGTGTGTCTGTGTGTGTGCGTGTCTTTGTGGGGAAACATTTGGATAGGAGGGTGCTGATGTGTGTGCCTGGATGTTTGGTGTTGTATATCTGTGGAGTCTACGAATGCAGGTTTCTTGGTGCAGGTCGAAGCCACAGAGAGTTGCCTTGGGGATGCGGTGTCTTTTAAAATAAAGGGTTTGAAAAAAGAAAATCCTGGCTTCCTATTTCAAAACCGTAAAGTTCGGTCGGTACCTGACCGCTTTGTGGATGGCTATGTGATTGGCATGGCCGCTCACTCCTCGCCCATCAAAGGTCAGCACCTGAAACAATAAAATATCTCACTGTGCTGGTGGAAAGCCAGAATCTGAGGATCTAAAAGTGAATGTGAATAAACTGCATGCAGAGAGAGAGACACACACAGGGAGAGAGAGACAGACAGACAGAGAGAGAGACACAGAGATAGAGAGAGACACACACAGAGAGAGAGACACACACAGAGAGAGAGAGACACAGAGATAGAGACACACACAGAGAGAGAGACACACACACAGAGAGAGAGACACACACACAGAGAGAGAGACACACACAGAGAGAGAGAGACACACACACAGAGAGAGAGACACACACAGAGAGAGAGACAGACAGAGAGAGAGACACACACAGAGAGAGAGACACACACAGAGAGAGAGACACACACACACACACACAGAGAGAGAGATTTGTTTAGGGTTAATGGATGGGTTCCTCTGCGTCTGACAGTGGAGCTGCTTGGCAGCAGACAACCGATATTTAAATGCCTTTTTCTGTGTGCATGCTTGCACACCAGAGGAAGGGGGAAAGAATCAGGTCAAAGGGAAAGAAAAAGTGCTTGACTAAAGAAATTACATTTGCTAAGCTCAGGCGGATTCTACCATGACTATGTTTCTGCAATCAAACATGAAGGAAATAGCTCAACCACCACCCATTCTAAACAAGCCATGAACTTGGTGCGGTAGAAGTTGGACTTGGTGCGGTACAAGTTGGACTTGGTGCGGTACAAGTTGGACTTGGTGCGCTTACTGCGCTACAAGTTGGACTTGAATCCCACAAGTCCCATCACTCCTCTCTATGTGAAGCAAAGCAACGTTTAGTGAACATATAAAAAAACAGAGAACAACATGTTAGACCGAAGAGTAGGAAAACATGATCTACTTCTCACAAAACAGTGCTTGTTGCCTCTGCATATATTAACGCCATCTTTCTTTCTCCTATGTAAAAAAAAAGTGGGGAAAAAAGGTGTTTTTGTGTAACTTTGAAATCCGACACTTTAAAAGTCTCCTTTCCAATGTAGACTAGAGGCATATCTTTGCTGGCGCTGGGAGGAGCCGGTGTTTGTCATCTTTGACAACAAAAACAGATCAGCAACGAGAGGACAGAAGAAGCACCAAGTCGGTTTGGTCTGTGGAGAGCTGTGAGCATCCTGCTGTGTTCCTGCTCCATCATCTCTCCAGAAGAACTGTGTGAGAAGAGTGTGGCTGCTACTGCAGCTTTTTGTTGTTCACAGTGAAATGAGAACCACTTGATTCTAAATTTGCCACATTCCTCCGAGCTAATAATGTGGAACATAATTTGGTCCGATAAGGATCTTGTGTAAGCACAGAGATCCAATCCAAACTTTCTACCGCAGCAGAGGCCATTCCTCCTGGATTCTGGAGGAGGCTCAAATAGAATTTGGACTCAACTGAAGGCGAAAAGGAGGTGCCATGGTCTGCTCATGGTTATTATGAAGACCACAGTGCAGCCGAGATAATGAGCTAGGAAACTGTGGTGCCAAAACTGATGTCATGCACAAATGATTTTTCAAAAACCATCCAACCAGCCAGAATGGCTGCATGAATGTGAGAAAACAGCAAAAAAATGGGGAAAGAGAGTGTTAACATGTGATCAGACGTGACAGTAATGTTCAGTGAAGATCATACTGTGTTGAAGGAGTCACATGTGATCAGACGTGACAGTAATGTTCAGTGAAGATTTGATCATACCGTGTTGAAGGAGTCAGCTCTTATGTGCTTGGCGATTAGAGAAGAGGCCAGTGGGACGCTCCATTCTGCATTGGGGTCATCTGGAAGTTTTCTGGAAGGAAAAGAAAGGACTCTGGTGATTTACAGCATTAAAACCGCCTGTTACTGAGATATAGGTAGGCTGTACATGTCATGGATAGACAGTTTCAACTCGACAACATAAACATGCTAAATTTAACCCCAAAGTTCCTGTCGCAGTGTTTGCTAGTACAACAACTGACATGAGGACATGAACTAGGTTACAAACTGTTCCATAGCGACACAATTCCATCAAAACCATCTATATAAAGGCTCTTTCACACCGGCCTTGAAAGCCGAAAAATGCACGGAAAATAGGATTCGCGCCTCCGATGTGAAAGTCGTGAACGCGCGTTGGTGGATAATTGTTTTACGCCTTTTGTCCCGGCATGGTACGTAGTAACAGCGCCGGGTTACCTGGCAACCCGCCTCCATTTGAAAGCGTTGTCGCAGCAAGCCGGAAAAGGTGCGAATGGTCAGCTCATTCATAAAAAAATTACAGGGGAAATCACCTCATGTAGCAAGAAAGTGCACGAGTGAAAGTAAAAAAAGTAGCCTATACAATCATGACTGCAGGGACGCCAGGAGGAATGCTCCGTGCAGTTAGGCTTTATGCTCAAAACGATGTTGACATTAGTAGGTAAAATTAACGGATATAATAATAAACTTCAGAGGGCTATAGCTGTCTGTGGCGAGTTGGTCTGAGGAGCAGATGCATGCGTTTTGATATTAAGGCGAGTCCGCCCACCATGCGAGTGGTGCTCGCCTTTCAATCCGGGAGCAGGGGATTTCACCTGAAAGTACACTGCAGCACGGGAATGTGGCCGTGCTGCTTGGCTCTGTGTGAAAGCAATTTCTGTGGCGAGGCTGCGGACTTTGCGGGACCTCTAAACTGCTTTTTTGCCACGATCTGTGTGTGAAAGAGCCTTAAGACTTGCATTGCATCCTCCATAACTTCAGTACAACTGAAATCCAAGAGCGTTCTGTTAAGTTTGTTGGCTGTTTCTCAAACGGAGTAATCTGATTCCATTCGTAGCAACAGATCTGTGATCTGATTCCATTCTTAGCAACAGATCTGTGATCTGATTCCATTCCTAGCAACAGATCTGTGATCTGATTCCATTCCTAGCAACAGATCTGTGATCTGATTCCATTCCTAGCAACAGATGTGATCTGATTCCATTCCTAGCAACAGATCTGTGATCTGATTGATTCCATTCCTAGCAACAGATCTGTGATCTGATTCCATTCCTAGCAACAGATCTGTGATCTGATTCCATTCCTAGCAACAGATCTGTGATCTGATTCCATTCCTAGCAACAGATCTGTGCGAAGTGCAGAGTGAACCCTGCCTTTGAAAAAGGGCTTGTGTGGAATGCAAACACCAGGGAGTGCTGGGAGGTCCGGAGGTGAAGGGTCGGAAGGGCCCTAGCATCCTGTTCATCTGAAACGACAGACCAGGGACAACATGGAGCAGACATCACACACTGCGCACAGGAAGTGCACTCAAGCACAGCCTACTAAACATGTACTGTACGCTGCTTCGCTCACTGGCAGAGAAAATCCCCAACCCCAACATAGCTGCTATTTCTCGGCTTAGTTTTCCCTGGCTCTTCATCCAACGCATCTAACTCAGGAGGAATCAGCCACTTCGAAAGGGAGGGAGGTGTGTGTGTGTGTGTGTGTGTGTGATGAGATAAGGAGACAGATCAATGACATGTAGCGTTTGGACATGTGTGTGTGTGTGTGTGTGTGTGTGTGTGTGTGTGTGTGTACACAGTGGGGGTGGGGGCGGATGGGGAGTGAACAGTTGTCCCACACCTCCCCCCCCCCCCCCCCCCATAGTTCCGAACAATGAGCCAGGACAGTTGAGCCAGTGGATGGAAGTGATGGATTACAAACCTAATGGGTGCCAGTGGACTGGGGGTGGGGATCAAGCTTGGGGGTGGGGGTGCCACAGGGGTGGGGGCAGTGGGACCGGGTTCAGAGATAGTTTAAAACGGGCTGTCATCTGAGTGAATGCACTGCTGTGACAATTTGATAACATATTGCTCTGTGTAAAATGCGACACTTTTTGTGGAATCACATCTAACGTCATGCTAAAGCCTGGTAATTTTGCTACAATTAAAAAACAAGAGCCTAAGGAGATCATTTCTCTGCTTGAGACAGAGAGAACTAATAAAAACCAGTAGAGCTTTTTGTGAGTCTGGCCGTGGAGCCTGAAGTGACACCAAGATATGAACTAATACCATATTAATTTCTCAGCTTGGCTCCACTGTAGGTCGGTATGGGTTGTTTTTTGCCCATGCACTTATTTATTTATTATGTCTAAAAAGACGTTTCACCTTACAGTTTGACAGCCGTAGCTAAGCACAAGCGAGCGAGGAGGAGAGAGAGGGAAAAAAGAAAGAAAAATGAGCCAAAGATATAAGACACCTGACCTTTCTCAAGCAGGATGCAGGCAGTGTGTCGGCTTCACTATGGCAACAGTGCAAAATGACCTTGAGTAACCTCCCCAGCCCCCCTCTGTAGCTTTGCATGGGGACGTCTAATTGCTTGCAGGCATCTGTATGCAGTTGTTGAACTTTGGCCCAGTAAGGGGATTCTGTGTGTAGGTGTGTGTATGTGTGTGTGCGCGCGCACACACGTGCGTGCGCGCGCATGTGTGTCAGAGATGGCTTGTTTAGTCTGGTCACATGGACCACAGGCCTCTGGAACTGCCAGACTTCTGTCCACACAGCCCAGATTAAATGTCCTGGGAACGGCTGAAATGCAACTACCGGTACATGCTGACATTACGCCCACAATATCCCACTGTAATAACATTACGCCCGCAATATCCCACTGTAATAAGGCAGTAACAGCTACAATATCTCACTGTAATAACATGACGCCCACAATATCCCACTGTAATAACATGACGCCCACAATATCTCACTGTAATAACATGACGCCCACAATATCTCACTGTAATAACATGACGCCCACAATATCTCACTGTAATAACATGACGCCCACAATATCTCACTGTAATAACATGACGCCCACAATATCTCACTGTAATAACATGACGCCCACAATATCTCACTGTAATAACATGACGCCCACAATATCTCACTGTAATAACATGACGCCCACAATATCTCACTGTAATAACATGACGCCCACAATATCTCACTGTAATAACATGACGCCCACAATATCTCACTGTAATAACATGACGCCCACAATATCTCACTATAATAACATGACGCCCACAATATCCCACTATAATAACATGACGCCCACAATATCTCACTGTAATAACATGACGCCCACAATATCTCACTGTAATAACATGACGCCCACAATATCTCACTATAATAACATGACGCCCACAATATCTCACTGTAATAACATGACGCCCACAATATCCCACTATAATAACATGACGCCCACAATATCTCACTGTAATAACATGACGCCCACAATATCGCACTATAATAACATGACGCCCACAATATCGCACTATAATAACATGACGCCCACAATATCTCACTGTAATAACATGACGCCCACAATATCTCACTGTAATAACATGACACCCACAATATCTCACTGTAATAACATGACGCCCACAATATCTCACTGTAATAACATGACACCCACAATATCTCACTGTAATAACATGACGCCCACAATATCTCACTGTAATAACATGACGCCCACAATATCCCACTGTAATAACATGACGCCCACAATATCCCACTGTAATAACATGACGCCCACAATATCTCACTGTAATAACATGACGCCCACAATATCTCACTGTAATAACATGACGCCCACAATATCGCACTGTAATAACATGACGCCCACAATATCTCACTGTAATAACATGACGCCCACAATATCTCACTGTAATAACATGACACCCACAATATCTCACTGTAATAACATGACACCCACAATATCTCACTGTAATAACATGACACCCACAATATCTCACTGTAATAACATGACGCCCACAATATCTCACTGTAATAACATGACGCCCACAATATCTCACTGTAATAACATGACGCCCACAATATCTCACTATAATAACATGACGCCCACAATATCGCACTATAATAACATGACGCCCACAATATCTCACTGTAATAACATGACGCCCACAATATCTCACTGTAATAACATGACGCCCACAATATCTCACTGTAATAACATGACGCCCACAATATCTCACTGTAATAACATGACGCCCACAATATCTCACTGTAATAACATGACGCCCACAATATCTCACTGTAATAACATGACGCCCACAATATCTCACTGTAATAACATGACGCCCACAATATCTCACTGTAATAACATGACGCCCACAATATCTCACTGTAATAACATGACGCCCACAATATCTCACTGTAATAACATGACGCCCACAATATCTCACTGTAATAACATGACGCCCACAATATCGCACTATAATAACATGACGCCCACAATATCGCACTATAATAACATGACGCCCACAATATCGCACTATAATAACATGACGCCCACAATATCGCACTATAATAACATGACGCCCACAATATCTCACTGTAATAACATGACGCCCACAATATCTCACTGTAATAACATGACGCCCACAATATCGCACTGTAATAACATGACGCCCACAATATCCCACTGTAATAACATGACGCCCACAATATCCCACTGTAATAACATGACGCCCACAATATCCCACTATAATAACATGACGCCCACAATATCCCACTGTAATAACATGACGCCCACAATATCCCACTATAATAACATGACGCCCACAATATCCCACTGTAATAACATGACGCCCACAATATCTCACTGTAATAACATGACGCCCACAATATCTCACTGTAATAACATGACGCCCACAATATCTCACTGTAATAACATGACGCCCACAATATCTCACTGTAATAACATGACACCCACAATATCTCACTGTAATAACATGACGCCCACAATATCTCACTGTAATAACATGACGCCCACAATATCTCACTGTAATAACATGACGCCCACAATATCTCACTGTAATAACATGACGCCCACAATATCTCACTGTAATAACATGACACCCACAATATCTCACTGTAATAACATGACACCCACAATATCTCACTGTAATAACATGACGCCCACAATATCTCACTGTAATAACATGACGCCCACAATATCTCACTGTAATAACATGACGCCCACAATATCTCACTGTAATAACATGACGCCCACAATATCTCACTGTAATAACATGACGCCCACAATATCGCACTATAATAACATGACGCCCACAATATCGCACTATAATAACATGACGCCCACAATATCGCACTATAATAACATGACGCCCACAATATCTCACTGTAATAACATGACGCCCACAATATCTCACTGTAATAACATGACGCCCACAATATCGCACTGTAATAACATGACGCCCACAATATCCCACTATAATAACATGACGCCCACAATATCCCACTGTAATAACATGACGCCCACAATATCCCACTATAATAACATGACGCCCACAATATCCCACTGTAATAACATGACGCCCACAATATCTCACTGTAATAACATGACGCCCACAATATCTCACTGTAATAACATGACGCCCACAATATCCCACTATAATAACATGACGCCCACAATATCCCACTATAATAACATGACGCCCACAATATCCCACTGTAATAACATGACGCCCACAATATCCCAATGTAATAACATGACGCCCACAATATCTCACTGTAATAACATGACGCCCACAATATCTCACTGTAATAACATGACGCCCACAATATCCCACTATAATAACATGACGCCCACAATATCCCACTATAATAACATGACGCCCACAATATCCCACTGTAATAACATGACGCCCACAATATCCCAATGTAATAACATGACGCCCACAATATCTCACTGTAATAACATGACGCCCACAATATCCCAATGTAATAACATGACGCCCACAATATCCCAATGTAATAACATGACGCCCACAATATCTCACTATAATAACATGACGCCCACAATATCCCACTATAATAACATGACGCCCACAATATCCCACTATAATAACATGACGCCCACAATATCTCACTATAATAACATGACGCCCACAATATCTCACTGTAATAACATGACGCCCACAATATCCCACTGTAATAACATGACGCCCACAATATCTCACTGTAATAACATGACGCCCACAATATCCCACTGTAATAACATGACGCCCACAATATCTCACTGTAATAACATGACGCCCACAATATCCCACTGTAATAACATGACACCCACAATATCCCACTGTAATAACATGACGCCCACAATATCTCACTGTAATAACATGACGCCCACAATATCCCACTGTAATAACATGACGCCCACAATATCGCACTATAATAACATGACGCCCACAATATCTCACTGTAATAACATGACGCCCACAATATCTCACTGTAATAACATGACGCCCACAATATCGCACTATAATAACATGACGCCCACAATATCGCACTATAATAACATGACGCCCACAATATCGCACTGTAATAACATGACGCCCACAATATCGCACTATAATAACATGACGCCCACAATATCGCACTGTAATAACATGACGCCCACAATATCCCAATGTAATAACATGACGCCCACAATATCTCACTGTAATAACATGACGCCCACAATATCTCACTGTAATAACATGACGCCCACAATATCTCACTGTAATAACATGACGCCCACAATATCCCACTGTAATAACATGACGCCCACAATATCTCACTGTAATAACATGACGCCCACAATATCCCACTGTAATAACATGACGCCCACAATATCTCACTGTAATAACATGACGCCCACAATATCGCACTATAATAACATGACGCCCACAATATCCCACTATAATTACATGACACCCACAATATCCCACTGTAATAACATGACACCCACAATATCCCACTGTAATAACATGACGCCCACAATATCCCACTGTAATAACATTACGCCCGCAATATCCCAATGTAATAACATTACGCCTACAATATCCCACTGTAATAACATGATGCCCACAATATCCCACTGTAATAACATGACACCCACAATATCCCACTGTAATAACATTACGCCCACAATATCCCACTGTAATAACATTACGCCCGCAATATCCCAATGTAATAACATTACGCCCACAATATCTCACTGTAATAACATGACACCCACAATATCCCACTGTAATAACATGACGCCCACAATATCTCACTGTAATAACATGACGCCCACAATATCTCACTGTAATAACATGACGCCCACAATATCCCACTGTAATAACATGACGCCCACAATATCCCACTATAATAACATGACGCCCACAATATCTCACTGTAATAACATGACGGCCACAATATCTCACTGTAATAACATGACACCCACAATATCCCACTGTAATAACATGACGCCCACAATATCCCACTGTAATAACATTACGCCCGCAATATCCCAATGTAATAACATTACGCCCACAATATCTCACTGTAATAACATGACACCCACAATATCCCACTGTAATAACATGACGCCCACAATATCTCACTGTAATAACATGACGCCCACAATATCCCACTGTAATAACATGACACCCACAATATCCCACTGTAATAACATGACGCCCACAATATCTCACTGTAATAACATGACACCCACAATATCCCAATGTAATAACATTACGCCCACAATATCTCACTGTAATAACATGACACCCACAATATCCCACTGTAATAACATGACGCCCACAATATCCCACTGTAATAACATTACGCCCGCAATATCCCAATGTAATAACATTACGCCTACAATATCCCACTGTAATAACATGATGCCTACAATATCCCACTGTAATAACATGATGCCCACAATATCCCACTGTAATAAGGCAGTCACAGCTACAATATCTCACCACAGTGGGACAGAGAAACAAACAGAGCCCCAGCTCAGTTTCTTTGTCCCACTGTGATGTCATAAATCCCACTGTGACATCATCCGTGATGTCATAAATCCCACTGTGACATCATCAGTGATGTCATAAATCCCACTGTGACATCATCGGTGATGTCATAAATCCCTCATAAATCCCACTGATGAAATACCATTGTGACATCATCAGTGATGTCATAAATCCCACTGTGACATCATCAGTGATGTCATAAATCTGACATCATCAGTGATGCTGGTCTCATTGGCCACGCAGCAGCCGAGCCCGCACTGCGGCCGATCTGCGAATGGGAGCTGCAGGGTTAAGCTGTGTTCACACCGACCTATTAAAGTTTTTCGCTGGCATCGAGTTTACATACAAAGTCAATGCAAACGAGCGATTGAGCGTATATTCACCCGGGAGAAAAATCGCTGGGCGTCCGAGCGGCAGAGACAGAGCGATAGGGAGAAAATACGCTCGTCGCCCGAGATGAAATATCCCAACTCGAGCGAAAATACGCTGGCATCAGTCGCTCGCTGTTCAACGCTGATTGGCTGCCATGTGAGAGCGAGTCAAGGATCACACTGGCTTGGAACAAACCGCTGGTTTATTGTGTGGCAACAAACCGCATTGACAGGCTGACAGCTGACATGAAGTGAGGGTCTGTACTACCGGTATGGAGCTCGCATTAGGAGCACGCTGATAGGCTTAGCTTGTAAACAACGACGGGGGCTCGTAGTGGACAAACAGCATGACATTGTGTAACGTTATAGTCCCCACATGTCCGTCAATTCGTGTGCCTGTTGATGAGCGATTTAAACAGAGCGACAGAGCGATTCCAAAGGGTTGAATTAAGCGACAGAGCGAAAAATAAATATCTCGGTGTGAACACAGCTTTAGCTGGGCGAACTGCAGGACGGGTAGCTCGCCCGCATAATTGAGCCCGCGTAGCGCGCGAGATCCCTAGTGTGATAAAATGACAGTTTGTTGCTGCCTCCCGGGCTCGGTGAGAGAGAAATGCAAGTGTTTTGACTGTGTAGGCTAATCTGTGATGACATGTGTGCAACTAGGTTAAGAATACAGCCAGGGGTCAGTGGCAAGGCTGGAACATCTCACCTCTATTTACTGTTCCTGGCTGCTTGCTTATAAATCAGAGCCTGCTAAAGCAGCCGGTCACGTGAACTCACATTGTGTTAGCGGCTGTTTACCAGGCTATATAAATCAGCCAGGGCTACTTTCACTTCTGATCAATGCATCATTAAACCTAATGTGGGTAGGTGGCGCCGGCGACTATTGTTGTCCTTTCCCCCCACTGGAAACTACTGCTGTGCTGTTTACAACTCTCTGATCCACTGGTACAAATAATGATCCTGATCCTGTTTTAAATTCCGATTAGCTTCCGAGTAAAGATTGTATAACCTCAAGCATATTATCGGGGACAGCATCTAATTATTAAATCAGTAACACATGAGGCAGGAAGATCCAGAGGCAGAGAGAGAGACTTCAGTTCAGCCCAATGGATAATGTCATTAAGAGGTGGAATGGATGGATTTGTGCAGTGAGCAGCGATAATGGTGAGCAGGGAGCGGAGGGAGGTCAAGCCAGTGTAAGTGGAGGGGCAGTGGAGCGTGCTCAGATCAGGCCTGATCACAAAGGCCCCAACGTGCACCGGGGCCCCAGATACTGTCAACACAGCTGTCCTATTCAGCGTGCATTACAAGGAAAACCCTATTTTAGAACAGAATTCACATGCTATTCCTGTCATCTTGGAGAGCTATGTCTACATTATTAATCTGTTGATGATTTTCTCAACTAATCAATTAGCCGTTAACTCGTTTCGTCTATAAAATGTCACAAAATGGTGAAAAATGTTGATCACCTTTTCCCCAAAGCCCAAGATGACATCCTCAAATGTCCTGTGTCCTGACAAACAGTCCACAACCCAAAGATAATCAGTTTATCTTATTAATATAATTGGGCGGCAGTCTGCGAGGAGCCATGGCGTTGGTGGTGATCAGGGGAGGGGGTGGGGCGAAACAACTGCTCCAGTGATGATGAACAGCAGCTGAGGATGCCGGCACAACTGTGAGTGATGACTGCACAGATGTGAGTAATGACGTAGTGACATGGGCTCTATATACTACCAGGAGAAGGGGCAGTTGTGACGTCAACAGACGCCACTCAGGCAACTGTGACGTCACCTCAGCTACGCCACTCGAGCGATTGTGACGTCATCAGTGTTGACACTTTGAGCAGGGAGTTACACCCCCAAATGACAAGGGGCATGAACAGCATGGGGTGCACTAAATGATGCTGAAGAAGTCGGTCTTACATGATTGAAATATTGTCGAGACAACACTTGACGATTAATTTTCTGTCGATCGATTAATCGACTAATCGTTGCAGCTCTAAAACAGGTGAAAAATATTGGCCAGTGGAGTAAGATCATTTGTAGCCTACTTGTTTCCAAAGCAGTTTTACCTGTTTTGAAGAGACAATATCTTGAAATAAGGTCGGTCACTCCACTTGTAATTCTAGAAAACTCTGATTTGTGTAAAATGTGAAGTTATGACCTAAATAAAATGCCAGATGTTCACTTGTTTAAACAAAGAGAAACAGAGAGAAACAAAGACTTGTGAAGAAAGATTTGCAGTGTAAAGACAAATAACAGTAAGTGTAGTAAGTGAGTAGGAGACCAATTTTGCAGTGATTTTCCAGGATATGACGCATTTCCTGGTTAGTAAGCGTTTGTCTTACAGTGAAATACATCCCCACTTGATTGTGAAAATCCATCCAAGCACTTTAGAGTCGACAAACAAAGAAGTGGTTTCTATCTTTAGGAGTTTTTAATTTTCAGAACTATTGTTTCAGTTTTAAGGCTTGACATTAATTTTAAACTTTGTATGGAGGTCACTGCAGGCCACAAACTGCAACTATAAAGGCGCTGACAGGGTTCTGCCACCCTCGACTTGGACCCTTGCCGCCGACTAGCGGCGACAGCGAGACTGTGCATACTCGACTGTGCACACTCGAACGCACGATCGGCGCGTTGGCTGCGGTACACGTCCAAAACACTAGGTGGCTTGTGGTACACATATGTCCGTTACATGACATTATCGTGTCGTTTACATTTTATTGTCCCTCCATTTCAAAACTCATTCCGGTGAACCTGCAGAAGGCTTTGCTAGATGAGGGACAAGCACTATTAAATGAGGAAATGGCATTTCCTCATTCCTCACAACAAGTATGTCAGCGGATATGTGCGCGGCCCAAGGCAACGGCCAATCACAGCTCTTGTGCTGGTCACGTCACGTCCGCGTTGATGCCGCGGAGTCACATTTTCGAGGAGCTGCACGCCCCCTCCGCCGAGCTGCGCCGATAGGATGCCCAGCTGCGGCGACCCCCTCGGCGCAGTCAGCGCTGGCGATTTCGCGCGAGCATAATTTGCGCTTTAACCAAACACCAAGGGAGAGGTTGATGAATCATTTGGAGAATGTCTGACTTGGGATTTCTACAGTAGAATTTGGTAAAACTACGTAAAGGATAAATTCACTCAAAAATGAAAAGTCATTCATTATCTATACACCCCCATGCCGGTCGTCATTTACACCATGTTTTAGCTGAAATCGTCAGTGTAGCAGTGAGCTGAGACTCCCGTTTTCACTTTCACTTTAAGCTCACGGCCTCACTGAAGATTTTCGCTAAAAACAGGGTATAAATGTACGGTAAATGACATCTTAAGTAGAAAATATTTTGTAGTCAACCGATGACGTCATTATCTCATATTTGACACTCTCTGACACCCTGCAGTGCTCTGGGCTGGCAAATGATTCTGCTTGCTACTGTAAAATATAGAGATCTTAATAAAGGAAATATTGTACTTTTGGACCCATGGTGCAATTGTTTGGCTAAAAAACACTTGGATGATGCTGTAAGCTGTTAGGGACGGGGGAAAAAAAATATATATATATATTTAGCTGCAAAAGATGGTTAACTTCAATAGTTTGGGAGAAGGTGTCATGGAGCTACAGGGACTATCTCACTGTGTGTTTGGTGGTCCTACCAACTTCAATGAAGTTTCCACTGACATAACTGGATGTTTGTTTTGGGATGATGACACACTGTAACACGTTGGATCATGATCACCCTCTCCCAGTGTAGGAAATGTAAGAAATTTGTTTGAGGGCAACTTTTGTCTCCACTCTCTAAAAACTGGGGGCATTTACAAAATTTTGGGGGCACTTTAAAACAATAGTAATTAGTGCATAAAGTTACTAAAGCGTAGTGTGAACAACAGCATTGGGTGAGTGTGTTCTTCATCGTCTTCTGTCAACCAGAGAAGAGATGGAAATTAAATGAATTGAATTCAAATAAAATGATCAAAATATTGGAGGCAATTTTTGCCCCTGGATCATGGTTTTTAGTGGCCTTCTGAGATTTCTTTTGCGGCATTTTTGTCGTTGCCCCTGGCTAAATTCCTACACTGCCCTCTCCCATTTAAAGGTCTGTTCAGAGATAATTATTATTTATTAGACAAAATAACATGCACTATCGAGGCCAGTGGTTCTCAAATGTTTTCACATGAAGGACCCCTAAACTGACAAAAATTAGACCACGGACACCCATTTCATAGGATTTTGTCCCACAGTCCCCCATAAGATTGATGCTTTTAGATGTTTTATTACGGACAGTGAATAAAACCCATGACCAAAATAATAGTCATCTGCAGCTGCAGGAGGCTGTGCTGCTGTGGATGCGTGTGATGTGATGACTGGTGCGACGGCAGACAACCTTTTGCCTCACACAGGAGCTGAGTCACGGTCAAACACACATTCCAGAGGCAGCCAAACAGCCACATACAGTAGATGGATGTCAATCTAATCTAAGGCCATCATTCTGTATAAACTACACTTAGAACAAATCTCTCTCTGTGACTTGAAGCACTGCCTCGCCATTGTGCGTCCGAGTTGTAAACATGAAAAATGGACAGGCCACCAACGGTCGGGGGACGGCGTCTTTTTTTCTCTGTGCGCAATGCGCAATGACAAACAAGACAAAACAGGCAGAGGTCAGGTCAAGGATGTACATCTGCACACACTTGGACGGAGACGGCCGAGAACAAAGCCAAACAGCGGCTAGCCATTTGCAGACACACAAAGAGAAAAACAGATCAGAATGACCTACATTGGAAGTGCTCAGAGCCGTGCCAAAATGTATCCCACAGTCCTTGGCAGTTGGCTTCAGCAGACATGGGAAGGAGAGGTGGGGTGGGGTGGAGTGGAGGGAGAGAGAGAGAGAGAGAGAGAGAGAGAGAGAGGCAAGAGGGGGAGAGAGAGAGAGAGAGAGAGGCAAGAGGGGGAGAGAGAGAGAGAGAGAGAGGCAAGAGGGGGGAGAGAGAGAGAGAGAGAGAGGCAAGAGGGGGAGAGTGTGAGAGAGAGAGAGGCAAGAGGGGGAGAGTGTGAGAGAGAGAGAGGCAAGAGGGGGAGAGAGAGAGAGAGAGAGAGAGAGAGAGGCAAGAGGGGGGGAGAGAGTGAGGCTGGGGCTCTCAAAGAGCAGATTAGGTGTGTGTTTTTGGGCAAACAACAAAATACACAGGAGGGGAAAATGGGCTGCGCTCCAGTTCAGCAGAAAGGCAGACAGCACTAAGATCAAAGTTCAGCCATGTTCTGTGTGCACAAGATGATAAAATGGTGAAGTCTGTATGTGTGTGTGTGTGTGTGTGTGTGTGTGTGTTTAAAACGCCCCACCAACAATGTTCTCTGGGGCAGACAATCTGGGCAGGCTGCCAGCTTATTACTGTGAGTTCCAGGTTAGTGGCAGAGTTCATACGGCACTCCTGCTGGTGAGTGAGCCAACATGTAGGTGCTCACATGTAGCCAGACCCAAGCTTCTCAGAAACTCTAAACACGTTCTAGAAAAAGCTGCTGGGCTGATCCACACAAAACAATACTTTCTCTGTAACACGACCCTAACGCTAAGCCTACTTTCTCTGTAACACGACCCTAACCCTAACCCTACTTTCTCTGTAACACGACCCTAACCCTACTTTCTCTGTAACACGACCCTAACCCTACTTTCTCTGTAACACGACCCTAACCCTACTTTCTCTGTAACATGACCCTAATGCTACTTTCTCTGTAACACGACCCTAACCCTACTTTCTCTGTAACACGACCCTAACCCTACTTTCTCTGTAACATGACCCTAACCCTACTTTCTCTGTAACACGACCCTAACCATACTTTCTCTGTAACATGACCCTAACGCTACTTTCTCTGTAACACGACCCTAACCATACTTTCTCTGTAACACGACCCTAACCATACTTTCTCTGTAACACGACCCTAACGCTACTTTCTCTGTAACACGACCCTAACCATACTTTCTCTGTAACACGACCCTAACCCTACTTTCTCTGTAACACGACTCTAACCCTACTTTCTCTGTAACACGACCCTAACCATACTTTCTCTCTAACATGACCCTAACGCTACTTTCTCTGTAACACGACCCTAACCATACTTTCTCTGTAACATGACCCTAACGATAAGCCTACTTTCTCTGTAACACGACCCTAACCATACTTTCTCTGTAACATGACCCTAACGCTACTTTCTCTGTAACACGACCCTAACCATACTTTCTCTGTAACATGACCCTAACGATAAGCCTACTTTCTCTGTAACATGACCCTAACGCTAAGCCTTCTTTCTCTGTAACACGACCCTAACCCTACTTTCTCTGTAACACGACCCTAACGCTAACCTCTCTGTAACACGACCCTAACGCAGCCTTCTTTCTCTGTAACACGACCCTAACCCTACTTTCTCTGTAACACGACCCTAACGCTAAGCCTACTTTCTCTGTAACACGACCCTAACGCTAACCTCTCTGTAACACGACCCTAACGCAGCCTTCTTTCTCTGTAACACGACCCTAACCCTAACCTCTCTGTAACACGACCCTAACGCAGCCTTCTTTCTCTGTAACACGACCCTAACCCTACTTTCTCTGTAACACGACCCTAACGCTAAGCCTACTTTCTCTGTAACACGACCCTTACCCTAACCCTACTTTCTCTGTAACACGACCCTAACGCTAAGCCTTCTTTCTCTGTAACACGACCCTAACGCTAAGCCTTCTTTCTCTGTAACACGACCCTAACCCTACTTTCTCTGTAACATGACCCTAACCCTACTTTCTCTGTAACACGACCCTAACGCTAAGCCTTCTTTCTCTGTAACACGACCCTAACCATACTTTCTCTGTAACACGACCCTAACGCTACTTTCTCTGTAACACGACCCTAACCATACTTTCTCTGTAACACGACCCTAACCCTACTTTCTCTGTAACACGACCCTAACGCTAAGCCTTCTTTCTCTGTAACACGACCCTAACCATACTTTCTCTGTAACATGACCCTAACGCTACTTTCTCTGTAACACGACCCTAACCATACTTTCTCTGTAACATGACCCTAACGATAAGCCTACTTTCTCTGTAACATGACCCTAACGCTAAGCCTTCTTTCTCTGTAACACGACCCTAACCCTACTTTCTCTGTAACACGACCCTAACGCTAAGCCTACTTTCTCTGTAACACGACCCTAACGCTAAGCCTTCTTTCTCTGTAACACGACCCTAACCCTACTTTCTCTGTAACACGACCCTAACGCAGCCTTCTTTCTCTGTAACACGACCCTAACCCTACTTTCTCTGTAACACGACCCTAACGCTAAGCCTACTTTCTCTGTAACACGACCCTTACCCTAACCCTACTTTCTCTGTAACACGACCCTAACGCTAAGCCTTCTTTCTCTGTAACACGACCCTAACCCTACTTTCTCTGTAACACGACCCTAACGCTAAGCCTACTTTCTCTGTAACACGACCCTTACCCTAACCCTACTTTCTCTGTAACACGACCCTAACGCTAAGCCTTCTTTCTCTGTAACACGACCCTAACCCTACTTTCTCTGTAACATGACCCTTACCCTAACCCTACTTTCTCTGTAACACGACCCTAACGCTAAGCCTACTTTCTCTGTAACACGACCCTAACCCTAACCATACTTTCTCTGTAACACGACCCTAACCCTAACCATTCTTTCTCTCTAACATGACCCTAACCCTACTTTCTCTGTAACATGACCCTAACCCTATGTGGCCGGGTGGAACCGATGAACGCAGGTCGGGTTGCGTGTCGGACATGGATGTGGGCGGACCTGGGTTTCCCTGTTTTTGTATTTCCGCCGGCAGAGCAGCACGAGCAAACATTTCTGCTTTGAGTTGAGACGCGCTGGTCGCTAGAGTTAGGACGTGCGGCACTGCCCGTTTGAGTTGTGTGACCCGGAGTCAGCACGGCACACGGTGAACTACAGCCGACACGCTAATACCGGAGCGGTACTGTGAACTACCGCCGACACGCTAATACCGGAGCGGTACTGTGAACTACAGCCGACACGCTAATACCGGAGCGGTACTGTGAGCTACAGCGAGACACGCTTATACCGAAGCTGTTTGATTTACGTGTGAGTATGTGATTACTTCTGTGAACGAATATTCTAAAACGTTAAGTGAAGTGTCTGAATGTGGGCTTGATGGGTGATTAACTATTTCCAGGAAGGAGTTATCGGCCGGGCAGGCTTCACGAAGGGGGGTAGGCACGTGCCAGTGTTGCGCAGGTATTTTATTATTGTTTATATGTTGTTTGCATTTTCTTTCTAATCGATGTGTCCGGATGCTTGTCAAGATGTTTAAATGTGTCGGAGGGTTAATGGGCTGTGACTCTTCCTAGCGCCGTTGGTCGTAGCGGTGGGTCCCGGGGCTTTGCAGCTCGAGTCCAGAGTGAGTCCTCTAATCTCCTTTAAGGGGTGAGCATTGCTGCTACTGCTTGGGAAGTGGGCAGTTTATTTAACTATTCCTTTGTATACATGGTGGATGTATTTTATGTGTGTGGTTAATATTGTTCCTGTTGTGTTGTTATTCTAGGATGATCATCCAGGTGTGGTCACTGCTGTAGCCTAGGATTATTCAGGAAAGACATTTGTGAACCTGTAGCACCTGTTGCACAAAGAGAACATTATTTTTGTATATTCAACTTGCCTCTCTCGGAGTAGAAACTGTCAATAACAGAAATTGTGAATAAAGATTATTTTTCTGTAAACTCTCTTAGTGTCTGGCTGCTTGCCTTTTAGAGGTCCAAGACCTGCTCAGCATTTCTCGTAAGGTCACACCTACTTTCTCTGTAACATGACCCTAACCCTACTTTCTCTGTAACACGACCCTGACCCTAACCCTACTTTCTCTCTAACATGACCCTAACCCTACTTTCTCTCTAACATGACCCTAAAGGCCTAAACAGACTCGTCCGTCCGCCTTGAATTGGAGCCGTCTCGCCATCTGCCGGCGCCAGCGAGCCCTACATGCTCGGACGCCACTACGCCCTCCCTCCTCCCACCCTCCCTCCTCCTGTGGAAGCTCCGTGTGAAAATGGCGGAGATTGTGTGCCAGGCAGTCTGAATGAAATTGAATGTAACGTTCCCAATTCCATGTATTAAATTCTAAAAAACGACCCTCAACATTTGGGAAGGCTAAGCCACACAACTAGTTTGTTATAATCTAACGTCATGCTTTGAAAGGCGACTTTACGACGATGAGCCAAGGCAACGGCCAGTCACAACTCTCGTGCAGCTGACGTCACGCATGTATCGTGAGCGCTGAGTCACATTTTCGAGCAGCCCCCGTCAGCCGACGGCGCCCCCTCCCCGTAGGACGGCGCTCCACCCACCGTCTTACGGGGAGGGCGGGGCGAGGCTCTGACGGACGACCATGTTTAGGACTTAACCCTACTTTCTCTGTAACATGACCCTAACCCTACTTCACGACCCTAACCCTAACCCTACTTTCTCTGTAACACGACCCTAACCCTAACCCTACTTTCTCTGTAACACGACCCTAACCCTACTTTCTCTGTAACACGACCCTAACCCTAAGTCTACTTTCTCTGTAACACGACCCTAACCCTACTTTCTCTGTAACACGACCCTAACCCTAAGTCTACTTTCTCTGTAACACCAGGAGACTGAAAGCTGTGCAGCTGCATCAACACAACAAAACTAAAGTAGAAAATAGAGACAGAGCAAGCGATTGTCCGCTGATATTTGTTCGATGTTTTGGCTCGATGATGAGGTTTAAGTGCAGCTTTAATAGGGAAGTATTTACAGCTATATTGAATTAATATTTAAAGAACTACGGCCATTTCTTCACATGTCCCCTGTCATTTCATACTACCAAAAAGTATTTGGAAAGATTAAGATTATACTGAATAAAGTACCGGTAGTCATTTCTTAATTTGATGTCCAAAAGTCTTATTGTGTATTGTTCATTTCGTTCAAAATGACTCTGAGACACTCAAGATCAAGAATGTGACTAGGGTACATGAGAGCAAGTAAACAAGTCGGAGTTATCAATCCAGCTTTGAACTGTCATGTTCCTGCTACACAGCTTCCAGACTGGAATGTGCAACCGTTTTCTCCTCAATAATTTTCCGACAGAGCTCCACGGGAAAATTGTCTGGGAGAAACCAAAGCAGACTGAAGCAGTGTGGCATCCTTCATTCCCTGCTCTACTTCTGACAAGCAGACAAGCTCAAAAGTTCCCCAAAACGAGAAACACTAGCCGCTTTCACACCGACCTTGAAAGCCGCAAAATGCACGGAAAATAGGATCCGCGCCTCCGATGTGAAAGTTGTGAAAGCGGGTTGGTGGATAATTGTTGTACGCCTTTCGTTCCGCCAGTGCACCTAGTCACAGCGCCGGGTTACCAGGCAACCCGCCTCCACTTGAAAGCGTAGGAGTGGCAACACGGAATGGTGCAAATGGCGAGCTCATTCATAAAAAAAGAATACAGGAGAAACCACCTCATGCAGCAAGAAAAGCATAAGTGAAAGTAAAAAAGTAGCCTATACAATCATGACTGCAGGGGCGCCAGGAGGAATGCTCCATGCCTGGTAAGTTAGGCTTTATGCTAAAACGATGTTGACATTAGTAGGTAAAATTAACAGATATAATAATAAGCTTCAGAGGACGTATAGCTGTCTGTGGCGAGTTGGTCTGAGGAAATTCCCTCTGGAAACCAGCTCCAGAACTGCAATCTGTCTAGCTAGCCAGTTGTGCATTCCCTTACAAAAACTACTAACGTTATAGTAGTCATGTGCATTTAAGCCTATACTATTCCCCCGACGAACGTTATGCAGACTGCAGCTGTTTGATATGCGGGCGTCGTCTTTCAGAACGGACGCTAATTAGGCTACTTCATGAGAATAATTTGCTTTACAAAAAACTGGAAGCAAAAGATAAGAATTAGCCTTGTACCTAATAGGCTACATGATGGTGCATGCATCTGTGATCCATAAAGGCGATCAGATGAATATTGAAAGCCTTGTTACTAGGGCTGTGGCGATTCACTTATCTCCCGATTCGATACTATCACGATTCTTGGGTGCCGATTCGATTTATATTGCGATTCTTAAGTATTGCGATTCTACGATTATTGCGATTCGATATTACGATTTATTGCGATTTTTGTTAATTTTTTTCTTTTCTTTTTTCAGTTTGCTTTTTTACACTAGATTAGAACATGGGAAAAGTTTAATCATACACTAGAGACTGTATGTTATATATCATGAGTAGGGCTGGGCGATATAGTTAAAAACAGGGGCGGACTGGGATCATAATTCAGGCAGATACCAAGCAGGCCAGGCCGATATGGGCCGACGCGCGTGAAATTTGGGCCGTTTGAAGCCCAATTTGGGCCGTTTGAAGCCAGATTTGGGCCGTTTGAAGTCCAATTTTACAATGAGATGCACCCACTTTAACCCTGAAGTGTAATTATTACTTCAGACTAACTAATAAAGTAATAAAACCGCTAGTAAACCAGTAGGCGGCGCCTGACCTGCTGTTCAGTGAGTGGCCTGACTGCAAGCACCCAATTTTTTTTTGTGATTATCGATTCTGGAATAAAAGATCGATTCAAAAAATCGTGACATTAAAAATCGCGATACTTAGGTGAATCGATTTTTTCCCCCACCCCTACTTGTTACCATGCTGCCTGTGGACAACACTTTCGTGTTTTATCACTAATCACTTTGATCCTTAACGAGCGCAGCTGCACGTTGGCTGCCATACATCGGCGATGTTTGGTTGTTGAATGAATTCATTCAGCATACAGCAGCCTAGGCTACACTACCGTAACCTATGAAAATATTAATTTGGGCTAGGAGGAGCTGGGTGGAAATGCCTCCGGTTGCCTTTCAATCCGGGAGCGGTGGATGTCACTTGAAAGCACACCCCAGGATCGCAATGTGGCAGTGCTGCTTGGCTGTGTGTGAAAGCAATTTCTGTGGCGAGGCGGCCGGCTTTGCGGGCCTTCTGAACTGCAATTTTGGCGATCTGTGTGTGAAAGCAGCTACTGATACAAGGTAAATAGACACCTTGGTATGTAACTCATAATTGACCTAGAAATCATAATCAGGCAAGTCTGTACTCTGTACGAAATTTACCAGTAGCTACTGGTGAGTGTGGGACTGTAGTTGGGAGAAAGTAGCACCAAAATGCATGTATTGAATTTAGGAATGGAAAAGAAAAGTTTAAAATGTCACTGTTGAACAGGTTGCTCTAATGAGCCTAACCCTGACGCCCTCACAGTTACCCAAAAGTAGCTACCCAATTTCCCCATGGGGATAACTGAGGTTTCATCATCTTCATCATCTGGAAACATATGCAAACAGTTCAGTGGTGCAATAGCATACATTATGTGTTGCATCAACTTCAAACTTTATTTATTCCCAATAAGTATGACCATCTAAGCTCTTAAAATGGGAACGTCTCTAAATCACATGAAGCACACATACAGTACATCTGCCACTTAAATATACTTGGGTTAGGAAATCTCTCTACTAAAACTTTTCCAGATTCTTTAAAACTACACTTCTATACACCATCAGTGTGTAAACCCAAAATAACAAATTATCACCAAACAGATCACCAACATAACATTAGGTAGATAGACAAATGAAGGGATACATCAAATGTCAGCTTGGAATCCCAGGGCTGTGTCCGGGGGCACGGTGTCCCGCAGCGCAGACCTCTCAATGCCTCTGAGGCCTGATCATTTATTGCCCCTGTGACACAGAGAGCC
Source organism: Poromitra crassiceps (assembly GCF_964638095.1). Lineage (NCBI taxonomy): Eukaryota > Metazoa > Chordata > Actinopteri > Beryciformes > Melamphaidae > Poromitra > Poromitra crassiceps. The sequence goes on from NC_139623.1 coordinate 43,870,069, forward strand.
AATACATCAGGCTAGCCGGCTCGGCTCTGTTGTGCTGAGAATGGGAGGGTGTGATTTGTGGTCGACTCACTATTTACTATTTGTTCTGATAGACACTGGGGGCTGGGGGACTGATGGGGGGCTGGAGGAGGGGGGCTGGGGGACTGATGGGGGACTGGAGGAGGGGGGCTGGGGGACTGATGGGGGGCTGGAGGAGGGGGACTGATGGGCTCAACATGCTGGCCTCTGATTCCGGAAACCAGAGAGAACCAAAGTCAACGTCACTTCCTGCCTCGCCATGCGTACCAGTGTCTAAAAAAAAGATATGAATGGTGGTGAACGGACAGATACGTTACTTGTTTTGATCCCGTTTGAATTGTGCCACGGGGTACACGTTTGTCAATTTAAAAGATAACTTTGCAAGTCAAGAAAGTCACAGTTTGTGGTAAAACTGTGGCACTATAGTTAGAAATCAGAAAGACCACAACCAGTCGCGTAAGTGACATCTCTCCCGCCAGGCCATGTTGCTGTTGCTGTGACGTACATTGTGCCAGACGAGAGATGTAGTCGATTGAGTTGTTTCATACACAACTAAACGTTATGTTTCAGTTTCAGGACAAACTGCGACTTTCTTGATATGCATGCATAGTTATATTTTAAATTGACAAAATTGACATGTGGACCTCATGGCACAATTCAAATGGGATCAAAAAAAGTATTGCCTCTTGCCGTTCACCTAGCCTGGGTGAACCCAGCCTCCACGTGACCTGCTCTCAGACCTGTTCTCAGTCACTAGCCGTTCACCACCATTCATATTTTTTTTAGTCGCTGACATGCATGGCAACACAGGAAGTGACGTTCACTTTGGTTCTCTATATCACCTCATGTAGAAGAGACGGTCTAGCTTGAGAGACTAACAGGAAGTGTAAACACAATCAGAACCGATTGTGTTTACACTTCCTGTGGCAGAGCTTATCCCCGCAGTCTGCTTCCAGTGATTCACTAGCTTTGACCAGAGATGATCTCTGGTTTGACCAAGTAAACCAGCCGGCGTTTTGAACAGGAAGTCGTAACACAACGGGTCAAGTGGGTGGGGCTAAATAAGGTGATACCTAGCGGGTTCAGACTAGATGCTCTGAGCCCTCGGCGACAGTTTTCCCATAAACTAACTACTGACTTGGCAAATTCTATGTAACATACAAAATAAAGCAAACAGTAATGTCTAAGAATGCAAAGAAATGTAACTGGCTCGTTAAAGATTCCAGGCGGGCAGGCAGCACTCATGCATCGGATTGTCCGCTCCGCTCCACACAGAAGCAGCTGGCTGCCTGATACTCTGCGGATCCCACTCACGTAGCACCACAACATGCTGAATCCCACTCGATTTGGGGGCGGAACATGCCAGGATTGGCCAAAGCCAAATCCAGTCCCCAAAATTGTCAAATCAAATCATCGACATGCTGCTATGGCCCGCCTTTCAACCTGTCATCTCAGGCAAGTTTTGTTTTTCAGTCTGAAACGTGACTCCGACCCACCCGCCACTTGGGCTCCGTTGGGTCTTTAACTCATTGAGTGCCAAGGACGTCGATCGACGTCAAAGTAAATAGTGACGTAGAGTGCCAAAGACGTCGATCGACGTCAAATGCGTTTTTTGACGGTGGGACGTGGATCAAAGCCTCCTGCATCTCCTGCTCGGTGCATGTTTAGAGAGCTATCTGCTGTTGTCTGTGGGAAAAAATTGCGGTTTTGTGGGATATAAACAGCCTACAGTCTAGTTGCTGGAATCGCTTTGAGTCTGTACTTCAAACGGCTGGTGTGTGGTCTCACAGTCTGGCCGAATCGTCTAGTGTGTGCGTTCAGGCGATTTTAATGTTAAAATCTGATGAAATTGTCCTTATGTCTGTGGTCTCTCATGTTTTTAAAATCGGTTAAGATTTGAAAATCCTCTAGTGTGTAGGCAGCATAACAGTGCTCTTAATTTTGGAGAAAGACAAAATGCTCCATGTAAGATGGTCACACACATGGACTGTACACACATCATCCAGACACAAGACTGTTAGTAGCATCCACACCCAACATGGGTCCATGTGAAAGGATGGGAATGCCCACTGGAAGCATGTGTGTGTTTGTGGCCATCCGTGCATGTGTTGATGTGTAATCGTGTGACAATAAAGACAGGCTTGTCCGTCTGAAATCGTGGAATCGACTGGAATGAGGCACGCGACCTGTTTGGAAGAGTGTGCTGACGTCAAATGACGCTCCGCTGATGGGTAATTGAAGACTGAAGACTGATGGGGGGCTGGAGGAGGGGGACTGATGGGCTCAACATGCTGGCCTCTGATTCCGGAAACCAGAGAGAACCAAAGTCAACGTCACTTCCTGCCTCGCCATGCGTACCAGTGTCTAAAAAAAAGATATGAATGGTGGTGAACGGACAGATACGTTACTTGTTTTGATCCCGTTTGAATTGTGCCACGGGGTACACGTTTGTCAATTTAAAAGATAACTTTGCAAGTCAAGAAAGTCACAGTTTGTGGTAAAACTGTGGCACTATAGTTAGAAATCAGAAAGACCACAACCAGTCGCGTAAGTGACATCTCTCCCGCCAGGCCATGTTGCTGTGACGTACATTGTGCCAGACGAGAGATGTAGTCGATTGAGTTGTTTCATACACAACTAAACGTTATGTTTCAGTTTCAGGACAAACTGCGACTTTCTTGATATGCATGCATAGTTATATTTTAAATTGACAAAATTGACATGTGGACCTCATGGCACAATTCAAATGGGATCAAAAAAAGTATTGCCTCTTGCCGTTCACCTAGCCTGGGTGAACCCAGCCTCCACGTGACCTGCTCTCAGACCTGTTCTCAGTCACTAGCCGTTCACCACCATTCATATTTTTTTTAGTCGCTGACATGCATGGCAACACAGGAAGTGACGTTCACTTTGGTTCTCTATATCACCTCATGTAGAAGAGACGGTCTAGCTTGAGAGACTAACAGGAAGTGTAAACACAATCAGAACCGATTGTGTTTACACTTCCTGTGGCAGAGCTTATCCCCGCAGCCTGCTTCCAGTGATTCACTAGCTTTGACCAGAGATGATTGAGTGCAGGTAGGTCTAAAGCTCGGCCTGATCTCATTCATGAAATAGTATTAGTTTTATATAGGATTGAGAAGGCAGGCTGTGCAGTGGAGTTTTGCTGGGTTCCAGGGCATGCTGGGATTCAGGGAAATGAGATAGCTGATTCCCTTGCAAAGGAGAGCCTGAAAAAGGAAGAAGTAATAAGTATTTCAATGGGAAGAGTTGAGCTCAGAGAGAAGATCAAGAAAGGAGTTGAAGCTGAGTGGCAGGCTGAGTGGGAAAAGGGGATCAAGGGGAGGCATTATTTCTCTCTGCAGCCTCAGGTCAAAATCAACTTGGCTGGCTATGGGTCTAGGAGCGATAGGGTCAAGATATGTAGACTGAGGCTTGGTCATTGTGGATTGAATAGTACCTTGTTCATTGTGGGAAAACATCCAGATGGGCGGTGTGAGTGTGGAGAGCCTGAAACTGTGAAGCATGTTTTCCTAGAATGTAAAAGGTATAGGAAAGAAAGGGAAATCTTTTATAAGAGGTTAACAGTAGTAGGAGTTTCTTCTTTCTCTCTAAAATCTTTCTTTGGCCTGAAGAATAAGAACCACCAGCTGATCACAGAGGCAGTGCTGAAATTTTTGCATGAATCAGAGTTGTATCAGAGGATATAGTGTTTATTTATTTATTTTATTTAAAAAAAAAATTTCAATTGTGGGAGTAGTTGAAGTATAGAACTGAGGAGGGCAGTAATACGCCATGTTGCGTTTAAACTGCCGGAAATAGAAAGAAGAAGAAGAAGAAGACCAGAGATGATCTCTGGTTTGACCAAGTAAACCAGCCGGCGTTTTGAACAGGAAGTCGTAACACAACGGGTCAAGTGGGTGGGGCTAAATAAGGTGATACCTAGCGGGTTCAGACTAGATGCTCTGAGCCCTCGGCGACAGTTTTCCTATAAACTAACTACTGACTTGGCAAATTCTATGTAACATACAAAATAAAGCAAACAGTAATGTCTAAGAATGCAAAGAAATGTAACTGGCTCGTTAAAGATTCCAGGCGGGCAGGCAGCACTCATGCATCGGATTGTCCGCTTCGCTCCACACAGAAGCAGCTGGCTGCCTGATACTCTGCGGATCCCACTCACGTAGCACCACAACATGCTGAATCCCACTCGATTTGGGGGCGGAACATGCCAGGATTGGCCAAAGCCAAATCCAGTCCCCAAAATTGTCAAATCAAATCATCGACATGCTGCTATGGCCCGCCTTTCAACCTGTCATCTCAGGCAAGTTTTGTTTTTCAGTCTGAAACGTGACTCCGACCCACCCGCCACTTGGGCTCCGTTGGGTCTTTAACTCATTGAGTGCCAAGGACGTCGATCGACGTCAAAGTAAATAGTGACGTAGAGTGCCAAAGACGTCGATCGACGTCAAATGCGTTTTTTGACGGTGGGACGTGGATCAAAGCCTCCTGCATCTCCTGTACAAATATTGTAGCTATTGAAGGTGTATAACCTATTTTCGGACTCATTAGGTGGCGACAGTGCTCTCCAGATTAGAGAAAGGTCTGGAAAACAGCAGGAAAAAGCCCCGTGATGAAAGAGAAACCGCTCATGCTGCAGCCAGAGCCATATAGATGGCTCTGGCTGGAGCTGACGTTGGCTGCGAACAGCAGTCAATCCGCGCCCACAACTGAGCCTCTCTGTCTCTGCTGTATGGTTTCTGCACACGATTAGCCGCCAGAAAAGCAGCACCCGACGCCAAAGGGGCAAACCATTCTCAGCAGTCCGGTTTGGCTTTTCCGTGTCACGCTGGGAGCCGGCGCACAAAAACGGAGCACTCCGAAAATAGACCTGGGTGCGTGAGGCTGTGTGTTAGTGTGGGGAGGAGTTTGCAGCTGAGGGGGGGGGGGCACGCAGGGCACCACACAACTACACCATGTCACTACATCAGAAAATATTAGCTTCAGACTCAGTGAATGTGCTTGAAATGCTTCATTTCACAAAAGGCGGAATAACTCAGCTTCTAATTTGAAACGTATGTTTTTGCTCAAAACAACCTATCTTCTCCGGCTCATAACTAAAGAACGGAAAATGGTATCAATAAACTTTTTTTTGCTGACGATACAATAGAGTCTCCTCGTTCTTTGTGCATGTTCGGTGTTTACATAGTAATATCACACAATATTCTGTGGGCCTCGAGAAATCACTGAAAACGCTCTGAAACTCTGGCACTGGGAGCGTCCGTTCTCCAAAAGTGGCTGGCACTCAATGAGTTAAGTATGCAAATTTTAGATGTTCGACTGTTTTAGATGTACTGAGATCATTCTATCAGAAACAGAATTTGTTTATTCGGTCAAAGTATGTTTGCACATACAAGAAAATGGACTTGGTGTTGGTTCACAATTTACATGATATTAACAATATATGATTATCTATACTAATTTAATTCTCTATTGAAACCCAAAATAATATTTGAGCTAGGAGTAAACTTAATAACTCTGACTTACCGGTAATAACTCTGACTTTGAAACAATTCCGTAGAATGGCCCATACGTATATGTTGTGCGCGAGTGTGTGTTTAGAAATAACGCCGTGAGCAGACCTGTGTGAGACTGCATTTGTGGACTTATTTGTGAAGTCGGGGTCGGGAATTGTCCCAGTGAAACAATAATAATAATATTAATAATAATAATTTATCTATACTATAATGACGATAGCGTCTGTCTGTCTGTCTGTCTCTCTCTCTGTCCTTCACGTATCTTGAGAACCGTTGGTCGGATAGACTTGAAACTCGGGGAGTGCGCTGATGGCGACCTGATGGAGTGCAGTGCCCTGTTTTCGTGCGATTCGGACGCGAAACACGTTCGATATTTGAATATTTGTCTTCAGTTCTGTGCTCCTTCAAGCCCTAAGCCCCAGCTTTAAGTAGTGTCGTTGACACTAACTGAGAAAGTCAACACAGGGTCGTCAATCTCAACGACCGTCAACGACCCTGTGTTTACTTTGATGCGAGTAGATTAGGGGAGTCAGCATCCCTCTTCAGGTTCCAATTAAACAAGGCCAGGTCGAAACCTGGCATAGGGCCGGTGTGCTCAGTAAAGTGCAGAACTCTGCCAAGGTGTATTGAGTCATTTGTGTTCAGTCTAAAATTTTGGCCCCTTGAAACCAGATTAGAGGACCATTTACATTAAGATTAGACTGTTTTTCAGTCTTAACCATCAATTTGCTGAGTGAGTGGCACTGCTCTTGCCCAGATGTAGCCATATAGGTAAAACACTAATATTTTCTGACTCACCTCCACCACCACCTGCTGATGTCTATATTATTTAACCATCTCATTCTCTTTAACAGTCCAACATAAAATCTATCAAATAAAATTAAAGCAAGAGCTTGTCCTCAAATAAAATGAATATAGTGCAATTCAAAATGAAATAGTAGAATAAATTAAATTCAAGTCACTTTCAGGAGGAATACCAAAAACCTTGTGCAATGTCAAATGAGTTTAGCAGCAGTCCAACATAAAATCATCGTCCAATGGTGTGCAATTTACAGTAATGCTTCCCACACACTAGAGGATAAAAGGCCCGATTTAATGCCCGATTCCCCTCGGGGGGGCGTGGCCCGATTCGAGGAGGCTAGTCTCAACCGGTTTTTTGTCAAAATAATTGTCAAGTGTCTGGTGTCAATAAATTATTGATTGAATCGGAGCCTGCCCGATCTCGAATCGGCATATCAAACATGTTTGATATTTACGATGGCTGTCTCCCGACGGAACCCGCAATAGCCAATGAGAGCGAGGAGACCGGGACGCGTCGACGTGTCATACCCGGATGTTAATGCAGCGCTCACAACAAACGAGCAACAGCAGTGCCATGTAGCTCCTCTCTCCCCAGCATCCTCACAGCAGCTTAAAACAGGGTGGACAACAGCGGAGGGCTCTCCAAACATGTGCCGAGCGGAGCGGTTTGTTTGCTTCAAGCGAGTGGATATGCTGTAATATGAGCTCTCAGACAGGACGTTGTTTTAGCTCATTTTGCGAGGGTGTCCGCCTGCTTGAAGTGGACCCGCCGCTCGGTGCATGTTTAGAGAGCTATCTGCTGTTGTCTGTGGGAAAAAATTGCGGTTTTGTGGGATATAAACAGCCTACAGTCTAGTTGCTGGAATCGCTTTGAGTCTGTACTTCAAACGGCTGGTGTGTGGTCTCACAGTCTGGCCGAATCGTCTAGTGTGTGCGTTCAGGCGATTTTAATGTTAAAATCTGATGAAATTGTCCTTATGTCTGTGGTCTCTCATGTTTTTAAAATCGGTTAAGATTTGAAAATCCTCTAGTGTGTAGGCAGCATAACAGTGCTCTTAATTTTGGAGAAAGACAAAATGCTCCATGTAAGATGGTCACACACATGGACTGTACACACATCATCCAGACACAAGACTGTTAGTAGCATCCACACCCAACATGGGTCCATGTGAAAGGATGGGAATGCCCACTGGAAGCATGTGTGTGTTTGTGGCCGTCCGTGCATGTGTTGATGTGTAATCGTGTGACAATAAAGACAGGCTTGTCCGTCTGAAATCGTGGAATCGACTGGAATGAGGCACGCGACCTGTTTGGAAGAGTGTGCTGACGTCAAATGACGCTCCGCTGATGGGTAATGTGGCTAGGTTAGCGGCTAACTGTTACTTGTCGTTACTTTACATGGCAGTAAAACGCCACCGAATGACCAAATTGATTTAACTTTTAACCATCTCGATTTCCACTTTCCATACGGACCGCCAGCATTGGTTAGTTTATAACGTGACTATATTTATAATGTTTATAACGTGCTCCAGCTTCCGGTTTATACAGCTAGGGGTTGGAGCTATTGCGCAACACCGCAAACCAGTCGGAGTACGTTATAAACGTTATAAATTGTCACAACGTTAACAACTAACCAATGCTGGCGGTCCGTATGGAAAGTGGAAATCGAAATGGTTAAAAGTTAAATCAATTTGGTCATTCAGTGGCATTTTACTGCCATGTAAAGTAACGACAAGTAACAGTTAGCCGCTAACATGAGCTACACTATTTTTGTTTTGTGACGATTGGGGCGCGTCGAGGCACGTAGCGTGCGTCGACGTCATCGATTACGTCGACTCGCCGGAACAGCCCTAGTCCGAGGAGCAAACGATTATTCACATTCACAGCTGCTTTACATTAGGACAAAAAAGACGATACATGTCAACTCCTCAAAAATCGAATCAATAAATTCCTAGTCGGACCGAGAGAGGCACCAGACGGTGAAATGTCCGACGACCGGCTCTTGTGGAACTCTCTGAAGCCACAATATTAGCCAGAGGTGCATTACCGCCACCTACCGGACTGGAAAGCGGAAAGACATTACAACGCCTGCATCCGTGCCTGCATCCATGCTAAAATGGTCTGGGCGACAGAGTGGAATGTAAGGGCCCTGCTGTGCATTCTGCACACCGGCCCCAAAAATGTCTTGCAAAGAGGGCAGCATGAAATGAGCAGAGAATGTATTTGTAAGCTGAATAAGCAGCATTAATATTCATGTGTCATCAAGTCTGTCATGAATAAAATCAAGGGGGAATAATCAGTAGAGCTCATTGATCTTAGTTAACTGAGATTTCTAAGAGATTTTTACGTGGCTATAATGGTAGGCTATAATGAGTCACGCATTCAGAAATAATATCCTCTAGGGCCACGCCACTTCCGGGAACCCCCATCCTGCGTAAGTAGGGTTCCCAGAGTAAAACCTGGCCATTTCCACCACTGCATATGGATGAGCATCATCTGCTGCATGCCATCGAGAACCGTTGGTCGGATCGACTTCAAACTTTGGGAGTGTGCCCTATTGTGCAGTAGGGGTGTCAAAAATAATCGATTATAAGATGCATCGCGATGCGGACCTGCACGATTCTGCATCGATTCACAAATGTGAAAAATCGATTATTTAACACGTTCACTGCCAATGACGAGATATCTCGTCTTACAGAATCCAACCGTTGACTGCCAAAGACGAGATATCTCGTCTTAAAAAAAAAATTTTTTTTTTGACGGTCGGGCGTGGATCAACGCTCCCCCCGTCTCCTATAAAAATATTGGAGTCAGCGAACGTGTACAACCCATTCCACGGACCCACTAAGTGGCGACAGTGCTCTCCACACTAGGAAAAGCAGAGCCAAAACTGTAGGGTAACGCGCGAGGAAACCATTCTCTACTGTAAAATGGATTGGCGAAAACGCTTTCACTTTCGCGCATTATTGCGCTGGGAGCTGGCGGTGGGGGATTCCAAAAATAGACTGGGTGGAAAACACAGTTTGAAACACGCAGCATAAAGCCTAGAATCGTACAAAGCTTCATCAAAGCTCTCAAACCCAAGAAACAAGTGAGCCCTATCCACACTCGCTGCCAGGGAGGGAGGCTGCTCAAACTCGCAGCAGCAGCAGCAGCAGAACACTCGCTTGTGACAAACGCAGGCTGAAAGCCACCAGACACGCCCACGGAGGGAGGAGTTTGAAGGAGAGGGCGTTCAGAACTATATTGTTTAGATGTCTGATCTCTCACTGATGCCAAAAATAAATGGTTAAAGTGACTGTTCTGCCTGTTTGATTGAATTTCACAAAACTGCGATTATCTCAGCTTTCACTCTCAGACGCTGAAACCATGCTGTACTCAACGGCTAATATCTACATAACTACTAACTCTACAAACTAACTCTTTTAGACAGAGAAAGCACACATTCTATTAGTACTTTTGTGAACTTTGTGTTCACAAACTCCAAGCAGAAAATAATCCTCGGCTCTTGTAAAATGAGCCAGAATCCTCAAAAAAACCCTCTGGCAGAACCTACCTACAGTAAAAAAAAAAAAAGGCTGGCAGTGAATGTGTTAAAAATCATGTATTCGGGGAAAAAAGTGATGCATCGATTTAAGATGCATCGAGATGCATCGATAATCGTTATCGAATCGAATCGTAGCCCTCTGAATCGTAATCGAATCGAATCGTGAGGCCAGTGAAGATTAACAGCCCTATTGTGCAGTGCAGTGCCCTGTTTTCGTGCAATTCGGCATAGAGCCACCTACTGGCAACATAAAAAAAATGCTGTTTATCTCAAGAACTGTTTGTCCGATCGACTTCAACTTTGGGGAGTGCGCTGATGGGAACTCGACACAGTGCAGTGCAGAATTCCATGCAATTCGGCACAGCGCCACCTATTGGCCACACAAAAAGCGGTTTATCTCGAGAACCGTTCGTCCGATCGACTTCAAACTCGGGGAGTGCGCTTAGGGGGACTCAACGGAGTGCAGGGAGCTGAATTCCGTGCAATTTGGCATAGCACCACCTATTGGCAACACAAAAAGCAGTTTATCTCGAGAAACATTTGTCCGATTGTGACTTCAACCTTGGGGAGTGCGCTGCTCGGACCCCGATGGAGTGCATTTTATGCAATTTGGACTTATTCCAGAACTGTCTATATGTCTGTCCTTCGCGTATCTCGAGAACCGTTTGTCGGATCGACTTCAAACTTGCGCTTAGGGGGACCTGACAGAGTGCAGTGTGTGCGGGGGGGAAGCGCCCACGGGGTGGTGCATGGGGGAACGGGCACTCCACTAGTAACAATAATAATAATAATGCCTTTATTTACACTTTACTATTAGCCTAATTTAAAAAATAATGTGGAGAGCCAACATTGCTGCACATATGATGTGAATTTGTGAATATTCATGCATGGTTTGAAGCAGATACCAATATCTGATATTTTCCCACCCATATCTGCTAATACCAATATACATTTTTGAACAAAACTTTTTTGCATGTGCAAAACAGGTTAGGCTTTTCAGACATCTTAAGATAATTCAGTTTTATTCTGTTGCTAATTTGTCACTCATAAAAAAAAGTTATAAAATGTAAATTCCACAATCTACCAAATATTGGACCAATATTGATATAGCTTTTTAAAGTTGATATCAGCCGATACTGAGAGTTTGCTGATATATTGGTGCATCATAATTGTATCATCTTCAAAATGTTCCATCTGTTCTTTTCTTATCTATATAGTTTATTCTTCACAGCTGCAGTGACCCAATTTCCCCTCTGGGACCATTACATTTTGTATCTTATCATGTGATGATGACCCTTGTGAATGTCTATGAATTCTCAGACAACACAAATGTTGTTGGATTTTGCATGTTGTGTTTTGGACTGTGACTTACTTATGGTCCACTATGGTGACTCTGGAGGCTGGTATTCCCAACACGGCACAGCTGTCCAGAAGTTCCTTTTTGCGCTGAGGTCCTTGGTTGTAGTAATCTCCTGTGAAATATTTGGGTAAGAACTTAATACTTGGATGCACTATGATGAAATCAAAATGAAATGTATGTCCCATTCAAATAAATTATATATATATACAGGAGGTTCTAGTGAGGCAAGGGAGGAGCCTCCTCCCTTCTTTTTTGATAAGAAAAGGGAGAGTTTATATATTTTTAATAAATAACCCAAAATATATTTTCTCTCCTCTTTGAACAAATTCCTGAAAATGCTTTAATGGCGACACCTGCAGGCCAGGGAAGGAAAGGGCAGTCTCTGGAGGACGGAGGACCTCAGAGCTCTGTTGCTCCTCAGCGGCATGGTCCATGGGCAGGGTCTTATGCCGTGTGTCATGTGTGTGTATGTGCTTCAGTATTTTTATGCTAACCTATGATTGGCTAAACAGATAAGATTGCGCAACAGTGGAGGCATGCAGGCCTTGTAGGAATGCCTCCCTGCAATAATTGAGATAGCTGCTAGCTTCTGGCTGTCAGGTTGGCTGCCTAGATGCTCTAGCTAGCTAATAGACAGCACAGTAAGATTGTCAACAATACATTTTAGCTCACTTAAATTCCATGCTGGGTAATGCTCCCAGAATCTGGTTTAGCAAAAGCCTGTATGTTAGCTCGCGATGCTAACGTCATTGGAACTGCTAATAACGTTAACATCGCGAGCTAACTAGCGTTAGCACGCTACTTATCAAACCAGACTTCTTCCTTTTTTAGCATAGTAGCTAACTAGTAGGCAGCCAGATCACTTGTCTGCTGCAGTTGAAAGTAGCTGTATCTTCCACATACAAACCATAGTCTGACACATTTAATCCCATTTACATGACTCTTGTCATGGCTTTGGCCAGCTAGCTAGCTGGTCACATTATGACCACTGACCAGAGAGCCAACGCTACTGTAGCTCAGATGACTGGATGCAGCAGCGGCAGTCCTGAGGCTTTGCAGGTTAAAGTCGAGCTGAACCCAAAAATGACTTTTCTTTTCTTTTAGTTCAAATACCTGGGTATGCAGTAGTATTAATTTCGTCGACGAAAACTATGACGAAAAATACTGCATACTATGCAGTGCACCTATTCAATAATGTATGCAAACAAAATCACAACAATCTAATTTCTTTAGTTTTTCACACTTTTTCACATCAAAAGTTCATTTTTCAAGATTTCATTGATAACAGTAATGTACAGTTTGCTGACGTCACCTAGTACTATCAAATTTCTACCCCATTTCAACCAATCATATCACGACATGCAGCGGTCAATCAAATCTTCATTACAGGATAATTTTCTCTTCCAAATGAAGTCGAAAATGGCGCCTACTGCCTGTCATCTGGCAGAATTCCTATCCCATAAACTAACTACTAACTTGGCCAATTGTTAGAAACATTAACAAAAAACAAACTATAATCTCTAAGAATGCAAAGAAATGTAACTGGCTCGTTAAAACGCGCATTCCAGGGATATCGTATTGTTACAGCAGCGATAATGGCCCGCGCATCCGAGAGCTTGGTTGTCAGGGGTCACACTTCGGAGATTCCAGGCCGACGTGCTGCACTCTCCGCTCGGCAACACGAAGGCAGCTGGCTGCCTGCGGGTCGCTGAGCTCCACCCCCCCATCAAAAGGCTCTTCCCGAGGGGAGCGCCACAACACACTGAATCCCACTCGATTTGGAGGCGGAACACGCCAGGATTGGCCAAAGCCCAATCCAGTCCCCAGAATTGTCAAATAAAATCATCGACATGATACTATGACCCGCCTCTCAACCTGTCATCTTAGAGAAACTATGTTTTCAGTCTGAAACGGACTCATTATGCACGTGACGAACAGGTTCAGTTCGACTTTAAACTGTCAGCTGAGCTCTGTTATTGAAGCTTTGGCTAAAGGCCTGCATTTTACAATGATGTTTTGAAATAAATGTTTAAAAATCGATTGTGTGTTAAAAGCTTGTTACGTTTTCATTGGCATTAATACACTAATAATTAATTTCAATGTCCGCTATCAAGAGCAATTCAGTTGGTTCATCAAATTGCTGGGCTGCGTGCCGTGCAGTATTTGTGTTGTGGGAGATTCCAAACTATGCAGATTGGAAATGCCTAAACAGACTAAGATCTGGTGTTGGACGAGCAAAAGTCACTCTCGCAAAATGGGGATATTTGAATGAGAGGGACGTTGTGTGTGACTGCGACACCAAACCACAAACCATGGCGCACCTCCTGATATGCCCCCTGCTGGAACACCCCTGCACAGCATCGGACTTGGCAGAGTTTAATGAGAAAGGACAGCAGTGTGTTCAGCTGTGGCGGAAACAAATTTAGCATTATAACTGACATTTCTTTGTGGACACGATAAGAAGAAGGGAGATTCCAGCTGTCAAAAGAAGAAAAAAGACTTGCTCCTGGCCAATCCCGGCGCTTGACTGCTGCGTAGGTGGGCACAGGGCGTGGTTTTTGCGTAACCTATGTGGGATTCTAAACGCAGTCCTGAGCCCTGCCCGCCTGCCTGAGTCTGGTTCTCATTGGTCAGGGCTGATGTCAATCATTGCAGGGAGGCATTCCTACAAGGCCTGCATGCCTCCACTGTTGCGCAATCTGATCTGTTTAGCCAATCATAGGTTAGCATGAAAAATACTGAAGCACATACACACACATGACACACGGCATAAGACCCTGCCCATGAGGAGCAGGGGGCGGGGCAGTCCTCCCTTTCCACCCTTTCCTTCCCTGGCCTGCAGGTGTCCCCATTAAAGCATTTTCAATAATGGAATTAGTTCAAAGCAGAGAGAAAATATATTTTCGTTTATTTATTAAAAATATATAAACTCTCCCTTTTCTTCTCAAAAAAGAAGGGAGGGGGCTCCTCCCTTGCCTCACTAGAAAAACCTCCTGTGATACACACATATACACACAGTATGTATATATATATACTGTATATACAGTATATATATACATACTGGATAATATACATACATACATAAATACAGGCATTAGTGTATCTAAATGTATCCAAAGTATATTTAATGTTACTTGACAAAACATTTCACCACATATACATACTCTTGTCTTTCCACCGTTGCTTCTAAGTTCTAAAGTTGTTTATTAGCTTAATTAATATTTCGTTTATTACGTTAGTTAGCAGAGGAATAATCAATTATTACCATACCTGGAGATAAACACAGCACATGAACACGTGCATTGAGTTCAATGAGTCTTAAAATCGTCGGTGCGAAGAACATGCATTCATCATCTGGGTGCGCAGTTACAACCAGAGCTCTGACATCAACGTCATTAGTTTGCGATGCGACGAAGTTGTCTCTATTTGATAAAGGTTTCATCAAATGTTTCAACGACTTCTCGAAACTTCGCTGATGTCGATAGTAAATGCATTTTATCCAAACAAGATAGGATAAAACTATGAAGGCAGCTAGCAAAATACTCATTATTTTCTACCGTTACCGTAAACAATCCGTGTAGACCAAACTCTTGAACGCCAAAGGTTCCGCCAATATGTACAGTCTGTCTGACTGCTAAATTAGTCTAGCGTTACATTATTAATGAATGCAATAAATATCATAACTAGCTAAATGCAATACAGGTGCCCATATTTAGCTCAGTTAACTACTCCCTAATGTGGTTTGCTCCGTTGGCGTTTATGTCGTTTTCTTAGGCCACTTGTGTTTCAACCGAACCCAATCGGGGAAACCGTTATTAAATATGTTTCTATGAAAATATTGTTAGAAAAAATATGATACAATATACAAGAATACATTCATATTGTATATTATGTGCACCAGGAACTTTACCTTGTTTACGGGGAATATTTAGTTGTCACACTAGATTGTCCTTACAGGCATATAAAGAAACTAATACTTAAAAAAATGTCCGCAGTTATTATAAAGTAACACACCAGTCTGATCACTATGTAAATATGCAAGTAAAATATTTCGCTGAATATATAAGTTTACAAAAAGATTGCGTGTGGAATTGTGTTTTAATTGTGTAGGGAAAATATATGTTGTCCTACCAGGACATCGACAGACAAATGCGGCGCAGCCTTCAGTCTGGCCAGTCGTCCACAGTCCGTAACCCGCGGATTTACAATCAACAATTGACACATATTTCTACCTAGGGACACGTTTCATTTCCTTCGGCCCATTTTCTGAATATGAGGTGAGTGTAAATTGCATATCTGCATCAAAACAACACGTATAATTTGACCTGTTTGAACGCTATTAAAGCGCCCCAGTCTACGCTGAAAATCTGCCTTGCAAGATGGCGACGTGGTTGAGTTTTCAAAGGTGAAATACATGCTAACTTAGCTAGCTAGCAACAACAACAACAACAACAACATCATCATCATCCTAAACGTCGGGTTCGTACATCGATGTGCTACGTTGCATTCATTTTGCGTTTGTTATGCATGTTTTGGTACATTTCCGGAAAGGGCTAGCTATCTGTTGTGGGAAGAGACCCATCCCCCAATTCAAGCTTCAAATCCAGTTGCGTTTAGATAACGTTACATGACAGCATGGTCTTTAAAAGCAACAATAACAATGTAGCAGCAGTGTGTATCGGGTCTGTTTGGGGCCATGTAGTTATATGACCATGGCTACCTATCTAGTATCGTTACAGGGAAGGGATCAGAGAGACCTCCCTAAATGGTTTCTAAATGTAACATCACTAAGAATTTCACTGTAAAACGATGAAAATGCACACATGCAGTCTCATAAAATGTAAAAGCACCCCACTACTGCCAAGGATAACTGAAATCGCATAGGAAAATATTAAAGCTTATTTTATTGTGATAATGTTGGTAGACACTGACGCTTATGTCTTACTACAACGCCATTAAGTGTAAAAGCAATACATCGACCTAAATGCATTGACTAAACGTGATGGGAAACGGAAACCGCTCAGACTTTCCTTAGATCGACAAGGTCAGAGGATTTCCATCATCATTTTCAGCTCAGTTCAAGTTGTGACGAAGGCAGGCAGACAAGCCTAGAGACAAGTTATGGCTGGCCAGATCACTAACCAAGGCTTCTTTTGGTAATCAATTATTGTATTATATGTTATACTTTTTAAACTGTTTGGATACAAAACAATCCTCCCTTACAGACCATTGAATTCTGTCTCAGTGCATTTTTTTAGGAGTCAGACACTCCCACTATGTCTCACAAGCCAGAAGCCACCCATTCTGTTGTCCTAGCTTTAACAATGCTTAACATTCCTGGAGCGGGTAGGGAATCAGTGTCTTGCTCAAGGACACTTCAGCAGGGCAGATGAGGCTTGAACCTGGGTTGATGATAGTCCTTACATGATGAAACAGTCTCTAACCACCGGGCAACCCTGCCGCCCCATCTGATGCATGAGGGAAGTGCTGGTGTGTGTGGTGGTCGTTGTGTGTGTGTGTGTGTGTGTGTGTGTGTGTGTGTGTGTGTGTGTGGATGTGTGGGTGTGTGTGTGATTTGCTGTAAATAATCCTTGAGTCTTCTACCGCTTGGCTCAACAAACTATTAGAACCAGAAAATATTTTTTATTTACTTTGTTGAGCCAAGAGATATGGAAGACTCAGGGACAGTATGATCTCACTGTAAAAATTTAAAGGTCCTCTCCAGCACAGCATCACCAATGCAGCGCAGCACCTTTTGTACAGACACATATCTAACATCGCCTCACAGTACCTGCCGACTCTCTAATTTTTTTGCATGTTTTTTTATATACTTAATGGATTTTGCTAGATTTATGCCTACCAAATGAATTTTAATTTAGTTTAAAAGTCAATATGGAAAAAATAATATTAAATTGTACAATCTCTACATCATCACAATAACAGTATATAGGGTCACATTTGCTGTAGGTTGAGCCATTGAAAAGTGTCTTCTTGTATACAGTAGTTAGCATTGCAATGTGAATGCGGTGCTATTGAAACTCGTCTTACATAACATTAGGACTGTAGATTTCATAAAGGTCGCAGTCACATGGGAGGTTTTGAATACGAGAAGTGCACCTTGCCTATAATAACTGCAATTATAGGAAACTCTGTCAAAGCTGCATTAGCCTAAGCCTACACTTTGAATTTGGCTGGAGGTTTAACATTTTGAGTCATTTTGACACTTATTTCCTGAATGTGACATGTTGCTTCATCTAAACTGGTTTGTTCTCCCTTGTTTGGCTCAAAGCCCAAGGTCCCACATGCAAATGAGATGTAGCCTTAATAGGGGTGCTCTGATCCGGGTAAGCCACGATCTGATCCGATTCCTAGGGTCACCATCCGATTCCAGAATCGATTCTCGATTCCAACGATTCTCGATTCCAGAATCTAGAATCGATTCTCAATTATTATTGCAATAACACATAAAGGCAAATCTAAGACAAAAAGGTCACATTTATTAGGCTGAACTTCAAATTCAACTTCTGAAGTATTACAGTCAGGGCCTAAAATTCATTTAGCAAACTAGCGGGAATTCCCTCCTTAAAAGCACGCACCAATCGCTTGAGGAACAGTTTCTTCCCGCAGGCCACGAGACTCCTTAACATACACAAATAGTGAAGTAGCCGTACTGTACCGTACTGTAGCTGCTACCATTACGTATGTCTAATGTTTAATTGTATGTTTAATAAGGAATATGCTATTTGCACCTGTATGTCAAATACGCCGAATTTAAAACGCAGAGTTTAATTGTGTGTTTAATAAGGAATATGCTATTGGCACCTGTATGTCAAATACGCCGAATTTAAAATGTTTAAGCACGTTTAAAGTATGCACACGACATGTGCACCTATGTGCAGTGAATATGCCACTGTCTCTGACTTGTCTTATCACTATACTGCCTTATTGCTTGTTGTGTCTCTTGTTGTTTTTGCACTCAAATGCCCTGTTATATTTGTACTATGTTGTAAACGGAGTTCACAGCAGAATAATTTCACACGTGATACTTGTACCATGGAGTGACAATAAAAATCTTGAATCTTGAATCTTATGTTCTTCAGATAGGGGGGATTTATAGACTTTGGGGGAGAGACACTAACCCGAGTATAAATACGCATCTTATGTCCAAGAGGCGATGGCACCGTGGCAGTACACAAATTCCAAGTAAAAGTGCAAATACTCAACTACTGACTGCCTCAGAGGGAATACAAACTGCTCAGATTGGCATTATTAGTGCCATGCTTTACCCACAGAACCACACAGGAGAGCTGAAGGAAGATGAAGGAGTTCTCTAATCTCTAATGTGTGATTTTACCTTTCCTTTTTAATTCTTCTGTGCTTCTTTATAATTGTTTTCCTTTATTATACATTTGGTCTTTGGTGTGCTTATTCTGGTGTACAAGCACTTTGTAACCTTAAGAAAGGTGCTATACAAATAGTTTATTTTATTATATTATAATGCTGATGTGGTGGACATATCCCACAGTGTAACATCGTAAGGCAGGCTGATGACAGTGAGCAGACACTGACAGTGTTCTGAATTAAACACCTGCATCAGGTTAGACAGAAGTGCCCTGCATCCAGTGAAAATCACTGACAAAAAACGACTAAACATTAGACACACTGGGTGTTGTTGAGTATATCCAGCTAACGTTAGCTGCTGTTAGTTTGATAAAGGAAGCAGATTGTTGAAACCACTGCCGCATATTCAGATATGAGAAACTCCGTGTTGCATACTCCTGTACTTGTGTAATTGTTGTTATTGAGTCAATTTCTGCAATAACCACGTTATGGCTGTTTAAACTTGATGAATGTTGACGTTACTCCTCAAGGCAGACAGACAAGGAGGCAGCCATTATTGTTAGGGTTAGGGTTATTAGCAAATAGCCGAATTGGACCCAGAAAAGGAAGTGACGGTGGCTTTTCCGTCACTTCCGCTTTCCTTTTCCGTGTCCCTTTCGGCTATTTGCGATTGCGAATAACGTTAACACATAAACACACTGCATAGAAGACGTCAACTTGTCTTACAACAACAGTGGAAAGTCGCGGTGCTATATAGCTATATTGCTATTTAGACTGTAAACAGTGGAATACGGACACGGAAAAGGAAGTGACGGTGGCAGGAGAGGCGCACTATACAGCAAGCTGGGAAAAACGGTAGACCTGTCCCAGACCCAGAGTCAATTTTTCAAATGAAAATAGACTCTGGGTTCCCAGATTGTCTCTCCCCTGAAGTGTTGTGAGAGGACTGTGCCTGGTGACGCAGGGTTAGTGCTGACCTAGCAAGCTAACTTGAAATAGAGATTGTGAGTTCCCAAACTCCACACAAACCACACATATAAACACAAAGCTGCCCGTTGTTAGCGCAATACAGTTGAAATTAAGATATTCCATAAACAAATATTTTTTCTAGCCACAGATTTAGCTACTACATCAACGAACTTCAGCTTTAGCTTTAGCTAATCGCTCCCTGCTCACATGAGTTCCTGTTGTCAAATCTGGTGAGAGTGTGTTGCTGAGATAGAGACAGGTCTTAAACAAGTTTATTTCAATCATGAGAGACCAGTGGGTAAAGTTTAACAAGCGAGCTTTATTCACGAATGGCATGCCGATTAGTTCTGTGGCATGAAATGGCATGGCAACTAATTCTATGGCATGGCAGCATGGCAACTGATTCTTTGGCGTAATGACTCTGTGGTAAGATGCCTCTCTTCTTGTGGTGAGAGAGGAGGGCATCTGCTCAGACTAGGATAGAGAATCCCCCCCCCGTAGGGAATTCTTCGGGAGTCAAGACGTGGGTGGTGGACTGGGGAGGTGGGTGGGGCGAAACGCAGCTTCAGAGGATGGGATACGATCAGCCCAGGTACAGCGACCATTGAGGTGAAGGATCAGGGAAAGAGGATGATGATGCGCTGAGCATGGCTATATGTACTGCCACCTCATAGCCTCGGCAGTGACGTCATATTGGCATGTTGACAGGGCTGATTGGCTATTGAGGATGGGGTGATGAGTCACACGTCATAACGGATGTCACACTAGGATTACACCTGGGAGCTGATGCCTATTGTGATGTGAGGTAACGTGACTGGTCTTCATCTTGAAACTAGGTCGAGACCAACATTTTTCTCCTGATCTGCCTGTCTGAAAAATGCCATTTTAGTGTCCGAATATTCGGAAGATATGTGGCTTCGGAGAATATGGGGGCGAAAGAATCTGTCATAATCTGAGATGACGTTGACTTTCCCCATTGACTCAAATAGACTCAGACCTGCCGAAAACCTCCTAAGTGGGCGTGTCCGTGGAAAACCATAGGCAAAAACGCGCGTGCCAAAATGACAGGAACTGAGTTGAAGTTGGGTCGTCTTGCTTGAAATCCCACCGTCTTTGATACCGCCCAAGCCTACCTGGCTGCTACATTAACTAAATTCACCCAGTTTAGTGGACTACACAAGTTAGCTTACCCTACAAGTTAGCTTACCTCTAAAGCTCTTAAAGTTGATCAGTGAGCTTTTTGTATGTTGAAAAAAAGTGTCTTCCTCTGAGAATGTCAGTTTAGCTAAAAGATGAGAGGTAAGTAGCTATCATGGTCTTAGGGCTGGGCAATAAAACGATAGCAATATATATGTGATAGACACATCATCAATATAAGAAAAAATGTTTGATAGAACTTTCGATAGGTTAACTCACGGCTGCATGAAAAAAATTAGCGATTCTCCTCCCTGGCTCTTAAACAGTCCTGTCCTTTGTTAATGGAGCATGCTACGAGTGACACGCAGCCAATCATTTTACAGACAAACCCCGAGCATGCACCTGCCCCATGTCATGTCCCTTGACAATGGACAGTGCTAATTTTTGCTTTCAATTCATTTCAATGAATTGAAATGAATTCAATGAATTGAAATGAATTCAATGAATTGAAATGAGTTTCAATTCATGTTAACGTAAATTGACATGTTAACAAGTGTTCCATATTAATAACGTTACCATTACTATATGCCTGCAGTCTTGTGCGACCAGGACATTAACGTTAATGTTACACACCAATTTCACAAATGCGGACGTCTACCAAGCATAGTGTTACTTTGCGGGGCAGCTCATTCACTGAATCACCTAATGTTAACGTTAACAACCCTGAAATACAGGTTACAAAACTTTGTTTTTTGTTTGAGAAGGTTGGCCACGCTAGGCTATGTCATCAAAATAAATCGTTACCACGTCTGTAAACTACTTCTCGCACTCGGAGCGAATGTGTGTGGCATCGTAGCACCGATGAGAGAGCAAATGGGCTGCGCCTCCCGTGTCGTCTGATCGCAAAGTCGTTACTGATTGGAGAGGACTGAAGCCATTCAGACTGGCCAAGTGAACTGTTCCCTCCCATAACCAGCCCTCTGAGGGAAAGTGTCCCAGACCCAGAGAGAGCTCTGCAGTATGCAGTAACGTAGTGTATCAGTGTAAGAACTCTCATGGGTCTGGCATCGAGACTAACAACAACAGGACATAATCCTTTAAGTGAAGTGATTGACTGACTCACTAGCTGCGTTTACCGTACATGCACACTTTTTCCTCAATCAGATTGAAATCAATCACTTTGAAGGAGATGTGATTTAATATGCTCTGGTGTTTACTAGGGCTGTGAATCTTCACTGGCCTCACGATTCGATTCGATTACGATTCAGAGGGCTACGATTCGATAACGATTATCGATGCATCTCGATGCATCTTAAATCGATGCATCACTTTTTTCCCGAATACATGATTTTTTTTTCTCACTTTTTTTTCTCACTGTGTGGCTACTTTTAAAATAAAAGTGCATTTAGAATTGCATTGTATTATGATCCATAATTAAAATAAACAACTGCATGTACTTCCATTATATTTTATTTGATTATATATAAAAAAAAAAAAAAAAAATTAAATCGATTTTTGACATTTGTGAATCGATGCAGAATCGTGCAGGTCCGCATCGCATCTTATAATCGATTATTTTTGACACCCCTAGTGTTTACATGCGCCCAGAGCGTGCACCCATATAATTGAACAGGTGTGCGACGTGTGCAAAAGTGATGAGTACAACTTGACAGGTCTGCCAACTCTCGCATTGACCGTGAGATTCAAGCAATTGACACTTCTCACATACTTCTCACACACTTCTTCAAGTAGGCCACATTTTCTCGCAGTGAAAAATAAATTCATACTGTAGGCTATCATACTGGTAGCCTAAAGCGTGACTTATGCCAGACATATGGACTGTCACACGCAAATGAGAGACACGGAGAGAAAACCTTTGGAGCTTTTACAGCCTAACGTTACTCCATGCGGGTTTCTCGTCACGAGTTTTGAAAATCTCCACTTTGTCTGGGCGCATATGGTAGTTAGAAAATCTCCTCTCCTGCCCTGCTGCAGCAGGCAGGACGGAGTCTCCTCTATGTCAAAACATCATGGGCATGCGCAGAAAGAACGCAGCCAGACTGCCAGAGAGTAAACCGTTCCATCGTTTACCGGTACATACTAACATTTTTCCTTTGATCGGTTTATGAAAAGGTTTAAACTACCCCTCTGAAACTGATTGAAATTTCAATCGGTTTGGGGCTTGTTTAAGCCGATTGAGGTGTTTATATTGGAGCATTTTTAATCGGTTTGGACTTATACACCTATTTCAAGCCGGTTACTATGGTCCATGTAAACGTGCCTTGTGATAGAAACGCAAATACGAATATGGTCCATGATCATCTCTGCATTTTGTTTCTGCTGCTGAGGCTGTAGCTCACACTCAGGATGAGTGAAGACAAGTGGTGTCATGTCTTTTTCAAACACTAGCTGTTATTCTCATTCTAGCTTACTTTGCTGGCTCGTTCTCCTCCATTCTTTCTTTCTCTCGTGTAAAAATTTCCATTTGACTTGATCTTAAAGTTTAACCCCTCCATCTTGCCGCAGGTGGTTTGGGTCTCCAACCATGGTCCAGCTGAATCCCTGATCCGTGAAGCAGCAGTCGAGCCAGGATGTCCAGTAGCTCGGGCTACCCCCCCAGCCAGGGGAGCTTCAGCAGCGAGCAGGGCCGCTACCCGCCACACTCTGTCCAGTACACCTTCAGCACCACACGCCACCAACAGGTAGAGCCTTCCCTCTGACCTGTCGCCCTGCAGGCAACAGCCTTGTTCGCTCCTTGTTTGATACCTCCTGGTATCAGAATGAATTATGCAAATAACATTCTTACGAGTGACAGACGACTCTACTTTGGATGATGAAGGCAGGGTTTTAGCTCGAGTCGTTCTCATGGCATGCACAGGGCTCGACATGAAGGGCTTGTTTGAGGTAACAGCTTTGTCTGTTTGGACAAGTGAAATTTGTTATGAGCTGCTGTCCCAGTGTGAGTGAAAATGGTGTGATTCTTAGCCATCGACTTCAATTAAATTATGCCAAATGTTGCATTGCTCAAAAGTATAAATGTATTTCAAATAAATTAAATACAGTGTACAGTTTTTTTCCAAACCTTGATCTACACAAACCAGCAAAATGCACAGCATAAGCGCTTTGCTTTCAGAAGAAGTGCACCTAATTGGAGGCAGGAAAACAAAAGCGACTGTATGGAAAATGGCGTTTTGACTGTACTTTAACTTTCAGATGACCTGCCTGAATCCTCCGCTATTTGGCCGCTTGTTCGATCATTCTTTTTTGTGCCGATCATCACCTACAAGATTTTACGATTTTACGCAGTATACGGTTGAGGCTGTAATAGAGCTGCAACGATTAATCGATTAGTCGATCGACAGAAGATTAATCGTCAACTATTAGTATTTTGATAATCGATTACCGGTAATCGTTATGAGTACAATTTTAAGAGAAAATGTCAAAATGATCTGATTCCAGCTTCTTAAATGTGAATATTTTCTGGTTTCTTTACTCTTGGATGACAGTAAACTGATATTATCTTTGAGTTGTGGACAAAACAAAACATTTGAGGGCGTCATCTTGGGCTTTGGGAAACACTGATCGTCATTTGCTACCATTTTCTGACATTTTATAGACAAAACAACTAATCGATTAATCGAGAAATCGATTATGAGAATAATCGTTAGTTGCAGCCCTCAGTTGTAATGCCAAGTTGACTTGGGATTCAAGTAGAGTGTTAGGCTTCTTCAGTGAGGAATGTTGTTGTGGTAGCACTGTCTGCAACTCTTTGCAGTCTTCTTTCAAATGTCCTCCTCAATGGAATAATTAGCTTTGATTTGTTTTTGAGACAGACATTTCTTCATGTTTTTGTAGAAAATTAGCTTGTCACACATCCTAGCAGTGGTCAAATGTGTGTCTTGTATCCAAAACATGATTCTCGGCTAACTCCTCGTCTCTTTGTGCCAATGTTTAAACTGCACTATCCCATCTTGGAGAAAGCAAAAACTAACTGACTGGCATGATCGCACACACACGCACATGCACACGCACACGCACACACACACACACACACACATACACACACACACACACACACACACACACAAAAAACAACGCTACTGAAAATTGCAAAAACATTTCACCATCTAAACTTAAAGGGCCTCATTGATTGTTTGGTAGTGAAAAACCATGAAGTCACAAAACAAGTTGGATAATGTGATATGTTACGTAGACACAAGACAGTGCGTTATGGCCTAATCAGAGAATATATCGACTGAGAATGCAGTCTTATAAGCAGAGAAACACATTTTGTCTTATTTGGACAAGTTGAATGCTTTTACAAGTGAAAAGTCAGTATAACTTGCCGCCTGGTAGGGCTGTGCAATAAAATCGATAAGGCAATATATCGCGATGTCCGCAATGCTGTATCCATATTTTTGAAAAATATCATGATATATCGCTCTATCGATTTTCTTGTGTGTTCGGTGGGAAAATAAGAATACTTATGCACTTTATTCTTTTTATTTCAGTGTGTTCAGTAACACTGTGTGCAACTGCAAATTTGCAAATACTGTTCTAATAAATTAGAATTACATTTTTGAATAGTTTTGACAAAAAATTTCCACTGAATTATCAATAGAATGTGATTTACATATAATTACACTACCTGGGTGTGGTACAGCAAGTTGTATTTTCAGCTCTATTTTAAAATTTTCAATAAACTATATAGAGTATTGCAATAGGCACAGTGCCTCACTGCAGCAATACCACATGGTGACAGGAGGAGGCGCTATGTCCTCTACCTGCACCATCGAGGGGGGGGGGGGGGGGGGGCGATTCTCTATAAAAAGCCAGTCTAATCTAAATAAGCATATTTTAAAGTTTGGTTCTTGAGAGGGATATGATTATGATGATATGCATGTTCATTTTATGTAAAAGTAGTCAGTATGGCCTTGTTCAGTTATTCTCATAAGCCCCTTTCACACAGAGGTCCCGCAATATTGGTTTAAAGGGGTTTAAAGAGGATCCGCCATTAGTTCCTCTCTGCCCTTTTCACACAGAACCAAACAGCCCCGTCATATTTCTGCCCCGGAGTGCTTTTACGTAGCATCCAGCCCTCCCGGATTGAAATGAGGCGTGAACCATGGCCGCTGAGTTTCCCTTATTATAATTAATCAAAGTCCGACAAATTAAAATGATGCTGGTCACCAAGTCCGGTGAAAATAATCCCATCTCAGCACAATTTGAGTTGTAGTCTATTAAAATAGGCTCATATTACATTTCCACCCAGCTCCTCCTATTAAGTAGCCTAAATTAATATTTTTATGTGTAGGTTATAGTGTAGGCTACTGTATGACAGGGATTCCGTTACCCACAAATACCGGCTTTTAGCCGGTATTTGTTGCCGTGGGCTGGCAAATTAAAAGGTCGCCGGCTCAAGTAGCCGGTTGGAAATGCCAAATAAATAAATTCATTATATAAAATAGCCCAATATTGTGTGACCAGTCATGTTGCCATAAGCTACAACTGAAATATAGACTTGAATATATTATATATTTTCGCCCCGCTGTTATGTTGAGTGTTGGGTGAAAAGGAGAAAAAATACAGCAGACGCTCTTTAACTGCCATGCAAAAGCCGCACACTGCAGCTGTGCAGCATCCCGCAGCTGACAGCGCTTTGGCTTGACACAAGAGACCGAAACGTCAACGCAGACATCCCTCGGCCAGTTCTTTTTATATAACGATGGTCCAGAACAAGATCCAACCAGCCATGAGAAGCCGCAACAGCGAGGAAAAGTTGGGTTGATAAGAATCGCAAGTTGGCTTTGCACATGTAGCGGAGCGCTGATCATGAACAAACTGCCGCAGGCGTATTGTGAGAATTCTCGCAGCGACAGAGAGGTCATCTGCAGGTTGTAAAGCTTATTATTATGTCCATTAATTTAGCAACTAATGTCAACATCATTTCAGCATAAATAACCTACTAGAACCTCAGTTGATTTGCCATTTAAGGAGGAGTATTTAATGGGCAGCTTTCATTTATTTGTCTGAACGACTTTATGGAGCATCATCTCAAAGCTCACAACACCCAACAAGGGATTTCGTTCTCAGATGTAGGCTACAGGTAACACAAGGCTAATATTCTTACCTTTGCCCTTCAGTTTAAAGTAAAGCAAATAGTCTCATGTTGTGAAGTAGGCTATAAGTCCGTTCTGAAAGCGAGTTGGATGCCAGCGTGTCAACCAGCTGCAGTCCCTCGTCGTCGTGTCAATATAGACCCGCTTCAGAAAATATAGGCTATAAAGTTTGACTTACTGCACGTCTCATCTCTGGCTTGTTGCAGGTAGGCAACTTCTTAATTTAGATTATCTTTCAAGTTATTTAATTTCACTTTCTTGGATGCAAAGAGACATTTAATGTAGGCCCGCCAGTGTCTTTCTTTAGACTTAATTAAACGGGAATATATGACAAACTCAGTTCACAAAGTGTGTGACGAGTTAATTCACTATAATAAAATACATTTGTTGGACGATTGGATAATAGCTTTTGTTTTTTATGTTTTATTGTTTAATCTTAATGGGTCTGCCAACCCGAACCGAATTAATTAATTAAATCAGGAGCGGTGTGCAGCTCGCTCCCTTTGCACTCGCAAGCGCAGTAAATAGTTATAATAATTATTATAATTAATAATTATATAATTATAATTATTTTTAAATCAAAAAATTTAAGATTTTGTTTGGAAAAATTATACAATAATATGTTATGTATTTAAGAAATGATTAGGCTACGTCTATCTTTTTTCAATACATTTTGACTGGGCCGGTAAATATTCTATAAGGCCGGAATTCTGGAATGCTGCCGGCTCCATTGGCTGGCCAGAAAAAATCCTAGCGGAATCCCTGCTGTATGATGAACAAAACAACCAAACATCGCCGATGTACGCAGCAGCTCTCAACAGTGCAGCTGGTCGTTAAGAAGATCAAAGGACAAAAGACGAGAGCTCACCCAAATATTAGGATTGGGAATCACTGATGCCCCAAGATATGATATTATCACGATACTTAAGTCACGATCCGATAGTATTGATATTGCGATATGCTAGTATTGCAATATATTGAGTATTGCGATATTGCGCTATATTGTGATGTATTACCTTTCAACTGCAAATTATGTCCCAAAGGTAAAAACTTTGTCAACATCTGTTTTATCTCATTAAATAAAGTTTCCAGTCTGTTCATCTCACTTCAATCATTTTTATTGGAGCAAAATGGCATTGTCAAGCAGACAGACCAACACTGTCATAAATGTTGCATGCACTTGACATTTTGTATTCACGATACTTTGCATTTGATATGATACAATATATTGACCACAAAATATCACGATACTATGCTGTATCGATTACCCCCCCCACCCCTACCAAATATGCCGACAACGCAGAAACCATTAAAGTGTTCTCCAAGGCAAGGCAACAAATATACAGGTAACACAAGGCTTTCAATATTCGTCTGATCGACTTTATGGATCACAGAGGCAGCATCATGTATTAGGTACAAGGCTAATTCTTACGTTTTGGTTCCAGTTTTTTGTAAAGCAAATTATTCCCATGAAGTAGCCTAGTTAGCCTAAATCCGTTCTGAATGCGGACGCCCGCATGTCAAACAGCTGCAGTTGTTTTTCATAAGGGAACGCACAACAGGCTCGACAGACTGCAGTTCTGGAGCTGGTTTCCCCAAACATGGGATTGTTTTGAGGAGAGACTGACAAGAACAGGAAATATCCTCAGACCGAAGCTTATTATTACATCCGTTAATTTTGCCTACTAATGTCAACATCGTTTGAGCATAAATAGCCAAACCTACTTACTCATAAACTGTAGGCACGGAGCATTCCTCCTGGCGCCCCTGTTGCAGTCATAATCGTATAGGCTACTTTTTTACTTTCACTTATGCCTTTCTTGCTGTGTGAGGTGGTTTGGTCGGCACTGTAATTTCTTTATGAATGAGCTGAGCTTCGATCCGTCTTCCCGCGGGTACCCTTTCAGACAGACGTCGATTCAGGGCTATGACTACCTCCTCCACCACTCTGCATTTGTGACTTTCACACAGGAGGCGAGGCGTAATAATCCCACAACAATCAGGGCTTTCACAGGCTGTGTGAACGGGGCTTTAGACGTTTTGAAGGCAGTGAACTCTTGTGAGCTTCCCTCTGGCCACATGAAAGATGGAGGGCCATTGACACTTGATTTGTCATTTTGTCATGAGGAAAATGATGGGGGGCGGAGTTAGAAGACTGATTTGATTTTTGTTTGTGTGGTTTAAAATGTAAGGTAAGGCTGTGGCGCTTGCTGGCTGGGGTTGAGACTTTCTTGCAGTGAACGACAACACATTTTTTAAAGTCCAGCCCTATTTGCTACTTACCAAGGATGATGTTGATTGGAAGAGTTCTTTCTCAGCACAATCCACGCTGTTCCTCCTGTAGTAGCTCTGGAAAGTTGCACAAAAACAAATGCAAGGTGAATGGGGTCATGCTCCTGTATGTATAAGCTGACAGGCTCACTAAAATGCTGCGCACACACACACACACACACACACACACACACACACACACACACACACACACACACACACACACACACACACAGTGCACACAGTACATTTCAATGAGCTTCAATTCACTTGTACATACAGGAGCGTGACCCCATTGACCCTGCATTCATTTTTGCCCAACTGTCCGGAGCTACTATGAGGAACAGCATGGATTGCACTAGGGCTGCACGATATTGGAAAAAACTGACATTGCGATATTCCCCGCCCATGCGATATATATTGCGATATGAAAAAATACAGATTTTCAAAAGGTAGACAGGGACACACACATCCAAAGGTTGGCCACACTGGGCCTGGGTGCTGGATCAAAAAGGATACTCACAGTGAAAAAATAATGGTCCGCACACCAAAGGAGCTCCCGTTAGGTTTCTTTATTTAATAATTATGCACACAGCGTGACGCTGGCCCTTCCTCAAGACGCTTTCTAAAGCGTCTTGAGGAAGGGCCAGTGTGGCCCGAAACGTCACGCTGTGTGCATAATTATTAAATAAAGAAACCTAACGGGAGCTCCTTTGGTGTGCGGACCATTATTTTTTCACTGAAAATACAGATTTTCACCAGATTACCAGAATAGCTCTATTTGAAAGAAAATAATATTTCTAGAATGATTGGGATGATTTTGTAGAGGAGTCCATCTGATTTTGGAGGGGAAATTAGGTACCGTATTTTAATGTTTCTCAACCACTGGGCTGTGACCTACTGGTAGGCCTCAGAGCGTCATCTATCAGGGTGCATACACATTTTGACCAATGGATTTCCATGACTTACATACAAGAAAAAGTGAGTGAGTTATGACATTCTACTTTAAAATGTCACTAGCCTACACTTCACTTAGTGTAATGCAGCCTTTAAAACCAGGGAAAGACAACATGTATGCTGTATAACCATATTACCATCCAACATCTAAGACCATAATCTCATATCACAATATTGATATACAATTGATATATTGCCCACCCCTAATATTGAGAGCCAGAATCTACCTCCCAATGATGCTATTTGCAGAAAAACATTAGATTTAATTGATTATAATCACTGCTTTCAACTTCTTTCGTTCTTCTAACATTTCATTAAATCAACAATGAAACACCGCTGCCACTTCACACACTTGGTCTGACCCCCCGGAAACCCCCTCCAGAAACTACCAAGTGGTACACTCCGCATTTGGGGAGTTCTGGTTTTTGAGCGCACGCAGGGCAGTAGAGAGAGAGAGGATTCACATGCAGCCGACCGGTGACAAACAATTAATTCATGAAAAGTAATAAATATACATTTAATTGCCCAGCTATGTCTATTGTCTTTTTATTTTCACCGACATGTTTTGTGTAAATGAGTCGCTATGTATAATTAACTCTACCGTAACTGCTATCATGTGATGCAACATCAGAGACGAAGGGGAGAGACAGCCGCAGTGATACACGGACAACTTCTCAGTAATCACTTTAGCCTTCGTGTCATTAGAAGTTGCGGTCTTGCTTTTTGGTGTTTCAAGAGTAATTATCTCCACTCCACGGACATGTTCGAGTTACAGCAGCCAGCCTGCTGTATACTAGTGCGCTGCAAACTGTGGACGCGTCCACCTCCGCAATCACATCGTTTACAGACGGGCTACTGTCAGCAACCCAACATAAGCAAAAACAATTCAATTGAGCTCTCTGTGCATGTCTGTTGTGTTGAAGCTAAGCACTAAATGAGTGAGTACAGTAGCGGGGCGTCTCTCTCCTTTGAGAGAGCCTGCATTTCACTCAGTAGGCTACCCCTAAAGTGAGAGTTTATCAAGCAACATGACGAGTTAATTTGCTTTTGACATCGCACGTCCTGTGATGTGACTATCGCGCATGCGCACATTGCGATGACGATGTGTAAACGATATATCGTGCAGCCCTAGATTGCACTGAGAAAGAACTTAACAATCAACATCATCATTGGTAGGTAACAAATAGGGCTAGACCGGGTAGACTTTAAAAAATTTGAACTTTCCCTTTAAATATTTGAATGCCTTTAAGCAGTGGTTCTCAAGAGAGGGGTCACAAGATTATTTTGGGGGGTCGCGAGATGATTGTCAAAAAAGAAAGAGAAAAAATATATGATGATTAAATCTCCCATACCAATGATTTAATGTATTATATATAAAGCTAAATTATATAAACTATAGACTATATAAATGTATTAAAAAAAATTAAGTGAGTGAGTTTTGAATGCGTGTATAATGGGAAGTTGTTGATTGGGTTGGGCAGCAGCGGGGGGGTGGTCGCAAACCACAGCATAAAGTTTTTTCGGGTCGCGGCTCAAAAAGGGTGAGAACCACTGCCGTAGTTAGAGAGCAATATGGGAGGAAATTCAGAGATAATTGCAAAACAAGGCTTGCATAGATTTTCACCTGGCACATCAATTGCATTTCCATTTTGCTATCGTGAAGGTTGTATAATGTTTGTTAGCCACTTTTGATGACACACTTCTTAGAAGCTTACTGATGCAGAAAACTGTCTGTGGTACATTTCTGGGCATTTGGACTGTTTGCTTAAATCTGGGACAAAAACCTGGAGTTTGGAAATGTTTCCTCTAACTGCATTTTGCTTACTCAGGTTTGTTTGCAGGTCGCGATGTGCCGATAGCATTTTTGTGTTCTGTGCCTAATAGCTTTCTGATAGAAGCTTTTGAGTGTTAATCAATTTGCTTGACAGCAACAGATTTTTTTTTGCATTTTGCCAGATAAGAGCAATGCCACTGGCTTCAATGATTTCACTCGTCATTGAACACTAAGATGCTTGATGTTCAGGGAGCTGACTGGATCAACAGTACCTACATATAAGCATGATTTGGTTGCCAGTGCCACAGCCTGATTTGCTTTGTATTTGTGCTAGTGTTGCCCTATTATATTTGTACTAAAAGTGTGTGTGTGTGTGTGTGTGTGTGTGTGTGTGTGTGTGTGTGTGTGTGTGTGTGTGTGTGTGTGTGTGTGTGCGCGTGTGCGCGTGTGCGTGTGTGTGCGCATGCGTGTGTGTGCGCGTACGTGCTTTGCCTCCAGGAGTTCACCGTCCCAGACTATCGGACTCACACTCACATGCAGGATCCACAGGGTCGGAGGAGACCGTCTTTGCTATCTGAATTCCACCCTGGAACTGAAAGGTAAGGGCCTCACTCCATTCACCTGGCCCATCCCAGTCTGAAGCAATGCTGAGTGTCTGACAGATGGATACTGGTGACTACATCCACCTTCTTACCATCTAGATCAGTGATAATCAAGCTGAGGCTCTAGAAGAGCCACATGCTTCATGGCTAGTTATGGCTCTTTTAAGTCCTACTTAAAATAAATAGATAGAAATAATAATAAAAAATAACAAAGGGGAGAAAGGGACTTTTGTGGGCTCTTGCACATGAAAAATTGGGTGTCAATGTGGCTCCTGAGTAGACAAGGTTGAGTAGCACTGATCTAGATACTCTGTATATCTGAGCACTTGTTTACCTCTGTTCTCCCCAGGCCTCCAGAGAGACGCCATGGCTACGAACAACAGTTCCACTCCGTCAGCGCCCAGCCCGAGCACGAGGCCTTGGAGGCTAAACGCCCTCGCATGGACACCATCTCTGATGGTCACCTCACCCGCACGCCTGCCACTGCTGGGGGCATTGCCCTGCCCCTGCCCCATACAGTCCAGGACAGTCTAAGAGCCACCATGGAGGTCAAGAAGGTGGGCCTTGCCCCTCTTAGTCAAACTGAGAACAGTGTTAATTTTGTTAAAACTAGAATGTAAACTAACTAAAAATACAAAATTTTCACTGATGAAAACTAGATGTTAACTAACTATAAACAAAGTTGTGACAAAAACTATGAGGAAATCAAACATTTTCCTCAACGAATACAAACTAGACAAAATTGTTAAGGAGGGACTAATTGGGAAGAGATCCAATCACAAGAGAAGAAGAAGTTCAACAGTTAAATCTGTGTCAGTCTGTATGGCATTCTTAATACCATTCCATAATAACAGATTAATAGATCTTTCCAATGAGTTTGGAAATTCTAGAGAAAGATTTAAAATACTGCATTACACTTTAACTAAGCCCATTAGATTGTAGTCGACTAAATCTACCGTATGATATTTAGTCAACTAAAACTAGACGATGACTCAAATATTACTCAAACTAAATGGCATTTTAGTCAAAAGACTATGACTAAAAACAAAATCATAAATTGCTGTCAAAATGAACACTGACTGAGAAGTCCTCTGGAATTGGTCTCAGTATTTTTTCTATTCCAAGAGGCTTGAGAAAATCGAAAGAAGTTGTCAGCACTCAGGAATAAGTTTCAAACCACTTATTTAATAAAGCACAGCAGCATGACAAACGGATGCGTTTCAGCCTTCGGCTTTCCTCAGTGTTCGAAAAGTCACAGTGGGTGTGTGACCCCATATTGAGCAGGGGCAAGGGACCTGCTGACAAATGCACTCAGCTGGCACAGATCAACCTAAACAAGCATAGTTAGACATATAATACATAAAAATACAAGTCTATTGGAGCCAATGAGATAGCACACATCACATGATCACAGCAACCCGAAACCGACCGGAGAACCAGCCATCAACAATAAAAAATTCACCTATAAAAATAGACATTAAAATCTTAAGCCGGTATGCTGCTGTGACCACATGATGTGCAGAATCTCCACATAAGGCAGTTCATCAATAGAAAAAGATCTTCAAAAGACAAAAATAATAATACTGTAATCGTAATGCTAGTAGTAATTATTAAAAGTAATACCGGTAGTCTTGTGAAAAATCTTGTGTATGGTCTTATCATCTATAAATACCTCCATCAAAAATGCAAATACACAAAAGAAAAAAAATCACAGCAGCCAGAAAATCATTCTCTATAAGTCATGGCTGTTGTTTATTGAGCAGTATTTACTTGATTAAATGAAGTAAATAGGGCTGTCCCAACTGACGATTTTCTTCTCGATTGATCTAACGACTATTTTTTCGATTAGTCGATTCATCTAAAAAAAAATTTTTTTATATACTTCAAATGGTTAAAACTTAAATTCAAAAAGATTGCTGACAGATTAATGTTCAAACAGGAGTAATATGCAGATAAGATAATCACTGACAAATAAATGTTTTCATTAGTGTGGGTCAAGGAAAGCAATTGAAATTATTTAACTTACATTAATTTGACTAACGTTATACTAACAAACACGTTCCACGTGTTGATAATAATATGCGTGTCAAAAAAGTACCATACGTTAAACAGGACTGACTCGGTGCTGCTGTCTGCTGCCCAGACGCTCTCCAGGTGTACATAACGTTAGGGTTATGTGACGTCATTTCCAATTTGCAGAGTTTAACGTTACAGAGCAGCACATTGTTGGGTCTCGGTCTAAAACACTCCTACACTTTAGATGAATGTGGATGAGGTTTTTGTAGCTTGTAGTGTCGTTTGGGAATAACAATCCATGCTATTACGGGCGTTGAACTAACATCTTTCTCTTAAAAAATAAAAAAACGTTACCA
Organism: Poromitra crassiceps; assembly: GCF_964638095.1. Taxonomy (NCBI): domain Eukaryota; kingdom Metazoa; phylum Chordata; class Actinopteri; order Beryciformes; family Melamphaidae; genus Poromitra; species Poromitra crassiceps. The sequence goes on from NC_139623.1 coordinate 43,904,874, forward strand.
CTATTTCTTCAGAAGTTGTAGTTGTCATAGACTGTGTTGCATAGTTGACTGCTCCATTGCTGACAAAAATGTGTTATTGTAAGTGGCTTTGGACAAAAGCGTCTGCCAAATGACGTAATGTAATGTAATCTAATGTAATGTAGCCATTTTCACTACCTAGCCAGCTTCCGCTAGCGAGAAAGCAATATGACTTCCGGTCGGATTTCCAAGATAAAAACCATTCTACACAAGTTTAAAGCTGCACACAGAAGCCATTAAAAAGTTTTATTTTGAAATGTGATATCTAGTGTTTTATTTCGTTGAAGCTCGGCTCCCACCTATTGCCATCTCTGCGTGGTACACGCTATCGAATGCTCTTACCTTTTATTACTTTAAAAGTGTCCTTTCCAACCATCCATTAGACCGTTGACAGGATGCAGACTGGACCCTTGGAAAATCCGGGGCGATCCTGACGGTCTCATGGTCTCCGATCCAATAGCAGGAGTAGAGGCGGGCACAAGCCCTCACGCCTGGAATTGGACCGGGAAAACACCACTCTTACCTGCATTCGACCACGGACAGACGTGTGAATTATTGCTCCAGATTAGCATTAGCTTGCCCGACCACTTTCACTTCAACTGCTCCCCGTACATCGGCGTAGCGGACGGGAACCTCGGTCGTTGATTTTCCGGTCTGGAAGGTTACCTTCGCCTGGGCGGTGAAAGTTGGAGGCGACAAAGCTAAGTGCTTTTTTTCACGTGTCGGCGGCTTCTAAGAACAAGCCGGTCCGAGTGTCGTTGTATGCTTGCTATTTGAATTGCTCTGTCTAAGCTAACCTCACGTAGAGATAACTCTCCGCTACTAGCGTCACGTGTTTCGTAGCTTAGTCTCGTTCTTGTGTTGGTTACAGGTATTAGTCGGCACCATTGCCGACTAGCTTGCTAGAGTTAAGACCCGCTAAAATAGCCTGCCGCCTACGCGCGCTCGGTCTGCCACGTTCAGTGGTTTGTGTTAACTCGCTTGCTTCAGTGTTACCCACAAGGCGAAAAAGAAGAGGATACATTTAACGTTAACGTTGTTCGCCTGTCACTACCGCGTGTTCTAACAGGATGGCTAGTGTTAACAAGGCGAAGCGCTGTGCGGACCCCAAGTGTGGCGCGTGGCTATCAGCCAAGGACTCGCACACGCTGTGTGTTGAATGCCTGGGACAGGCCCACGCAGATAGCTGCCTCGGAGATCCGGAGTTTTGCCTCGCCTGTACTGAGATGCCTCGTAGCACTCAAAAATACAGGGCAGACTTCTTCAGAGGCCACGCTGGCGGTGTTGCTGCTGCAGCTGAGCCCAGCCAGAGTCAGACTACCTCTGGGCCTGCTACCTCCGACACCCCGCTGCCTCTCGGACAGCAGCACGTTGACAACTCTCGGGAGGGCTCCCAGCACAGCTCCCAGGAGAGCTCCCCACGTGCTTCTCGTTTGGGTTCACAGCACGGCCACAAGGAGGGTTCCCAGCAGTGCTCCCAGGGGAGCTCCCCACGTGCGTCTCGTTGGGGTTCACAGCATGGCCACAAGGAGGGTTCCCAGCAGCGCTGCCCGCTGAAGCGCCCACGGCAAGATGCGCGGGGTTCCCGGTCGGGTTCGCAGCACAGCTACCAAAGAAAAAAGGTAGGTTCCCAACAGTGCTCCCCGCCGAAGCGCCCGCGGCATGACGCGCGGATTTCCCAACGCGGTTCTCGGTCGGGTTCACAGCACAGCTACCAGGTAGGTTCCCAGCGTGACTTCCCGCCGGGATCACGGCAGTGCGAGCAGTATACCCGGCACAGTTTCCCAGCGGGTTCACAGCACAAGACGGGTTCCCAGCGCGGTCCCCACCTGCGTTCCCCACATGGTTCCCGCTGTTCCCTGCCCCCCTCCCCCAGGTCGGGTGAAGGTGCGGCTAACTCCCGTCTCGGAATGGGCTCGCCTTTCCGCCAAAGATGGCCGGAGGCGGGGGACCCTGGGATGACTTCCTCGAGATCCACCCAAAACGGGATGATGAGGCCTCCCTGCTGGCCGGCCCAGGTAACCCAGAAAGGGCTCACCCCGGGGGGCTCCCCCCTCCTGACGACATCTCCTCTGAGATCTACCAGAGGGAGTTCAGGGAGGTCGTGGCCAGGGCTGTTTCCGCCCTCGACTGGGACTGGCCTACGCCCCCTACCGTCGAGAAGGACATGTTCACCGCCTCCCACTTCCGCGCCGTTGAGACGCCGCTACGGGGCAGCCTGCCCTTCTGCCCCGACGTGCAGCGTAGGGTTCAGCGATCCTGGACCAAACCCTACTCCTCTGAGGCCCCCATCCGACGCTTTAAGTGCTGGTCTAGCGTCGTGGAAGGGGCCCAATCAGGCTATGAACATCCCCCCCCACTGGAGAAGGCGGTGGCGGACCGCCTGCTCCCAGGCCAGAAGAAGGAAGGGAAGCCCTTGCTCCCCTCCCCAGCCTGCAGGGAGACTGCTTCGCTCCTGGAAAAGTCCTATCTGGCGGCAGGCCAGGCGGCCTCCATGGCCAACACCATGGCCTTCCTGCTGAAGTATCATTGCTTCCTGGTAGACCAGGTCCAAGCAGCCCCCGAGCCTGGAATGTTCACTGAGCTACGCCGGGTCTCCGACTACATCTTCAAGATGCTGGAGTGTGTGTCGGAGGACTCAGGGAGGGTCATGGGATCTTCGGTGGCCGCCTTGCGTCACCTCTGGCTGCAGCTCACCAGCCTGCGTGGCCATGAGAGGACGGACCTCCTCAACGCGCCCGTTTGCCCTACCGGGCTCTTCGGTTCAATGGCGGACCTCGCCAGCAGGGCCCAGAGGCGGCGTGAGGACACGGAGGCGGTCGGCAGAGTCCTGCCGCGCAAGACCGGGGCGGCCCATCACACAGCGAGACCACCCCCTGCCCGAGGTCGTTCGACGACGACCCGCGGCAGCCCTGCACGCCGTCCACGGGACAGGCAACCCCAGGGGTGGTCCGGTCCCCCAGCCAACGCAGACAGGAACACCTCGAATGCCCCAAGGAACGCGGGGCCAACACCTCCCCAGCCAGCCTGGACTGGCGCGGGTCGAGGAAGCCGTGCCCGCCGCAGCAGGGGCTCCCACCGTAACCCTGACAAGTCGGCCACCGCGACCGGGCCCCGAGGCCCGGCGCGTACCTAGCGGTCCCCCGGGGGGGGCGAGGGGCAGCCTCCACGCTGCCAGGACCTGGCGTCCCACAGTGTTGTCGAGCGCCGAAGAGAGCCTTGCTCAGTACGTGTCCCTTGCCAGCGAAAGCTGCGAGGTGCTCGGAGGGCACCTCACCATCTGCAGGCCCCCCTGCTATTCCCCCCCGACAGCTGTCGTCGCACCAGCCGGGAAACGACCTCCTGCGGCCTCCGGGATGCAGCCCCCCCGGGCTGGTCCTGCTGGGGCCGCACACCACGGGCAACGACTCGCTGCGGCCTCGGGGACGCAGCTCCTATGGGCTGGTCCTGCCGGGGCTGCACGCCATGCTGCCACGGCCTCCAGGACGCACCCCCCCTGGGGACGTCCTGCTGGGGCCGTGTGCCGTGGCGCCTCAGGATCATGTGCCAAGGGTAACCCCGACACAGGGCACCAGACCTGCCCTGGCAAACAGCCTCCCCCTGTGGAAGAGGCTGTGCAGACCCACACCGTGGGTGCTGCGAACGCTGGAGAAGGGCTACGCGCTGCAGTTCGCGGCCCCCCCGCCGGCTTTCACGGGCATCCCTGTCTCAGACCTGGCGGATGCGGACTCCATGGCTGTCCTCGGCGAGGAAGTCTCCTCGCTTCTGGCAAAGGGCGCGATACGGCCCGTGCCGGACAAGGACAGGCAGTCCGGGTTCTACCACAGGTACTTCCTGGTGCCCAAGAAGGACGGGTCCTTACGGCCCATCCTCGACCTCAGGCGGCTAAACCCCCTGCTCAGGAAGCTTCCCTTCCGCATGTTGACGCTCCCCACACTGTTCAGAGCGATCAGACCCGGGGACTTCTTCACGTCAGTCGACCTAAAGGACGCCTTCTTCCACGTTTCCATCGTGGAAAGGCACAGGAGGTACCTCCGGTTCTCCTTTCAGGGAGTCTCCTACGAGTACTGCGTACTCCCCTTCGGCCTGTCTCTAAGTCCCAGGACTTTCACAGTCTGCGTCAACACAGCGCTGGCTCCCCTCCGAGAGATGGGGATCCGCGTTTACGTCTACCTCGACGCCGCCCTGATAGCGGCGAGCTCGAGCGAGATGGTGTCCGCACACACCGAGGTGCTGACTTCCCACCTCCAGGCCTTGGGGTTCCTTATAAACTGGCGCAAGAGCGCCCTTGTGCCTCAACAGGTCACAACCTTCCTGGGTCTGGAGCTAGACTCCCTTTCAATGCGCGCCCGCCTCTCTCCGGAGAGGCTGGACAGCGGAGACTCGGCGTCACGCACGCACGATCTCCGTTCACCAGTGCTCCGTGCTACTGGGCCTTATGACCGCGGCAATTCCTCTGGGGCTGCTGCACATGCGCCCCTTCCAAAGGTGGTTCCTCGGTCATCGCTTGGACCCAGCGATACATCGGTCCCGCGTCCTTACGCTGTCGGACCGCGCTCGCCAAGCCTTGGAAGTGTGAACGGACCGCTGTTGGCTCTCAGAGGGCGCCAGACTGGGTCCGGTCCCACTCAGGCGAGTGATTCGGACCGACGCCTCCCTTTGGGGCTGGGGCGCGGTCTTCGAAGGCCAGGCTGCAAACGGGCGATGGCAAGCCCAACAGCTACGCCACATAAACGTACTAGAGCTGGAGGCAGTTCGCCTCGCTCTTTGGCACTTCCAACATCAGATCATGGGTCACCATGTGCTGATACGGTCGGACAACACCGCAACAGTGGCGTACATCAACCGCCAGGGCGGTGTCCGGTCGCTGGCTCTGAACCAGCTGGCTACGGTCATCCACGAGTGGGCCCGTCTCCACCTGCTGTCCCTGTCGGCGGCACACATTCGGGGCCACCTCAACCTGGGCGCGGACCTGCTATCGCGGGGCAACCCGCGCAACTCAGAATGGGTTCTCCACCCACAGGTGGTGGAGCAGATCTGGGCCAAGTTCGGGCGAGCCAGCGTCGATCTCTTCGCCTCGCGGCTCGCACAGCATTGCCCCCAGTGGTTTTCCATCCTCGCGGACGATCCACCGTTGGGCCACAACGCGCTGGCGCACGTCTGGCCGAGGGCGGCCCTCTATGCGTTCCCCCCAATCGCACTGATTCCCCAGGTGCTGGCCAGGGTGAGACAGCAAGGGCTACAGCTCATTCTGGTAGCCCCGCACTGGCCGTCGCAGGTCTGGTTTGCAGATCTGATCACTCTGACGAGAGGTCCTCCGTGGCTGCTGCCGCGTCGGAAGGACCTGCTGTCGCAGGCGGGCGGAGAGATACTCCACCCATCCCCACACAAGTGGAAGCTGGCCGCTTGGTCCCTGAACGGGAACGGTTGCTAGCCCAGGGCCTGCCTGCGAACGTGGTGCAAACCATACAGAGTGCTAGAGCCACCTCGACTCGCACTCAGTACACCTACAAGTGGCGGTCCTTCTCGCGCTGGTGCGCAGAAAGGAACCTGGACCCGGTGACCTGCGACGTTCGGCCCATTCTCTGCTTCCTCCAGGGTCTGTACGAAGCGGGCCAGTCGCCGCAGTCCCTTAAGGTTTATGTGGCCGCCATCTCGGCCTGCCACATGGACATCGAGGGCAAGACAGTGGGAGGCCTGTCTTTGGTCTCTCGTTTCATGACGGGTGTGCGCAAGCTTCGCCCCCAGACAAGGAACATCTTTCCCAAGTGGGACTTGGTCACGGTCTTGGATGGCCTCTCGAGGCCTCCGTTTGAACCACTCGACGCTGCCGACCTGAAACACCTCTCGCTGAAGACGGCATTGCTTCTCGCTTTGTCTTCCGGCAAGAGAGTGGGAGACTTGATTGCCCTGTCAGTGCAACAATCGTGCATGGTGTTCTCTAACGATGGGCGCAGGGCCACGCTCCGCCCGAACCCTGCTTATCAGCCTAAGTGTATTGGGGCTGGCTTCAGGTCCATGACCATAGACCTGGTCGCGTTTGAGCCTTCTGCCTCTTCTTCGGCGGAAGAGAGGAGACTTCGGTCGCTCTGCCCCGTGCAGGCGCTCCGTGCCTATGTGGCCAAGACGCATACTTTGCGTACGTCTAACCAGCTTCTGGTGTGCCATGGGGCTAAGGCTCTGGGCAAGCCGTTGTCCAAACAGCGTCTATCGCACTGGATAGTGGAGGCCATTAACTTGGCCTATTCTGCCGCTGGGAAGGTTCCACCGGAAGGAATTAAGGCCCACTCTACTCGGGGCGTGGCTTCTTCCTGGGCGCTGTTGCGCGGTGTGACGGTGGAAGATATGTGCGCAGCCGCGTCATGGTCGACTCACCATACCTTTGTGAGGTTTTATAGTCTGGATGTGGGAGGCGCGACATTCGCTCATGCGGTTCTGTCTGCCTCCGCGGACTAGTTGCCTCGCTGACTGCTCCCCAATCCTTATCGGGTTCCCATGCGCTATAAGCCGTGACGGCCCATTTTTCGATCGAGAGTCGCAAGGTCGGGCACTTAGGTGCTCCTTTGCAGCAAGGTCGGTTGTAAGGTGGCAATAGGTGGGAGCCGAGCTTCAACGAAATAAAACTAAGGGGTTGTCCTACAACCCAGGTTTTATGAGTGAAGCGAGGCTCCCACCTCAGGTGCCTTGCTGCCAGTCTGTCTGGTTGTGGCCGAATGCCGGGTGAGTGGTGTTTTCCCGGTCCAATTCCAGGCGTGAGGGCTTGTGCCCGCCTCTACTCCTGCTATTGGATCGGAGACCATGAGACCGTCAGGATCGCCCCGGATTTTCCAAGGGTCCAGTCTGCATCCTGTCAACGGTCTAATGGATGGTTGGAAAGGACACTTTTAAAGTAATAAAAGGTAAGAGCATTCGATAGCGTGTACCACGCAGAGATGGCAATAGGTGGGAGCCTCGCTTCACTCATAAAACCTGGGTTGTAGGACAACCCCTTAGTTTTAATTCTTTGCTTCACTTAATTTTGATGCATCGATGCACGTTTATGCAAATCGACGCAATTACGTAGTTGCTGACGTCGACTATGTCGCCGTGTCGGGACAGCCCTAGAAGTATTATTGTGAAAATTTAAACTCAACTTTGAATTGTCACATATTAGCTGTGAATTGGAAGAAGAAGAAGAAACTCTCCTCATATTCAGAATACTACTCTGTCAGCATCTGCTTTTGGTGTATGTGCTTTTTGTCTTTTCAATGTATAGTATACATTGTATACCATCTTTTTAGTTAAAAATTGGCTAAGTGGCGGTGTCTGTGGCAGCGATGTCAGTCACGATTGTGATGTCATAAATCAGTGAGTTATGATGTCATCAGTGATGTCACTTGAGCAATATGTCATCAATGATGTCACTCGAGTTGTGATGTCATCAATGATGTCACTCGAGCAACTGCTGTAGTAGGAGCCGATGGTGCACGATGACGCCTAGGTGGGTGGGCGCCTGGGCGGTGCCTGTCTGTCAGTCGAGAGTCTCCACCCCAGGGTGGGTAAGTGGGCTCTGTCGGTGGTGTCACTTGAGCAACTGATCTAGTATGAGCCGATGGTGCACAGTTGCACAATGGCGCCTAGGTGGGTGTGCGGTGTCTGTCTGTGTGTGTGTGTGTGTCTGTCCGTCCAGATTCTCCACCCTCGGAATCGAGTGCCTAGCCTACTAAATGTTAAGATTAAGACTTTGAGGTCTTAATTAGCAACGCTGCCACAGATGTGTTTTAGCAAGAACGCAAAATGTGCCGTGGGACCATACAGAATCTGTGCTTTTTGCCAGCTCAATGATTTTTTTTAAATTTCATTTATTTATTGCGGCAGGATTCTCAATTCAGCGTCAAAGTGGAGTCGTCCCAAGGAGGCCCAGGGCTACACATGGAGGAGCAGGACGCTTCTCCTTCCAAGCTGTCTAAAGAAGAGCTGATCCAGAGTATGGACCGTGTGGACAGAGAGATCGCTAAAGTGGAGCAGCAAATCTTCAAGCTGAAGAAGAAGCAGGTTGGTTACCTAGAGAGCATTTTTCATAACAATATTTAATTTAACTGTAATACAGTCACAGGATTGTGTTTATTAGGTATTTAGCAACAACATTGTACTAGGATGCAGCGTTAGCATTAGCGTACCGCCGAGATGGCCTAGGGAACAGTAGCGAGAATATCAGCTTCTCTTCATCTAGAGGGCACACACACACACACACACACACACACAGTAAAAGCAGAGCCCGGAGCGGAGACGGCACTGCTTCTCCTCAGGGATCATGGACTTCGGATCTGGAAGCGACTGAGAGACAGAGGAAGTTGGGGGAGCAGGACGAGGCAAGGCATCTGTGATGTTGGCGTTTTCACGACACACTCCTGCATTGCTTGGTCCGGCCTAGTCACCCCAGCAGCAACTAAGGACTTGAGCTCTTCAATATCAGCCCTCAAACTCAACAATTCAGCCTGTATCAAGCCTTGAAACCTTTTCCATATGGCTGAGTATTGCTGTAATATAGACAGTTTAAGACTATTTCTACTACATTTCTAGCGTTTCTGCTACTGGGTGCTGCTACTGTCAGCTGAGCCCAGAGAGCCGTTCTGCTCCAGTGCGCACAATGCACAGCTCCTATGGCAACATATCATTTTTGCAGATGATAGAAGAGAGTCTCATCGTTCTTTGTGCGTGTTCAGTGTTTACATAGTAATATCACACAATATTCTGTGGGCCTCGAGAAATCACTGAAAACGCTCTGAAACTCTGGCACTGGGAGCGTCCGTTCTCCAAAAGTGGCTGAGTTAAATAAGCGATTTTCGACTTTCAATAATAAAAGTCGATCTTGATAATAAAAACGATTATTTGAAAATTCTAAATTCGTTGCCCATCCCTACTTTGTACATGGCTCAGCCAGTCAGAGGTGAGGACCAGGAACTATCCATTTTATAATCCAAATTTTATTATCCATTCATAATTTTATTATCCAATAAGTGACTGGTCTGGCTGCGCAAAAACAGGATTTTACTCACATTGTCATCAGATCTTTAAAAACAGATATGGAAGTGTCCAGGTTCATATGGGTTTTGAATTGCCTGGATGTAATGTAGTCAAAGTAGTCACAGATGTAAGTAAATACAGCCACGGGAGAGGCAAGACAGCCATTTTCAGGCCAAGTGGTGGTTGCACAGCAGTGCAATCTCATAAACTCTAGCACATAATTGAATTTTTAAATTCATCCCTAGTCTGATTGTTTTTCAGCAATCACCGGAACTCTTTAACCTCTTAAGAAAGCTGGTTTTCAGTCTTTGCTCTGTTGTGCTGCTGGTGTGAAAAAGCGGTCTCTCCATAGTGTTAGTGAGGCGTCTGCCGCTAAGCCCTACAGGCCGTGAATCGGCACACAGAGCCACAGGTTGCCCTCTGTCTGCACCAGCACCGTTTGAAGAGAAATCTCCTGAGCTGGAAGGTGCTTATACTGTAGGTGTGCTTGTGCCAGCCTATGCCTGCTCCTAATTAGCTGCTCCCAGAAAAAGTTTAATTTCTTTAGCTGAAGGCTTATTTGCTCTATCAATCCCATCTTCCTGTCTTGAGCTGGTTTTTTAAGCTTTTGGGTGGCTGTTTTTCTCCTGATATCTTTTTGGAATTCCGTCTCATTAGATAGGAATGTAAGCTGAGCTTGGCTGGGAGAGAGTCGATTTTCTGGACGGCTTTTCCCAAGATTTCCAAGGATTTGTTTATTTGAGCCTCAAATAAACAAATACCTCACATTTTGAGGTATTTCAGGAGCTCAGGATGTAATATATATATATTTTTTTTTATAAACATAGGCTATAATATTATAGGCTGTGTGTGATAGTTGAAACATAGTTTCAAGTTGACGTTTATTTATGTTTGTACCGTAAATTCCGGACTATAAGGCGCACCGGTCTATAAGCCGCACCTTCAAAGGTGACTATTTTTTTCTTCTATAAGCCGCACCGGTCTATAAGCCGCGGGTGTTTTGATGTTTAATTACCATATGTAAGGCTTCGTGCACAGAGGGGATTGTCGGAAAAGAGATGGCTGTTTGGGGAAGCTCCCATTTATTAACATTTCAACAAAACAAGTTGCATATTTGCATAACGTATTCAAGTGTTACCATTTAGTGCAATAGTAGCTACAGAACATGTACTGTGCTGTGTAAATTTAGGGGTCCTTGGCATGAAAAAGGTTGAAAACCACTGATCTACATTATAGCCTACAGTAGTACCATAACAAAAAACAAAGCTTACAGCGCTTGACGAGGCAATATCAATGGCTAAATTAAATGTGTTTTTTTTAAAGTGCAAAATAAAGTGCCTGTAACACGACAGTAAGCGCGTAAGCCTAAAGTTGCAGTAACACGGCTGCTTAAAATATACGGTAATCAGCCTACCAGAAAAGTCATTAATCCTCGTCTTCATCTTTTAGGCTAAGGTGCAGTACACGGCTGTAACCAGAAAAGTCAAGTCATTAATCCTCATCTTCGTCTTCTTCCTGCGTACTAAAACCACCAAAGTCCTCATCTTCAGTGTCGGAAACGAACAGGCTCAGGGTGGCTTCGTCAGCCACTCTCCTCTCTCCTTCGTTGTCGCTCTCAAAACCAACGAACTCCTCTTCGTCACTGTCGGAATCGAACAGCCTCTGAAGGCCCTCAGCTGGCGGCGTCCTCCTCTTCATCACGCAGCAGTCCAGCCTTTCGGAACCCGTTGTTGATCGTGGATGTTTTGACACTCCTCCACGCTGTCAGGATCCACTGGCAAACTTGAGCCTTCAGTCGGATCTGAACGGCACCTCGGCCGTCTGCTCTCTGTGTCAACACCCTGATGCCAAGGTTACGTGCTGCTACTCGATTTCCTTCTTTCCTTCTTCTTCTCGCCGCCATCGTCGTAACACAGCCAGTTCTCCATCTTTTGAAGCATGATGTTAGATTACAACGAGCTAGTTGTGTGGCTTAGCCTTCCAAAATGTTGCTGTTAGTTTTTTAGAATGTAATACATAGAATTGGGAATGTTACATTCAATTTCAATGAATTCTCAATCGCTGCCTTTTTCCCCCCGGAGCGAGGGAGGAGGGAGGGTGTTTTACCGTAGTGGCTGAGAGAGCGTAGTGGCACAGTGCTCCAATCAGGTCGCGAGACACATTTTTTGCAACATCATCCAATCAGGGTCTCGCTCTCGTAATGTCTGTCTTGCTCTCGTTCTGCCTCATACCAACATCCATAGATTTTGGAGGTTCCCGAGTGGCCGTTTGCTGAAAAAATCCATAGATAAGACGCACCGTTATTTAAGCCGCAGGGGCCAAAAAAGGCCAAAAAACGGGAAAAAAGCCGCGGCTTATAGTCCGGAATTTACGGTAGTTTAAACAAAAACATAAATACTGTAGGCTACATACAGTACAACACAAAAGGCTGTTATTTACCCTTTGTCGCCACCTGGTGAGTAAATATATATGTAACTAAAACCATTAAAATTGACAACCGGTCCGCGACTTTTTTTTCCATGTATCTACCCGTCCTTGGCACAAAAAAGGTTGGGAACCCCTGGTTTACATAACCTTTCACTTGTAAACACTCTCCCACCACCAGTTCAGCTGTCTGTCAGCCAGAATGGCTCCAGTGGCAGAAACAAAAGATTTTAAAGCAGTGCCCAATTCAGCCTCCCTCTTTTTGAAGCCTATGCGGAAATTGCATTCTTTCAAATGGCCAGTGGGGGGCGCAGTTTGTGTAGCGCTCCCCAGGAACATGCATTCAACTCTATGGGAAACGAGCCAACTTCTCTCTCGGTCTATGTCTTAAATAAACACTTTCCAAATGAGTTTATGGTCTGAAAAAACAATTTTAAGTCTTTTTGATGCATTTTCTAAATTATAGCCCAATTTCGAGGAAAATAGACGACAAACATCGGATAATAAGAACAGTAATACTTCCGACCAGTAGAGGCAGCAATGTGCCGCAAGACATATAGTCTGCGGGAAGTACACGAAAGTACACGAATAAGAAATTTGTTTAGCAACCAATGCTAGCAGATAGCAAGTAATAGTTAAGCAAATTATCAGAAAATAGCGTTACTTTATGATATTTTAATAATGTTAGTAGACACACGTGACTGCATAGATACCATACATCAGGCCTATTCAACTGGCGGCCCGCGGGCCGGATACGGCCCGTTTGAATTTGGATCTGGCCCGCCAGAGTTTGATATAAAAATAAATAAATAAAAATAAAATAAAAATTGGGTGGGGGACAAAGATCTATGACTGGCCCGGGAGAAGCTTTTTTATTTCATTTTTCCTTGTTTGTTACATTACAGTGTTTGATTTTCATCATAATCTGGTTTTCCATAATAATAATAATAAGTTCAGTGTTTATGCCTGTGTCGCTGTCTGTTGTAGTGTAAAACGACTAAAGGGAGAGCAGGTGGTTACATGAAAGTGAGTGAGAAAAGGAGAAGATACTGAATAATGACATCACAACAGTATAATCCTAATGTTAATTTAAAATTAAATATTCTTCTAAATATGGATAAAAGTCCAAAAAACATCAAATTTGATTCCATTCCTTACAGCACCCCCTATTTAATAATAGTTCCAGCACGGCTGCGAAAATGTGGTGGCGGGTTGTGTCAAGTGTACATATAATGGCTCGGGGTCCGGCCCCCGGCACCTTAGGTTTCTGACAATGTGGGCCCCTGAACAATTTAGTTGAATAGCCCTGCCATACATGTAAGGTTCATAACATGGCGGACCATTTAACGTTATCTATACCGTTAGATAAAGCCTTTAGCCTTCTTCTCTGTATTCAGACCCGAATTATAAACCGGAAACCAGAGCATGTTATAAACGTTATAAATATACTCACTTTATAAACAACTAACCAACGCTGGGGGTCCGTATGGAAACAGTGTTACTCGAAATGGTTAAAAGTTAAATCAATTTGGTCATTCAGTGGTGTTTTACTGCCATATAAAGTAGGTAACTAGCTAGCATTAGCCACAGTAGCCGACTACCCATAATGCATTACGGCGATAAGAGAGACAGGGCAAATTTGGAAACTCCCCCGGCAGCCGCTAGGGGCAGCCGCCCCCTCTCCCCGTACTTCCGTGTAGAATTAATCCATTCAACCAATCAACGATGAGCAGGAAGCGGGAGATTCAAGCCTCATTTTCAGCTCGCATTATCCAGATTTATATATACAGTCCATGTTTAAAAGTAATCTCTAATTCATTGAGTTTAGCGAGGCCCTTTTGGGCTTCGCTATTGGATGTATATCCTCATGTGAGCGATAGATGGAAGACTTGTCATATTTGGCGCCATTAGCTACTGACAGTGTGTTGTTCAATCACGTCTGCATTGCGCCTTTAAGTCCGCATAGCTACGACGGCACTGCAGCATTCACCCTCATATCGGCTCCCAATAGAGTACGGCAGGAATGAGTCCAGAAGTATACTTCCGGGTTCGTAAGAGCAAAAGTGAATGGGGTTTAAGAATGGGGATTTTACTTAAATGGATAAAATAAGGTCTGCGGTTAACAAAAGTCCACGCCGCCGAGGGGGAACCTGCCGCCGGCTGCACCGTGCTGCTCATCTTCTTGCTGGCTCATCTTGAAGCGTAGTTTCTAGAAGTCTTGTCTTCGCAGAATCGTGAAGATAATGGGAGGGTGAACGCCGCTTATAATGAGTTAAATCCCGCGGTAGAGTCACATGACCGCGGTATTGCTGTGATGCGGTTATCGTCACATCCCTACCCGCAGTTCTGTAGAAGCAGAGCTAAGCCTGAACAAGCGGGTAGCGAATAATCTGATAACGCCAATATGGGCCTCCGATATCAAAAGCTGGGATCAGAGCAACACAGTGTAAATGGAGATAAGTTTTGCCCCCATTCACCATTTGCTGCGGATATGAAATTTGTACAGATGAAAACCATGCACAGTTTGTAATTGGTGATTTATGGAAGAAAGGAAGGTTCCCAAGTTTTATTTTTCTTTCTGTGTGCCATTTGTGTGTCTCGGCTTGTATGCTATTGGCTCAAAATGTCTTGTGTCGGTGTTGTCTCTTAGCAACAACTGGAGGAGGAAGCTGCAAAGCCAGTGGAGCCAGAAAAGCCAGTGACCCCTCCCCCGATGGTGGAGCACAAGCACCGCAGCATCGTCCAGATCATCTACGACGAGAACAGGGTTGGTCATCTGCTTCAAAACACACCACGACAAGCATCATCACATCTTCAGCTGTCCTTGGTTATTTTATTTAGTCTCTTTACCATTCTTTTTTTAATTTTTTTTAGGATGTACTCTATGCACTCCAAGTCGGAAGTAGTCAATTTGGCTGAGCACTGAGCAGTATGTGTGTATGAGCAACTCATCTTGAGTGCAGTGTTTGTCACTGATCTGTCACATTTCTTGTGACAAATCACTCTTCTTCTTTTTTGAAATCGCTGTACCCATTAAGAATTCACACATTTTTTAAATGTTGGTCTAACAAAAAGCAAGTGGGGAGGCAGCCTTCATTATCTGTATTTCAACGGAATAATGGGGTAGCGTGTGCGTGTGTGTGTGTGCGTGTGTGTGTGTGTGGGTTACTGTAGTTCATGTCTGTCGGACAGTGTTGTGGCAGGCCAGTCCTGGGACACGCCTTTCTTCCCAGTCAGCCATTAACCCTTTCAGCATTCGATCTCGCAGCCTCGGTGACCTGGCTCAGTCTGTAGGTAGAGGCGTATGAAAAGAAAAGATAAAGAGTGCATCAAGGTTGTTCTAATAATGAGCTTGCAGAGCAGACAGTCCTCTGTGATCAAGGAGAGCTGTCATTTTTGCCAGCCCCATGAACTCATTCTCCACCATTGACGTCACGGAACGTCAATCTGTCTTTTCACTGCCATGGGATAGATCGCGCTCTTGGCCACCTTTATGAAGTGATTACCATACTTGTGTACTCCTCTGCAAGCCAGAGTCCCCCCCCCCCCCCCCCCCACAAAACCAGCCAGTGTTCTCAGCATCGATCTGCCTTCATGGAGGAAGCTCAAAACACATCCAGCCTGGTGCCTCAAAGGAGTTGTTTCTCCTGGGCTGGACGCGTTGTTGTCACATGGGCTCATGACAGTAAGTCAACGAGAAAGGATTTCTTTCATAATAAACTGGTAAATGCACAGCAATCACTGCTCCTGTCAGTTAGATCAGTCATCCGCTTTGTGAACCCTCTCACATAGTGTACATTTAAGCCGTCAAATCAACGGCATAGCTACAGGTGTGCCAGTGCCACCCACACAGGCAGCTGGCACACCCCCAAAAAGGGGGGGGGAATAAAGTGTTTTGTTTGTTTGTCTGCAAAACACATCAGCTGTCAAGTGTCCAACTGTCCGCTGACCTATGCCTCTATGCCCCAGAGCATCATGGGAAACTAGCTAAGCTGTCTAGTAAAGTAAACAAATGCAGCCGCAGCGCCAAATCAAGAAGACATGAAACAGAGCTCGCTTTTAAGCTTTTTCGACAACGGCAAGAAACGTCGCATTGACGAGGAAGAAGATGACTCGTCGCGCTCCCCCTCAACAAGTGCGGCTTGTAGTGCACCCCGTTCCCGCACCTGTATTAGTGGAGAGACAGACGGTGATGAAGATGATGCAGCCGAAACAATGACGTTAACAGCGGGGGACGCAGCCAAAAACACACCGGTGGTTTGTGCAGCAGCAGAGCCAGAGGACACTAACGCTAGAGATCTCTCTGCAGTAGACAAACCTGCATGCCAACCAAACTTGCGTTCTTTCCCGACTAGAACACTCTTTGGAAAAAGTAATGGTTTTTCAGCTAAATGGTACAACAGATACAGTTGGCTAGAGTACAGCATTAAAGTTGATGCTGTATTTTGCCAGCTTTACCGCCATTTCAGCACAGTCCTATCTTAATATTCCTCTAAATCTGGCTTGAAAAGGCTAAAAAGAAATGTTGATTGGCCCCCTGGCACACCCTGTGTTTCTGTGGCAATTTTTCTTTCTCTCAATGTGCCAAGTCTGGCCAGTGCATCAAATATGCTCCCAGACCTCCACACATTGAGTAGCACCAGCCCCACGGAGAACATGAGAGTGTGACCCACCCCGACGCGCTCTCCGTGCGGGGTGAATTTCTCACTCGCTCCACTGCACAAAAAGGCATGTATCTCAGCTTCCTGGTGAGAGACGTGCGTTTTCAGTGAAAACGACCTACATTCAAGTGTCGATAACTAAAGAACAGAAGAAGGCAGAAACAACCCCCCCCCCCCCCACACACACACACACATAAAAGTAGAGGCTTTGTTCTGTCTTTTGGGATATCCGGTGTTTACATAATCATAGAAGACAATATTGTGTGGGTCGTGGAAAATCAATGAAAATGCTCAGAAACACTGTGGCTGGTGACTTTTCCTTTCAAACTCTGGCGAAGAATGAACTAATGATGCTGCAGCGGGAACATTCTCATTCCCTATCATTCTCAGTCCATTCAGGCAGGTGCAGCTGCAGAAGCTCATGTTCCAGATCAAATCAAATACATCTGAAAACCATCAAGCATCATCATGCTTTTCTTGTCTTTTTCCCCCCCTTCTATTGATTTGCATCCCTGATCAGGAAGTACAGTGTGGAAGCTGAATTCAGTTCATAAACTTTGTTCACAGCAATTTTAGGTACATTGTTAACTCATTGAGTGCCAATGACGACTTTAGTCGTCAATTCAAATAGTGACGTAGAGTGCCAAAGACGACTAAAGTCGTCAATTGCGTTTTTTTGACGGGGGGATGTCGATCTAAGCCTCTTACATCGCCTCTTACAATATGGGAGCTATTGAATGTGTCTAACCTATTTTACAGAACCCTTAGGTGGCGACAGTGCTCTCCAGATAACAGAAAGGCAAGGAAAAAACAAAGAAGAAGTCGTTGGGGAAACGGAAATCGCATCGCATCCGTATGCATCGATATGCATGAAGCATAACGTTACTGTAGCTGTGCCTGCAGCAGCCAATCTGCTCCCACAATTGAGCCGCTCCGTGTCCGTTGCGACAGCACATCCGCATGATCAGCCGTGGAGTTGTTATTATTCTCAACTGGAAGCATGGTTGCCGGTGACAAACACATGCGGAACGCTGTAAAAAAGCTGGATGTCGCGCACCCTTCACTGTGCACAGCAAACTCAGCAGAGAGCCACCAGAGACACTCCCATACGGAGGAGGAGTGTGCAGTTGAGGCGGGGCGGGGGGGGGGGGGGGGGGGGGGGGGGGTCACACAGAGCAGCACACAACACCCAGACAGCAGGACAGGATTGGCAAACGCTAGCCAGAATATCCGATGCCCACCAGCAGCAAATCAAGACCAGCAGAAGCTGCAACCAGCAGCGCACGCAGGGGCCAGCGCTGCTGGTTGCAGCTAAAAAATATTATTCTGCCAAACAAAATTCCCTGGCCTTCACTGTTTTATTGAAGGAAATTATTTTTGAGGTGTGACTACATTAGAAAATATTAGATTCAGAGTCAGTGATGTGCTTGAAATGTTTAATTTCACAAAAGGCTCATTATCTCAGCTTCTAGAAAAAAATTGCTGTTTTTGGTTAAATCAAGCTAGCTGGCAGCGTCCGTTCTCCAAAAGTGGCTGGCACTCAATGAGTTAATTGAAGTGCTCTTTTATGCTGCAGCCAAATCAAAATGTCTGATAAATATTATATTAACATTGACACCAACTTAAATATTGTATTGATATTCAGTTGATATTCAGTATTTAAATGTGTTAAAATAGCATTGTGCCTTTGTGTTTATTATTCCTATAGTAGTCAAGATATGAACATATGAACCCCTGTATCAAACTGTGATAATAATTTACTAATTACTGATGAAGTTTTGATTGTTTCTAATCTATTCGTATTCATTTTCCCAGAAAAAAGCTGAAGAGGCCCATAAAGTCCTGGAAGGTCTCGGTCCCAAGGTTGAGCTGGTATGTGATTCGGTGGTTAATAAATGTTATTGATTTTCCCTGTGCGAGGTTTGAGGAAGAGATGATGCTCAGTAGCAAGTTAGATATTACTGCTTGCCTAATAGCTAATGATTAATCCAATGCTCTGCCTCCCCCCCCCCCCCCCCCCCCCCCCCTTAGCCCTTGTACAACCAGCCGTCGGACACAAAGGTGTACCATGACAACATCAAGACGTGAGTATCCACTTTGGTTCCATAGCAGCGTTTGTTGAACATCTGTGCGCCTTGCATAGTGTCAGAACAGTGCAAAGGACCTAGAACACTAACAGGATAAGAGGCTTCTCAGCTGAGGGAAGTGTCTTGACCTCATCCAGATAAACCCAGCTGATAATTCTCTGTCTAATCTGATACCCGCGAGTCACCCGTTTGGTTCGCCCTACTGACACCAAGGAGAGGGATTGAGGAAGGAAGTAAAATAAGGTGTGTGTGTGTGTGTGTGTGTGTGTGTGTGTGTGTGTGTGTGTGTGTGCGCGCGCACACGCGTTTAAGGCACGGGTGTGGTGGGGTTGAAGGCCAGGCTGTCTAGGTTGAAGCCCTTATCAGCATGCACCATGAGAGTGGCCCGTCTGGTTCAGCCTTTTATCAGGACAGAGGCCAGCAGCTCTGTGTGACCACACTGTCAGGGTCAACTGTCCCCCGCCGCCATCATGTACAAACAAACAAAGTTCCCAGTATTTTGGACCTGCTGTAGTGCAAATAAACAATGCAAACAATGATGTTTTTCCTTGCTTTTGGAAAGGAAATTAATTGAGTTGGCTACCTCAAAGAATTTTCTAATCTGATGAGGTAGTCCTGAACTTGTTGGAAGCATTTGTCTGGATTCATAAAGCCCACTATTGCCCTTATATGGTGTAACTCCTTCACTGTTGCCTTGATGCTAAATGTTACTTCTCTGGGTAAATGCTAGAATAGGTGCCTAAACGGTGCCTGAAACGGTTAAGCATATTTAAACATATTTTTTATTTAAAGAGGCTGTAAAGAGGATTTCAAACAATAATTTTATGTATTATGCCCTAGAATGTTAGTGAAGGTGCGTGCAGCGCCCGTTTCAGAGCACCGGAGGGCGGATATTTCACTCAGCAGCTCGGGCATGGCACCTAAATGAGGCACCTAAATCTGGGTTGCAATTCGGTACCGGTAGTATTGGTTGTAAAAGTACCGGTTAGGGTTGTGCGATGCCGCCGGCACGTCCCCCGCGTGTTACAGTAAGTGGACTTGGCCTTTTTATGCCTCCGCCGGCGATAGCCAGGCCGGAGGCATTATGGATCCGGGTTGTCCGTCTGTCCGTACGTCCGTACGATGTTTGTTAACGCGATATCTGAGGAACACCTGGACGGAATTTCATCAAATTTGCCTCAAACATCGACTTAGACTCAAGGATGAACTGATTAGATTTTGGTGGTCAAAGGTCAAGGTCACTGTGACCTCTCGAACGCCATTTTCAAGCTTGTTAACGCGATATCTCAGGAATGCCTTGACGGAATTTAATCAAACTTGTCTCAAACATCGACTTGGACTCAAGGATGAACTGATTAGATTTTGGTGGTCAAAGGTCAAAGGTCAAGGTCACTGTGACCTCTCAAACGCCATTTCCCAGCTTGTTAATGCCATATCTCATGAATACCTTGACGGAATTTCATCAAATTTGCCTCAAACATCTACTTAGACTCAAGGATCAACTGATTACATTTTGGTGGTCAAAGTTCAAGGTCACTGTGACCTCTCACACACCCAATTTCCAAGTTCTGTAACGCAACATCACAGGAGCGCCTTGACGGAATCTCTTCCAATTTGCCTCAAATGGCGATTTGGACTCCAGAATGAACTAATGGCGGAGGCATAAGTCCGCGTTGCGGTCGTTCTAGTTTATTATTAAAACGGCACAATTTTAATTAGAACAGATAATTAATTACGATGATCCGATGTAGAAGGCTCAGAGGTCGATGGGGGGTCGGCCCATCACGATGGTCGATGCCATCGTCCATCGTGCCAACCCTAGTACCGGTACCATATTGGTACCTTGTTTCGGTACCCACCCCTAGTTAAAACGGAGAGTGGCTCCATCAGTGCGTTAAGAAAGACTGCTGTGACGAGGCAGGTGTTATAACATTAACATAGCATTGCTTACATTTGGCTGAATGAATTTTGTTCTCTTGCAGCAACCAAGTCATGAGGAAGAAGCTGATTCTGTTTTTCAAGAGGAGGAACCATGCCCGTAAACAAAGGGTAAGTGTCCCTGCTGGTAGGGAAGCATGGTGGGCAAGGAACTTCCAGGTATTTGTGTGAATGTTTGAACGCACGCGGCAGCACTGAGGCGCACCCCATACTAGGGGTGGGAATCACCAGATGCCCACGATACGATACTGAAACGATACTTGAGTCACGATACGATAGTATTGCGATACTGCGATATTTTCGATATTGCGATATATCGATATTGCGATATATTGAATATTGCGATATCTCGATATATTGCGATTTCTTACTTTTTCAACTGCAAATGATGTCCCCAAAGGAAAACTTTGTCAACATCTGGTTTATATAAGAAAAAAAATTCAGTCTGTCCATCTGACTTCAACCATTTTATTGCAGCAACATTGTCAAGTAGACAGACCAACAACTTTCATAAAGTCATGTCATAGTTGCATGCACCTGACAAACTGAACTGTTTGTTACAGTCTACTTACAGTCCACCTTAACTGGATGTGTGTGTGGACTACTGTACTTATGTAGTTTTTGCAACTTCACTTCACTTACACAAAACATCTTGTGCAGCCCAGCCCATTCAGTAACTGGGGAATTTGTAAATTACTGTTATGACAAAACTGTTACTTTTAAAACAAAATGAAAATATGCTACCATTTGTTTAGTGCTGGCCTTGGAACTAAAGTGTATAGTAGCCCGGTGGCCTGGCATGGCCACCGGGCATGGCCACCGGGCACCAAGTAGCAATATCGATACTTGGCGTCCAAATATCGATACAGTATCGTCAGGCAAAATATCGCGATACTGTGGTGTATCGATTTTTTCCCCCACCCCTACCCCATACCCACGGACAGGCCAATAGATGAGGCCATGACAATAAACTCTCCACACCCAAGCTCTGTTTGACCTCAGATGACCATTGGAAATATTTTTGGGATTGTTGAAGCATTTGACAGGTTGTAACTTTCCTATTTACTTCAAGCTATATCGACACAGTCTGCAGCACTTTGCATACATTCTACAATGTCTGCAAGTTTTACTGACTTTCACATTCGTATTTTTGAATGCTGAAAATGCAAAAAGGTTTAACAAGGCACTGGCAGTAGTGTTGAGAGTCTGTTTTGTTGATAGGTTACAGACTCTTACCAGTTGTTGCACATGATTTTTGACTTCATATTTAAAGAGCATAGGGCAGGTTAGAGACCCCAGTGAGTCAATATGTAAGAGAATTATTTAGGAACTGGATTTTCACATTAAGACACTTACATATACACTACAGTGACTTCTGGGGTCGTTTCACTTTTTGTGCTTTTATTTTGAAATCTTGGACCCCAAAGCTGTGACGTAGGCAGCGGGAGTCCTGGGAAGTCTGGCTCTGGCTGGACAATGGGCTGGACGCTGGTGGCAGCCATCAGCACCCATCCCCCCGAGCGCTCGGCTCCACACCCCCCACCCCCCCGCTCAGACTGAGCTCAGTATCAGTAGATAGTCACTATGCGCTAATTCAGTCAGGAGATGCTCCTATTGGCAGCGCAGACCATTGACCAGAAACAAACAGTTGTAATCTATTGAGTTGCTGATCAAATGTGAACAATCACTAGCCATTTGGCCAGTGGACAAAAAAGTACACATTTGGCACCCTGCCTGTCACCTCTGTTCTCTCCTCTCGGTCTAGTGTGGATATTAACCAGCATCCAATCAGCCAACATCAACAGTGGTCAACATCTACATACGCCAACCAGCCAGGCTCGCTGTCAACCAATTCGTTTGAGACACCCATGTGCATCTCCAGTGGGAAACAATTCAGAATTCTACCTTCAGTGACATTTTGCATAGCCACTTCTATTGCAAACTCAATCTTAGCTTCAACACCACATCATTTAAACAGTCTACTACACACTGCAACAGGTTTACCACAACAGCATGTAAGGTTCTTGAAATTAACAGAGAATGAGGTGGGTAAACTATCCAATGTGAGTAGTTTACCCACCTCATTTCCCCTCATTGATTGATAGATGATCTGAGAACAAGTGAGTAAACTATCAACCTCATTTAAAAAATGTGGCTTACCTCCACTATATTTTAGTAATCTGCTCACTAGTCTCTAATCTAGAGTAACGTTAAATTTTTTATTAAGAACACATGTAAAATTAACCAATGTGACTTACTTATAGCTTTTTGGACAGGCAGCAACATTGTTTGATATTTTATATTGAGTTGTTGGACAGGTTTGAAAATCTGACATGCTGCAACACTAGGCTGACATGGCTCACTGTTGTCTGCAAGAATCTACTGCCTCCTACCTCCTACCTTCAATGACAGGATGACCTGATGGAAAAACCAAATGGAGTGCATCTGTAGCCGCCTTGTTTCTGCTATCATGATGTAGCCTACTCTCTGGGTCTTCAAATGTCATTAGAACCTCAGTTTAAATATAAAATCACTTCTTTGCTTAATTGTCATAGTTTATACATCTGCACGGTCAACCAAGGAGCAGGCAAAAGAGGCTTTGCATGTTTTGTAGTGTGTTCTAAGTTGTAAACAGACTGCACACTCATAACTCCTATGCAATCTTTTTATTTTAACTTCTATAGATCAGTATTTCAACAAATCTGAAGGTTTGAGCCGTGAAAATAAATGAACTGAGACCAGCAAATGTCCATCTGTTTAAATGAATTGTGTATGATTTATTTTTTTGCAGGAACACTGAAAATATCAGATGGTATTACAGTTCATGCAAAACATCTCAACCAAAGAGAGAACACATCAGCCAGTAGAGTTCACTTTTTGGTTAATCCAAGATTCAGAACAACTCTGCAAAAATAAGACAATGACGGAGCTTTAAAGACATTGGAATATCTATCAAGATGGCTGATGTCAGATAATCTATAATCCTCTAACAGCCTGGAAATATATTTGGCAGATAACAGACAACAGCGTAGTCACTTCTAGTAAGAGTGACCTGGTACACTAAGCTGGTCACTCTGAAGACACCTCAAAACCTCTTGATAGCAGCTATGTTCGATGATGCAAATAATGAAATATGGTTAAATACTTTGTGTCACCAAATCAGGTTTAATGATCGTTATAAGAGACATTACTTATGCCAGCCTGTTGACCAAGATACTTGATATCTGAAAGTCTATCAACCTAGATCAGGGGTGGGAAATGTTTTTTCTTTGTGGCAACAAACAGATTCTGATTAAGATGAAAATAATCTTTGCAACTTTAGAGGGCTGGGTTGTCCCTCGATGAGGATCATTGCTTTCAAGAACTAAAGCAGATACACGGTCTCGGTCCACCGTCTAATGCTTCTAGTTTGAAATTTAATAGCTGTAGGGTGCAGTCAAACCCATTAATTTAAAATGCACTGTTGTATAATACAATACATGGGAAACACCTTGAATTCCCTCTTTGTTGAGTTGAACTGTGGTAAAAAAAAAGGGTAACAGGGTAAAAAAAAATCAAGGCATTAAAAGTGTTTGAAAATAGGCATGGGTCATTGAAAGTGTTGCATTTAGGGTTTTTCCTGCATAGAGAATTACAAGGGGGCCACCTCTGTCAAATGTCACTCCGCCTCCAGCTCTCCACATGTGAAAGCAAAATATTTTCTAACGCGTTGCAGTCAGTGGATTTCTGTCATTTACAATTGCAACTAACACAGCACAGTCGAGAAGTGTACACAGTACACATTCAAGCCTCTCTTTAATTATAAAAAGTCTGTGTTGTAACAGTAATTAACCTTTATCCATGTCAGGGAATTGGGCCTTGAAAGTCCTTGAATTTGATGTTGAAGAAGGTGTGGGAACCCTGGCTTGATCAATTGAACAGTAGCAAAAACTGCAATTCCTCGAATGGCCACTTAAGGCTGGCTGCAAGAGCGAGTCAATCCCCATTCACGCTCCATGTTAAAATGCCCGTCTTTATACCGTAAATAAACATGTTTACAGCCTCGTGGGGTGAATCTTTATATCCATCCATCTCTTACTGCTTTTCTTTTTTTTTGGTATTGCTATGGCTTTCTCTGGCTGATCCTTGTAAGGGTCAGATGGACCTTTTGGACAATGGCAGAGTGCACATGGCTCCATGCCAGGAGGAAGGTGAATTGCTTGGCCCTCGCTGCAGAGAGTGGAAACAAGGCTGTATTGTCCTCCACATACGGCACTCTTCCCATCTCCCCACTGAACATTTTAACTCTTATGTCTCTGGATGTGTGTGTATTTTATTTTATTTGTTTTTAATGAACATCTGCAATGTTTTGGGGTTTTTTTGCATTAAGAACTGAGCCTGTGCTTGTGATAATTTATTTCCCCCAGCCTCTTGTAGAATTACACCAGACAAATTGTAAACGAATGTGAACATTGAAATGTCAGGTAACAACACAATTTTGGGAAGGTTTTTCTAGTATTGAAAACTACTTGGAGACAAAAATAGTCTTATCTTAAATATGAACAAATAATACCTAGGGCAGAAGTTTTCAAAGTGGGTGGGCCTCCCTAGGGGAGGCTCAGTCAATGGAAGTGAAACATATTCCATTAGTTATTAAATTATTTATCAAAAGGAGATCTATCGAATAGCCTATAGCCCCTTCTAAACATGCAGTGAAATCCGGATTATAACCAGCTGCTAGCCGGTCGGCCTGCATGTTTAGAAACAATTAGCCCCCTAGTACAGGATCCGCATTATTGGAAAAATGGCTGTTGTTTAACACTGGCAGCTCATGTTCCGGATCATGTCTGAGTGGGCGGGTGGTTAAATGGCACTTTACAAACTATTAATGTCCCAGTGATCATTATTTTCATGAATGGACGTAGCGTTAGTTACGTGGCTGGATTATTTGGAAGAGAGCTAAATTAGGTGAGTAAACAAGTAAAAGTTGAATCGTTTCTTTCTCCCCCATCTGCCAGTTTAAAAATGCAACAAGGAGATGATAGCCTACTACTTTTAGCCTACTGCATAGGCTGAAGTACCCGCTAACGTTCATGTAGCCTATTAATTAATTAATCGTTCGGGCAATCGCTTATATCAACGAATTAAACGAACAAACTCAAGTGCTGCAAACGGCTTGAATGGTTTATTTTCCTCCCGACCTGTCTGTCTTGTAGGCTATGTAAAAATGCAAGAGTTGCATCAGCCTATATCGAGCCTAACTTTTGGGGGGAGAAATAAATTGAAAACTAGTCAGCTATGACTTGAATGCCACTTGTAAAATCATCCACAGTATAATGTTAGTGCAACGGTGCGACCACTATATTTGACTATTTTCACGGCTTTTGGGTGATGTAACAAAGGCGCTTAAGCGCTCACTTTTTCTGGCACATTGCCACCCCACGTTATCGCCTGAATGCGTTGGAATGCATCTCCCGTTAAAACTGCATGTTTTTGAATCTAGTTTGGTTACGGATTCGCTAAAGCTGTTTCCACATCACATTTCTTTTCATCGATACACCCTACCGCACCCCCTCCCCCCGCCCACTCTACTCGCCATCGGCAGAGAGAATACGGACCATTTCAAGCTGTTTCTAAACAAAGACTCTTCATGTCTAGAAAGGTAAAACCGGAAAATATCCTGCTCTGGCTAGCCGGACATGATCCAGACTTCATGTTTAGAAGAGGCTTATGTGTGTGACTCCCAGAGTCAGAAACAAATAAACGCCTTCAGACAGACCTTTTTATAAATTGATGTAGTCCAGTGGTTCCCAACCTTAGGGTCGCGACTAGGGGTGTCCCGATACCGGTATATCGGTATCGGTATCGGAGCCGATACTGGCCTATTTTGCTGTACTCGTACTCGCCCGATACTGACACGGCTGCACGCCCGATACCACTTTACACCTACGTCATGCGACGTGACATTAACCTCAAAGTAGCAAGCCAGTCAGGCTCACACAGCTGTTAATGCACGCAGATAAGCTTCACTATAACAGCTTGTTTGTTTGCATCTCTACCTAGAGCGCTTTGTGAGGAGAAATAAAAAGCTATCGGGTCAGTAATCAGCTGATAGGGCTACAGCCTGCACCGCATCGCTTGCCCATTCACTGTCTGACTGTGTTAGCTCTGCAGTTAGCCGCGTAGCCTGCAACAAGCTAGAAAACTTTCTGTTATACTGTACTTACAGGTTAACATTAGTTGCTCTTCTAGCAGACAACACAGTGCTGTGGAACAAGCAAAGGCTTACCAGATCATTGTAATGACGTGCTACGTGTCCCGTAATCCATACTGCCTTAAAGGAACACTCCGCCCATTTTCAACCAGCTTTGTATCATTAGAACATCAGTAGTATATCAGAAAACTGTAAACTGTTTTGAAGTCTGTCATTTAATTTGACAGTTATTGAGTGTTAAAGTGTGGACCAGTGACATCACTGGTCCACACTAACTCAAATTAATAACTCATTAACTCAAATCAACTCTCAATAACTGTCAAACTAGTCATCATTCATCTAGTTTGACAGTTATTGAGAGTTGATTTGAGTTAATGTGGACCAGTGATGTCACTGGTCCACACTTTAACACTCAATAACTGTCAAATTAAATGACAGACTTCAAAACAGTTTACAGTTTTCTGATATACTACTGATGTTCTAATGATACAAAGCTGGTTGAAAATGGGCGGAGTGTTCCTTTAAAGTTTAACTTAAAAGTGGAACGTAACGTTAATGTCCGTGAATTTAGCAGCAATTGTCACAATTTCAGTTCCGGTTGATTGGCTTTGCCTTCAAAATAAAAGCACGATAAAGTTCGTTTTTTACAATAAACATTAAAGTAGTAATCTAACTACGAGACCCAACATAATGAACATAAGAACACGAGGAACCTCTATTTTAATGTTTGAATGAAAATAGACCAGCAGAACAAATACAAAGGACATGCACAGATATGTGGTTTAAATGGTTGATTCATAGCATACTTCTTTATTTAATGGGAAAACTTATTTCCTTATTTAATGGGAAACTTTTGTTTCATAAGGCATCAAGAGAAGAGACTATCAAGTATAGGTGATACCCAGTATGTGAAATTTGTGTGGTCTTGCGAAAACTAGGTACTTCTGCAGATAATATATAATAAAGAAAATGACTAAAACCCATAATCTTGAAAAGTTATCTTTTAATTAACAATAAGGCATAACAAAAACACGTTGTCGACCCCTAATTAAATACTCTGTATCGGTATTCGGTATCGCAAGTACCCAGATGTCAGTACTCGTACTCGGTCAGCAAAAAAGTGGTATTGGGACAACCCTAGTCGCGACCTACTGTAAGTGGGGTCGCCTGGAATTCAAATAGGGTCACCTGAATTTTTTTACACTACATACAATTTAATACTACCGAAGATGATTAAGGTTACTTGCGATTTTGTATTTTTTTTTTAGTTCAGAGTTTAAAGCGATAATCTCTAAGCCCTCATTGACACCATACACCAAAGCTACGCTGAAGCCACCCAGTTTCATTTCGGCGTCCTTGTTAACAGGCGAGACTGTTCACACCACCCGCACGCCACGCTGAACCATCGTTCAGGCTTCTGTTCTTTTTTCCAAGCGTGCAGCGTGCTGAACCCGAGCTGCCAGGCATGACATCAATGCGAGTTGTGGGCGGGTTCAAGGCACGCCGAGTGAGGCGCTGAGGAAAAGAGACTGCTCCTGATGTGACCGGTTAAGCATCAGTTCAGCTTGAACCTGCCTCAAGCTTCAGTTCTGCCGATGGCTTAGATTTCAGCTTTGTTCTCTTGGGTGACACCTATGGCAATGAGTGGTAATTGCAGGTGACATCCAAACAGTGTTGCGTTATATGACATTACTAATGTCACACATTATGTCACTATATACTGCAAAGGCTTCCATCAATGGACCATAGCCTCAATCAACATTGTGAGTGACTTAATTTTTTTTTTAGATGAAAATCTTTGAGATTATAACTTTAAATCAGGATTCTGAGAATAAAGTCAGAATTCTGAGATTAAAGTCAGAATTCCGAGTTACTGTCAGAATTTTGAGAAAAAAGTTATTTTGAGATTAAAGTCAGAATTCTGCTGGGAAAAAGAAGCAATACTATGTGACATCACTGACGATGTCACTGATGGTGTACCGGAATTTGAATGTCTCGGGTCCCTAGATTTTTGTGACGTCAAAGTAGGGTCATGAGCCAAAAAGTTTGGGAACCCCTGATGTAGTCTGAAGTCAAACAGCAATATCAGGCTATCTTGGCTAAATTATTGTGTGTCTATGGAATCAAATAACATAATCAGAGAATCCCATAGGCATCTAGAAATTGAGAGAAACTAAGCAAGTAAACTGGGGGGATGGGGGTTCCAGGCTTTGTCTGAGGGCCAAGGGGAGGCCCTTTGAGTGATAGATGTGTGAAAAAAGAAAAACACGCACTCATACATTCACATCTTCAGCCAAAGCTCATAGGACAGAGACGTGCTGTGATCATAGTAGCTAGCTATCCGATTGCTTAGATTTTTCTTTTCTCCAGTGTTTCTCCAGTGGCCAACATCTACCTCTAACAAACTGAGCTCTATCATATTCTCATGATGTGAAACTTAACATCAAAAGTTAAAAACACTCAACACTCCAGATTTTTCATCTGTTTAAATTTTTGTGTTGTATATTTTGTTCGCTCCAACTGCAGTGTTCTCGTACTGCAGAAAATTAGAAAATGTTATCTAAATAGTGCTGATTTGAGATAAATTCTATTTTTTGACATCAATATATGATAAGAATTTCATCTCAGACCAGCCTTCATTTTTAATGACCCTTCCATCTTTCAATGCACTATTATCCAGATGCAGGACAATGTCGACAGCAAAGTCTTCACAGTGGTGGAATAGCTTTATAGATAGCAACAGAAGTTCCAGATGTATTTTTAATCAGTATTACAGTCAGCTGTGTAAGACGACCATGTAACTATGTGAGAGGTTATTTGGGTCCTTTAAGTCTCTGAAAATAATTATAGAGACTTTTTTATTAGATGCTGCAGTTGTCACAAAATATCAGTGAAACGATATCCAAGATTGTTTGACCTTCTGGCCTGTCACATTGGCCAGTTTTCTCTCTCTCTTTTTTGGCCCTTACCATAGCGACAGACACCCACTCCTGATATAGCTAGCTGTTGACCATTTTGGATGCTGTGTACACAGGAACAGAATATCTGCCAGCGCTATGACCAGCTGATGGAGGCCTGGGAGAAGAAGGTGGAGCGAATGGAGAACAACCCCAGACGCAAAGCCAAGGACAGCCGGACGCGGGAGTACTACGAGAGGCAGTTCCCCGAGATCCGCAAGCAGAGAGAGCAGCAGGAGCGTTTCCAGAGGTAAGGACGGGCTCTCACCTGTGGTTAGCGAAAACTGTGACACCGTAGCTGTGTTGAGTGGTTAGATTTGGCTATTATTGGTTCTTGCTTTGGCAGCAGATGGGTGGAAAACTAGTTGGGTCTAATAGTAATATAATGCTGTGTTCATGTGCTCCTTGGATATATCGTATTTACCATATTTACGAGGACATGAACGACCCTCAAATGTTGTATTTTACGAGTGGGAAATTAGGAAATTTTGATGATACCCAAGTTTCCGACTTGTGGCGTTCCGTGAGGTTTCGGGACTACAACAAATGGCGGAAAGTATGGAGTCCGTGTCACCAATTGACTAAAAAGTTATATATATCGTTATTCTGTTGATAGTAGCTATCATCTGTTTTTAGTAGTTGCACATTATGGCCTATGTAGCTACCATAATGACACTACCGGTACTTGATTTTGGTAAGAAAACAGCAGCCATGAGAAAACAACCTTACTTCTGTTCTGGTGTCCATGTTTGTTGCTCTTTCCAACCAAGAGCACTTGAATGGTGTCATATGGTAATTACGACTTCACGAGCTTCCGAGGAGTACGTGAATGCAGCATTTTTAGCTAATCTTTATGTGCTTTTATACCGTTGTTCAACCTACCTCAAAGTTCAATTCACACAGCTTAAAGACGAGCTGAACCCAAGTGGCGTGAGGGTCAGAGACGTATCAGACTGAAAACAAATCTTGCCTGAGATGACAGAGAGAGGCGGGCCATAGCGTGTCGATGATTTGATTTGACAATTCTGGGGACTGGATTTGGCGTTGGCCAATCCTGGCATGTTCTGCCCCCAAATCGAGTGGGATTCAGTGTGTTGTGGGACGTGAGTGGGATCCGCAGAGAACAGGAACTGGCTGCCTCCGCGTGTAGTGCTGTTTGAAAGCCGAGGCAAATGTGCCCCCTGCCGGCCGGGAATGCCCGGGGGGCCTGGGTAAGAACAATAAAACATAAATAAAACAGCTCGCAACCTAGGGGTAAGACCTGCGGACGTTAACGTTATTCCTGGAATGCGAGTTTAACGAGCCAGTTACATGTCTTTGCATTCTACATTAAATGAAGACATTACCGTTTGCTTTATTTTGTATGTTACATACTTATTGGCCAAGTTATTAGTTAGTTCATGGAAATTCTGCCAGGTTAGAGGCACTAGGCAGCCATTTTCTCCTTCATTTGGGGAGAAAATTCTCCTGAAATGAAGATTGATTGACAGCTGCCATGTAGTGAGATGATTGGTTGAAATGGGGTAGAAATTTGATAGTACTACTAGCTAGGGCATTCACGACTAGTGAATTTTACTAGTCGACTAGTCGTCCCTAAAGGTAGTCGACTAGTCAGAGTTTTTTTCTCCCCCCAATCAAAACGCTCAACTCACGTCAAAAGGTCTCAAATACAACCAGGCAGCAGGGCTATTGAGATGCAGGCATAACTAGCTAATGTAGTAGACCTTTTCTGACCAAGCTTGATTCCCAAAGCATTTGGCAATAAATGAGTATAAAACGGCATGGCTGATGGCTGTTTTCTCTAACGTTCTACTTTTATAATCCAGAGAGGCCGAGGCTTCACACGCTAACGTTTCGTTGTTTTCCACTTTTAATTTGAAGTCGAAAAAGGGAAATGGTACGTGTGAAATGATAGCATTGACAGATCAGTGTCAATTCAATTTACTATTGCACCATTTCCCTTTTCGGCCTTCAAATTAAAAGTGTGAAACCCAGCAAAAAAAACGGCGCATTATTCACAAACAAATGGTTAACGTTACTTAAGTAATGACAGCTAGTCATTTAATAAAGCATGGTTAAAACGAACTCCACTTACACTTGAAGGTCTGCCATGCTGCTATCCTGCTGGCTGTGTAGTCCTGCTTTGGGGCGCGAGCAGAGGTTTTCCAAAATTAACGTTAGTTAGCAACCTAGCCTGGGCCGCTGTCCACATATAGTCCGGTAGGATGCTTCCTACTATCCATCAAAAGTGACTTTCCTGACACGGTACAAACAACTGGCTGCACTAAAATGAAGTAATGGTTTGTGCTATTGAGTATTACTAAAATAAAAACGAAAAGAAAGTCATGTGACTTGTGAGGTTTGTTATTGTTGCACTCGTTCTTCTTCGTCGATTGGAAGGGTCCCAAATGGTCGCAAGGTACCCACAGCGCGGCAGCGCTCCCCCAGTGGCATATCTGATGTACTGCATTATTAACACTGCACTGTGGAAAGAGGGAAAACTAAGAATGACGACTAGTCGACTACTAAGCACAGTGTCGACTAGTGGTTTTACTAGTCGACTAGTCGACTAGTCGGTGAATGCCCTACTACTAGCTGACGTTACCATACTGTAGATTACAGTTATGAATGAAATCCTGAAAAATTTACTTTTGATGTGAAAAAGTGTGAAAAACCAAAGAAATTATTCTTTTTTTAAATGTTTTGCATACATTATTAAATAGGTGCACTGAATACCCAGGTATGTGAACTAAAATAAAAATAAAGGTAATTTTGGGGTTCAGCTCGTCTTTAACCTGAATTAGTTCATGCTACCGTCGGTGTATGAATGTGTGTGTGAATGGGTGAATGTACCTACTCATTGTAAAGCGCTTTGGATAAAATCCAGGACATTTACCATTTTATCATTGACACAGTTGAATGTAATCAAGTAGTTGATTTACATTCACCTGTGTCACAGGCTTCATTCAGTTGCCTGCTGCTGCTCAACACCACGTGTGCGTGTTTCAACAATGGGGAGTGAGTCAGTCAGTCAGTAAGCCCCTGAGGCCCTCCTAGGCCGGCACTCCTGTGTCCGGCAAAAATCAAACAACCATAAAAATAATATCAATCAATAATATCTTACAGCCCTTATCAAAACTGTGTTACAAAGTGCTTTACTTGATAAAAATGAAATTAGTAAATGAAGACAGAAAATAGAAAATAAAAGTAAACAAATGGAGAGAAAAAATACAAACATTTTGGTGAACGTTGGGTCGTGTTTGGATTAAATAGTACGTCAAAAAATAATTTAGACACCGGTAACAACAATCCAAAGACAATTTCTAAATTACATAGTGTTTCCCCTACCATTCTACAGACCTGGCCGGCCCCACCAGGCCAGAAAAAAATAAAAAATAAAAATAAAATAACCCCCCCCCCCCCCGATCTCCCCAAAATTTCAATAAACATTTATGGCATATTATTACAATACAACAATACTGTTGTTGACAGTAATAGAAGATGCCAAATCATTCGAAACAATAAGCATTTTGCTCTTTTTTTTAGCATTGTGCCAGCGTGCAGCGCTGTTCCAATGCGTGTCAACGTGTGTCGTTGCCTGGGAAACACACATCCCATAATACAACTGTTCGCATCCCATTATAGTATGATGATACTTGGGATGCCATTGCGAACATAGATGTGAACAGGTTAGCTAAAAGTTTAGCGTCGCCAGCGAGTTGCGGTCGGGGAACATTTCGAAATCCCTCCAGGCCTGACATTTTTTCTAGGGGAAACACTGACATATGTTACAAAATATTGAACAAAACATGGCCAGTGAGGCAATTCAGTCAAAATAAATCATAACTTTGCATAAGTTTTTAAAAATGAAGCACAGTTTCAGTAGCCTCTACAACACATTTACTCAGGCAATTAAGGTCCTTCACATACAGGTTGAATCTGAAGGCATAACTTAAATTTAGTACTCTACCATGGCCTTCTTATACTTCAAAGAAATGAAGGATCTGGATTCTATAGAGATATTTTATTTCAATTATATTAACGCTGAGCTGGATATTTGCCACTTCACCAGAGCAGATTTTTGTGCCTGCGAGTTCATGTTGGACCAAAACACATGCACAAAGGTGATTATGAGCTTTTGCTTATTTTTAACAGCAGTGGTCTTTTCCCCCCCGTTAGCGGCATATCAAACTGCAAAACAATATCTTAATCATAAAGTCATCCTTGAGTGCACAGGACAGAAACAAACAAAACATGGACTGATCAAAGCTGGAAATTACCTTCGCTCTAATTTTTTTTTATCCATCACTGATGTTGCCATGCACTGTAGCCTTCCAGTCCTCAATCTCTCCATCCTATCTCTGGTTAGGAAATACTTTAACACCCAGACCTTAACAGTGTCTCTTGCTTCATGCCCCCCCCCCCCCCCCCACACACACACACACACACACACATACACACAATGTTTATTCAGCTATCAACGAAATGGAGGACACTAGGTGGTGTGCAGTGGCCTACTTTGGGCCTGGAGATTGGCTGTCTGGGTGCCTCTGGGCAGGGTGGGAGACAAGGTCAGGGTCCAGTGTCTGGTTGTTCCTGGCGCTGACGCTTTGCGCTTTCACTCAAAGTAAGGGTTTGCACGTCAGCACTGTTTATGCAGACTGCTAGACCATGAAGGAGGAAGCAAGCAATAACTAGTCAAAAAAAGCAGCTCTCCTATTCATTACTAATGAGAACAATGATAACTGGCAGAGCTTTGAATATGAATGTAATAACTTCTGGTCTACATTTTCAGCTTGGAAATTTCAAAACCACTTTTTATTTTGACTCATGTTAGCAGTTTGACTCTGGCTTGAGTTGGGAAAGAAACAATTGAGAACAAGTCTCAGAAGTTTGAAAGATGAGCACCCTCTGAAATGAAGGCAACAAACCTGGTCTTTGTCTTTCTGTAGAGCAGGAAAAAATGATCTCACTGTTTTTGTATTAATAGAAAACATTTCTTAACATGAAATATAGTCAAACATGGACTGGTAATAATATTGGAATTGGTGATGATGATGGAAATTAGGGATGGGCATTTTAAGCAATTTAAATACTAGAGTACTCTCCTTCTATTATAAACGAGTACTCGGGTACTCGCGCGCGCAGGGGGGGGGGTCTGTGTGATTACTATGGTAATGACGGAGCAGGGGTAATCTACTGTGTGTGCGGCTGTTTACCCATAACGTTTGCATTTTTGCATGGAGAAAGCGTTACCTGGAGCATGTGAGGAGAGGGACTAACTGACTGTGATATTAGGTGAGGTGACGCTAAGCTAACGTCTAAAGCCTACCTCAGACAGCATCTCCGATGGTTGGATGGATGGCATTTGCGCTTCGGAGCGGACAATAGTGTTGTGAAACAAGCGAAGGCTCAATTCCAATACATGTCCATTGTCTAGTATCATCCATTTTACTTTATGATCACTGTTACACTAACGTAAATCCACGAATTACAAGGTCCGGTGTTCTGCCAAAAAGTGAAAACTGACCACTGACCAGTGTGATTAACGTTACAGCTGCAGCTAAATAGTGATCACCATGAAGGAGATTGTCTCCCAAAAAGCGATTCTTTCTCCACATTTCTTGTGACTAACGTTATGGGAAACGACAGTGTAGTCAGTAAACTACTGCAAAGTTTTGAATGAGTTTTAGCGGGCGTGCGTTATGAAGAAGCGTGCATCTGTCTCCTTCGGGAGCATATCTTCAGCCACCATTTTCGGGATGGGCTGGAAAACTTCCGGTTAAAACATTCAAAAATAATGTTACTTAAACAAAATTAAATAGCTTATTTATGCACGTTGGAGGAGAAAAGGGTATTTCAACGAACGAAGCAGCAAACCTTGTATCAAAATACTCGTCGTGATGTTATATGGCGTGAAACTATGGCTGTAACGCATTACTCAAAATAAATAAGGTTACAACTTATGGTACAATAAGCCTTTTATTTTGAATGCAACAAAGCGGATGACATACTTGTACATTCTGGCTGACTTGACGCCCGTGCAGTTCATGCTGCCAGATCCACATAACATGCATGCTTAGATTTAGACCATTTTAACTCATTCATGGCCAGTTTAGGACTGCCAATATTTAGCACAGGCCAAAGATTTTCATAATTGTTGGTCATCTTTCAAGACCCACAGTAAATTATCTATTAGCACCAGAGTGATTTGCAATACCTCAAAATGAAGATGTACGTCTCTGGGTTCACCAGGAAAAAAAAAGTGAGCTTTTAGCATGTTCTGTACTCTACTTATATCCATTTATATACACCCTGTTTTCACCCAAAAGGTCTCTTTGAGAAGGCAAATAGGAGAAAAACGCCTTTTTGTAAAGAAGACAATCTCAGGCAGATCTCGCTCTCAATTCTTTTATTTTGAACTGTATTGACATCAGACATGTAAATACTATTCGTTATGATACAAATGACAAAAAAAAATATATATATATATATACACATGAAGTGCTTTTTTTACATTCAACAATGCAGTTTACTCAGTGTGAGTGAGCGTGAATGTGTGTGCGCGGGGCCCATGTGTGTCTCTTTAGATTACATTTCGTCATTTAGCACACTTTTATCCAAAGCGACTTACAATGTCACATTCTGTCAACATTAGTGGAATCAACTGTGGAACATCATCTACACAGATACACCCTTGCAGCAAGCAGTAGAGTAACATCAATGTTTTTTTTGTTTTGTTTTGTTTGTTTGTTTTTGGGGGGGGGGGGGCGGTTTGGGGTGAAGAAGGGGGGGAAGATGCTAGATGGGGGGAGGGGGTTTGGGGTGGAGAGGGGGGGGGAAAGATGCTACATCAAAAGGGTTAGTTCAGGAGGGACTCAAGTGGAGATTGAAAAGGCGAGTTTTTTTTCCAAAAGGTGGACTCACTGAAAACTAATAAAAAGTTGAAAAAAAAGATGGGCAGGGATTCGGCCGTCCTGACCTCAGTGGGGAGTTCGTTCTACCACTGAGGGGAATTTACTCTTTATAGTTCAGGGTGTCATGGTAGACCTCAAAGCAGGGGACCCTGCACAAGGGGATGCGGCAGAAGTGGCACTGGAAACGTGTCTCCTTTCTCTTTTTGTTGCCCAGACACACCTTGCATTTCTTAGCTGGGTTGTCATTTTTGGGGGTGGGGTCATTCCTGACAGGGAAATGCTTTGCCAGGTTGGCAGACAGCCTACTCGGACGGTCAGCGTAGGGAACTCTATGGAGCTTTGTGGCAGTGGTCCACGCCTGTATCAGACTCTCCTGGAATGCATACATGGTCTTTACTGTGCCCTGTGGGTTTTTAGCTCTGTACAGGACGAAGGCGTTGTGGAGGCAGATTTGGAACATGTACAGAACAAATTTAGTTGTCCATTTATACGACTTCCTGATGAACGGGTAGTACGAAATCATTTGATCCAGCCTATCAACACCGTTCATAGACTGGTTGTACTCTACCACAGAGACAGGCTTCTCCTTCACCACCTTTCCCCTCACACCTTTCTTCCACGTCAAGACCTGTCTCATCTCGTTCTGGTGAAATGTGGATACCATTCTCACAACATTTGTGTCCCGCCATGCCAAGCACAGAACCCGGTCAGTGTGGAAGGCAATTCTGCCCCCTGGTTGCAGGGTGGCCTTCTCAGCATGGTGTACAGCTGGTGGTTCTCCTCTATGCTTTCGCAGTGTGCCACATACATGTGTCCCCAGATCTAGCAGGATATCACACATGTTTACAGAATTATAAAAGTTATCCATGTACAGTTTGTAGCCCTGCTGTTCCAGCCCCAACAGGAGACCACACACTGTATCTACAAGAGATTTACCGTCTCCACAATAAGGCATCAAATTATAACAAAATCCTGTCTGGGACTCACATAACACATAACTTTTGATCCCGTAACGCACAGGTTTCTGTGGGTTAAAAACTTTGAAGCTCAATCTGCCTCTCCACAGTAAAGTTCCTTCATCTATTGAGATGTTCTGGCCTGGCTGGTAGAGTTCCTGGAACTTGTTCACTAGCATGTCTAAGACTGGGCGGACTTTATGCAACCTGTCATCATTGTTTCTCACTGCTGTGTTGTCAGTAAAATGCAGGAAACGCAGTATGATCTGGAACCTGTTTCGGGACATTGTCTTTCCAAAATAGGGGGTCTCCAGCACCTCGTTCGTGGACCAGTAACTCTCCAGGTCAGGCTTTCCAATGAGCCCAGTCAGGAAGAGGAGCCCTAGGCCTTCAGTTCAGCAATGTCAACAGGATTCCATGCATCGAGCCTGACACTCGTTGCGCCAGCCTCAATTGTCTGCTGTGCATACAGGTTGGTCTGGTCCACAACATACTGCAGCAGCTCTTCAGTCAGGATGAGTTCCAGGAAATCGACCGGCTTGTCCGACTCCAGCGCAGCAGCACTGTTGAGCAGGCCAGGAACAGCAGTGAACGGGATGTCTTCTGGCTCCCACGGCACTTCATCCATGCAGTACCATTGCTGCTCTGGATACAGGATAGGTGTTATAAAAATATAGAAATACAAATACATTACTATAGCACACTCACACACACACAAGCTTGTAGATCAGCTATATTGGGCAAAGAGGGAAAATGAACATACCTTTGGTGTCTTTCTTTTTCCCCTTCTTGGGTTGCTGTCCCTCCATTGGCTCTCCATCTGCACCACGGCCTGTAAATAAAGAAATACATACATTACAATACAATTTACAACACACACACAACATGTATAATTGTGAGCTTGTAGATCAGCCATTTTGGACAAAGACACAAAAGAGGGAAACAAGATCTTACCTTTTGATCTAGGTTGTTTTTTCTTTGATGTGGGCTCACTGGGTTGTGCAACAATCGGCTCCTCAGGCTCCTCATCTGAAATAAAAGCAATATATCCTCAGTAAACTATATAATCACATTTAGTACAGAGAGACAGTGTATTGTACTAGTGTCTCAGTGAACTATATAATCACATTTAGTACAGAGAGACAGTGTAGTGTCTCAGTAAACTATATAATCACATTTAGTACAGAGACAGTGTAGTGTACTAGTGTCTCAGTAAACTATATAATCACATTTAGTACAGAGAGACAGTGTAGTGTCTCAGTAAACTATATAATCACATTTAGTACAGAGACAGTGTAGTGTACTAGTCTCAGTAAACTATACGATCATAGAATGCAGAGACAGTGTAGTCAGTAGTCACACACACACACACACACACACACACACACACACTGATGACATCATCACTGGGACTTTGTGCGTGAAGCTGGTACTGGTACTGTCTGTACAATATGCATATATCAACAACAAAATTACTCCTTACCACGATCATCGGGGTCCTGTCGCATTGGATTCCAGTCTTCCTCCCCCTCGACATGGACAACTGGCAACGGTGTGACCATCTCCTCTTCAGATGAATGGGAGCTTGATGGCTGAGAGTCAAAGTCACTTTCCATGTAATCCCGGGGCGTCTTTGCACGGCGCAAATGCGCCCTGGAAAATGGCTCCTCCTGGGGAATCATGTCTGTTGTTGTGTTGCCCTCGATCTCCTCCTCGTCACTAAGTTCTGACTCCGTCTCGTCTCGCAAATGCGCCCTGGAAAATGGCTCCTCCTGGGGAATCATGTCTGTTGTGTTGCCCCCGATCTCCTCCTCGTCACTAAGTTCTGACTCAGTCTCGTCTCGTTCGGGCTGGGACACAGGAGGCTTGGGTTTGGGACCAGGCGCTGGAACCGGATCGATGGTGGTCACGGGTTTGACTACCAAGAACATATCATCCAGTGTCCGCTGCCCAGCAGCAAGGCCAGCAGCAAGGCGAACAGCTCGGGCACCGCCGCGCCGAGGGGCGATGCGGTGTTTGGTCTTTCCTTTTGCCTTCACCATGACTGACTAGACTATGACTACTACAACTAACTAACTAAACTATACTACAGACTATACTACAACTAACTAACGCTAACTAAACTGACGACTATAGGCTACTAGCTACTGTAATCTCTTCAACTTCAACTTCAACTCAACTCAGCACACTGTCACAACCGTACACAATGGCGTCTCTCTCCTACTCTGCAAAGAGGCAGCGTTTCTCACGGCTTTTGTCTTCTTGCCTCCTCCCCCATTTCAAAAAAACAGCTGCGGTATGTGTTTGATCGCGTGCTGTCGGCTACCCTTTGAAGGCAGGGACCTGTGTCTGTGTCACAGGCTGGGAAAGTGTTTGCTGCACGCGCTGCACTAATAAAACCAAAAACACGTCAAACACGTCTTTGGCGTGGATGGCTATTTCTGATAAGACGTCAAAGACGTCTTTGGCGGTGAATGAGTTAAAAGGGGTGGGGAGTGGGGCGAGTACCCGAACAGCGGAAACGTTACTCGAGTACTGACGTTATGAACGAGTACTCGAGTACTATAAAGATTTCTGTTGTGAATCTTTGTGTGTGTGTGTGTGTGTGTGTGTGTGTGTGTGTGTGTGTGCGTAGCCTATGTACTCTCTTGTCTGGAAAGACTTTTCCTATTATAATTTTCTGGCTTCTAAACTATTAAAATATTCAAAGAAATTCCCTTGGAACTATTACAATGTACACAAGCGAATCTTCCTATTTCTGTATTAGTCCTCAAACCTGGAATCGGACAGAGATTTTGTGCGAATTGAAACATGACATTTTAAACATTTAAACATTTTTTACTGCCACCCCCCCTCCCTTTTTTGTGTGCCTCCGACGGGGATAGCCAAGCCGGAGGCATTATGGATTCGGGTTGTACGTTCCGTCCATCCGTCCGTCCTATGTTCGTTAACACGATATCTGAGGAACGCCTTGACGGAATCTCATCAAATTTGCCTCAAACGTCGCCCTGGGCTCAAGCATGAAGTGATTTGATTTTTGGTGGTCAAAGATCAAAGTTCAGGGTCACTGTGACCTCACAAACCCCATTCCCAAGTTTGTTAACGGGACATCTCAGGAACGGCTTGATGGAATTTCTTCCAATTTGGCTCAAACGTCGACTTGGACGCAAGGATGAACTGATTAGGTTTTGGTGGTCAAAGGTCAAGGTCACTGTGACCTGAACACCATTTTCATGCTCGTTAACACGATATCTCAGGAACGCCTTGACAGAATTTCATCCAATTTGCCTCAAACGTCCACTTGGACTCAAGGATGAACTGATTAGATTTAGGTGGTTAAAGGTCATGAAGGTCACTGTGACCTCACAAACCCCATTTCCAAGCTCTTCAACACGATATCTCAGGAACGCCTTGACAGAATTTCTTCCAATCTGGCTCAAATGTCGACTTGGACTCAAGGATGAACTAGTTCGATTTTGGTGGTCAAAGGACAACGGTTAAGGTCACTGTGACCTCACGAACGCCATGTTCAAGCTTGTTAACGCAATATCTCATGACGCCTTGATGGAATTTCTTCCAATTTGCCTCAAATGTCCACTTAGACTCAAGGATGAACTGATTAGATTTTGGTGGTCAAAGTTCAAGGTTACTGTGACATCACAACCGCTCGTTAACATGAGATCTCAGGAACGCCTTGACGGAATTTCATCTAATTTGCCTCAAACGTCCACTTGGACTAAAGGATGAACTGATTACATTTTGGTGGTCAAAGGTCAAGGTCACTGTGACCTCACAAATGCCATTTTCAAGCTCGGTAATGCCATATCTCAGTAACACCTTGACGAAATTTCTTCAGATTTGGCTCAAGCGTCAGTCTGGACAGA
Source organism: Poromitra crassiceps (assembly GCF_964638095.1). Taxonomy (NCBI): domain Eukaryota; kingdom Metazoa; phylum Chordata; class Actinopteri; order Beryciformes; family Melamphaidae; genus Poromitra; species Poromitra crassiceps. Next base: position 43,945,915 of record NC_139623.1, read on the forward strand.
CATGCATGTCGACTGCTCACTTGTTGGCAGAGGTATATATCCGCGGTGCGGTCGTTCTAGTTATTTTTATTTAAGGGACAGTGCACATTGATCAACATACAGTTTAACCCCAGAATCTTTTTTCTGTTTTCCTTAGGGTTGGCCAAAGAGGAACTGGCCTTTCTGCAACCATCGCAAGAAGTGAGCATGAGATCTCTGAAATCATAGATGGGCTTTCTGAACAAGAGGTGGGTACTATCAGGATTGCCTAAAACATGTTGCCATGTAGATGCCAAACCCCAAACTCAGTGGAAAAGAAGTGTTACAAGCCGCTTTCACACACAGATCGTGCAATATTGCAGTTCAGAAGGCCCGCAAAGCTGGCAGCCTCGCCACAGAAATTGCTTTCACACAGAGCCAAGCAGCACCGCCACATTCCCGTCCTGGGGTGTGCTTTCAGGTGACACCCACCCCTCCCGGATTGAAATGAGGCGAGGGGAGGCATTTCCACGCAGCTCCTCCTAGTAGTCCAAATGAATATTTTCATAAGTTAGTGTAGCCTAGGCTACTGTATGATGAACGAATTCATTCAACAACCAAACATCGTCGATGTACGCCAGCAGCTCTCAATGTGCAGCTGGTCTTTAACATCAAAGGATAAAACACGAGTCTGATTGAGAGCTCACCTTAATATGCCCACAACGCAGAAAGTGTTCTCCACATGCAGCATGGTAACGAGGCTTTCAATATTCATCTGATCGACTTTATGGATCACAGAGGCACCATCATGTATTAGGTACAAGGCTAATTCTTATCTTTTGGCTCCAGGTTTTTGTAAAGCAAATTATTCCCATGAAGTAGCCTAATTAGCGTCCGTTCTGAAAGCGCCCGCATGTCAAACAGCTGCATAACATTACTCATCGTCGGGGGAGTATAGGCTATAAATGCACATGAATACTATGACGTTAGTAGTTTTTGTAAGGGAACGCACAATAGGCTAGACAGATTGTAGTTCTGGAACTGGTTTCCCCAATTGGGATTGTTTTGAGGAGAGACGAACAGAAGGAATATCCTCAGACTGACTCACCACAGACAGATGCACGCCTGAGAGATGTCCTCTGAAGCTTTTTATTATTATATCCGTTAATTTTGCCTACTAATGTCAACATCGTTTGAGCATAAATAGCCAAACCTACTTACTCATAAACTGTAGGCACGGAGCATTCCTCCTGGCGCCCCTGTTGCAGTCATGATTGTATAAGTTTTTTTACGTTCACTTATGCCTTTCTTGCTGTGTAAGGTGGTTTCCCCTGTATTTTATTTTTTTCGTGAATGATCTGACCATTCGCACCGTTCCGTGCCACCGCTCCTACGCTTTCAGGTGGAGGCGGAGTGGAGGCGGAGTGGAGGCTGATCCGGCGCTGTGACTAGATCCACTGGCGGAACGAAAGGCGTAACACAATTATCCACCACCCCGCTTTCACAAGTTTCACATCGGAGACGCAGATCACATATTCTGTATCTTTTACCGCTTTCAAGGCCGGTGTGAAAGCGGCTACAGATTACATGGCATTTCCCCATCAAAATCTCCATCTGAGTACCTACTTGCTGCTCTGTAGCTGCTCCTTCGCTTTCATCAACAGACTATGACCACCCTGACTTTGACATGCCATGGTACAAAACACCTTTCTGAATTACCTGGATGTAGGCTTGTCACGATAGGGGAAATTTGGATTTCGATACAGAGATACCCATGAAAATATCGATACTCGAATATTGGGGGGGGGGGTTGACGACACCTTGAGGCATAAAAATAAATGGAGAAAGATGGCGGGACAGACGAATGCTTCTCCATAATCTAGGCCCGATAAAACGAATTAAAAACTTTGCACTTACACAGCAGATTAGCCCTGCTCTCGTCATCAGCCTATCAGAAAATGTTTAGCTTGTTGCAGCAACAGATACCCACCAATGATAGGGAGGGGAAAATCGGTAGCATGTTTGATTTTTCATTAAGAGAAAGCACTGCTGATACAATTGAGTATTGTATCCATTTCATTTGTTTTTTGTATTTATACTTCTCGATACTATCGATACTTTTGACAACCTTACCTGGATGTGCAATAGTTGCTGAATTATTGCAGATGTATCGCGTCTAAACCACCCATGGCCACTTACCTGCTTGTGTGCCACAGAACAACGAGAAGCAGATGAGACAGCTGTCAGTCATCCCTCCCATGATGTACGACTCGGAGCAGCGGCGAGTGAAGTTCATCAACATGAATGGTCTGATGGATGACCCCATGAAGGTGTACAAAGCCCGCCAGTTCATGAATGTTTGGAGCGAACATGAAAAAGAAATCTTCAAGGACAAGTGAGTTGTTATTTTTGATGCCAGAAGAATGCCATAATGTAGTTGCAGTTTGTCCCTCCAAGTCAATAGTTCAGAGTTGATGGATATCTTGTGTTTTCCACAGAATTCTGTTTGACGCAAAAGTGAAAGTCTATACTTAGAATCATAGTCTGCCAAGTTGAAGATGAAGGGCTACTATCAAAGAATGCTGATGTTTGTTTTGTGAAACTGGTTTAAGCCAAGCAGGGCAAGAGGGCACTTTCTGACTTCTCTTGATTCATGGAATTGAAGGGGGGGGGGGGGAGTTCAAAATTAGCCATTGTATTCAGGCAAATCAAGTTCACTGGGCTTCTAGGAAATTCTAGGAAAGCTACTGCTATAGACGGTTTCAACTCGACAACGTAAACATTCTAGATTTCCCCCAGCTTACTTCCTGTTGTGGTGTTTGCTAGTACAATATCTGACTGGACATAAGCTAAGTTACAAACTGTTCCCTAGCAACACAATTCCGTGAAGACCGTCTATATAGTCCTGTAGCGCAGTGGTTCCCAAACTGACAGCCAGAACTTTTTTTTTTACAAATAGAGCAGTTTTGACCTATAGACGGTTTTCACAGAATTGTCAGTTCTGCTCTGCTTCTCTTTTTTCTTTTTTCCTGTCCATAGAAAACACTGCAACAGGAAGTGAGCTGGGGTTCAATTTAGAATGTTTTTGTTGTCAAGTTAAAACCGTCTATACACATTACCCCTGACGAGTAGGCTTGGGCCGATTTTCATAAATATTGCGATATTCGGGAAATGTAAAAAAAAAAAAAAAAAATACTTTCAGAGGCTATAGCGGGCTCAGTTTTTAAAGCCAGCCTAAAGTATCTGGTATCATATGAAACTAAATTAGAAGACCTATCGCAACTTTGTAGGGGTGTCACGATATTTCGTCGCACGATATATCGCGATATCGAAACGTCACGATATGCGTATTGTCAGAAAAAAATGATATTGTTTTATTGCTCCTGAATAATAATAGAACAAATTTAGCAGAATCAACACGCATGAGTGAGAGGGTAGACTACTACTGGCATGGCAAAACAGCTCAAGGGGTACATAAGATTACATAAGTTTAGGGACCATTGAGCATGAGTTATTTAAGAAATAGATTGTATACTTTATTTTTCTTTCACCATGCAACAAACATTTAGTTTGTGACAGTGTGACACATTCTATTGCAAGATAAGCATTATCTTCCATGTTGTTTTATAATTATTATAATAACAATTTCCAAAAACAGCATTTGTTTTGTATTTTGTGTATTTCAAATGAAAGACTATTTTTCCAGTATTTTCCCAGGGCTCCCTTGAAAAGAGGTTTGGTCACATGGTTAAATAAATGATAAATAAATACATACATACAAATTATTTACTTTTGTTAAAAAGAATATTGTTAAAATATCGTATCGTATCGTTATCGTGAACCCTGTATCGTATCGTATCGTGAAATTAGTGTATCGTGACACCCCTACAACTTTGATGATATAGGGCCACAAAAAAATGTCCTCGCTAGTCGCTACCAGAGGGCCAGATTTTGCTGAGGGCTGGGGGCCGAACGGCGCCGGCGTGAAAAATTGTGGGCATTTGAAGGCAGGTTTAGAGGAATAACAAATTTTAAATTAACAGTTGTTATGTCATTATTCAGTCTTAACCACCAATATGTCATCCTTTTCTCACTCACTCCTATGTCACTACCTGCTCTCCCTGCAGGGCTTGAAATTAACTTTTTTGACCACCTGCCAATATGGCTGCTAGATTTTAAAGTTACCAGCCAATTAGAATTTCCACTAGCCAAAATGTTTTTTTTTAATAAACCAGAATATGAGTGGGTTAATTTAAGCTTAAGTGTCAGTAAGTGGCCCGGGATTCTCAAAGCCTGTGTTGAGGGTCACACGAACAAAAATGAGATCAAGGTTTTATTTTCTTTATTTCATGGGGGGGAGGGATTTGGAATCTTCAGTGGACTCGGTCTGAAAAGTTTGGGAACCCTCTGCAGTAGAGAATGGAGTTTAGTGTTCTAGGATGCAAATATACTTTGTAGAGCTTAGTGGCACCTTGTACTTGTTGATATTATATTTCTGGCTCTAGCACATGACTCAAGGCTGGCTTCTTATTTGCAGGTTCGTTCAACACCCCAAGAACTTTGGTCTCATTGCTTCCTACCTCGAGAGAAAGGTGAGCTGTTCTTTATATGTTACTGTAGTACACACCTACAGTATAGAAAGAAATGTTTTCACACCACGTCCCCATTTCTGGAATCAAAAAGAATACCACTAATTTTTAGATTTCAAATGTTATATTATTTGGACAGTCCACTCAATGTTTGGTAACATGACCAACTCTCCCAAAGTTATTTATTATTACGCTATTTCTAACCCTAACCCCAACCTTAAGATTAACCCAGACATTCAATATCTATACAATACTTTTTACACTATTGTGAGCATCACCTAAAACTTTGTAGACTTTTATAGAGACACATTACAGTCACTAGTAGTTATTTATCAGAATTGGACTATCCAAAAGAAGTGTGACCAGAAATGAGCAGGGGAAACTTGGTAAATTTGACCGAGAGCAATCATGGGGATTTTGAGGCTATAAGGGTATGTTTACTGGCTCTGAACATATAATAACATAGTGTAAAATAAATGTAGGTATTAAAAACTCATCACTGTCTGGGCCCACAAAATCATTCTCCCATTCAATGTCTATGGAGCAGCGCCACATTTTACATCTTAACAATGGCAGAGTTTGACACTGTTCAGTGGTTTCTGGCTATGAGAGACAGTTATTTGTGTTCAGAAATATTGATTGAACCATCCTAGTCCATAGGAGTAACATATATGAACTCTTACACTGAGTGTCATCGCCCTTTTAATGGGGAAAAAACCCAAAAGTACATGGTTTGCATTTGTTGCCTCCAATTTTACCATCATGTGCTCATATTTCCACGTCGTCTCCTCTCGTTTCAGTGTGTAGCTGACTGTGTCCTGTTCTACTACTTGACCAAGAAGAACCAGAACTACAAGACCCTGGTGAGGCGTAACTATGGCAAACGAAGAGGAAGGAACCAGGTAAACGTGAGTGACTTTATTGATTACCTATTCTCAACCTCTGGTTGGTTACCGTATCACATGCTCAGTTTGCTGTCAGGCTGCCAGTGTAAAGTTTTGTAGCTGTCCCTACAGCTGCTGTAGGTACCAAGTTTCCCTACCAAGTTTCGTAGCTGTACCTCCTATGGTTTCTGAGATACAGCTAATTTAATGCAAGATTTTTCGAAGCCCCATTGAAGTGAATGGGAAAAAAATGTGCGCTTAATCGCGAATATCGCCCAAACCGCTTGTAGAAACCCTTAGCAAAGTCATAACATATCTTTCCTCAATGAGCCACACGTTTTGAAGTCTGGCATGTCTATGTGGTCCAAAAAATGTGGAAGTGGACACAGAAGTGGATTCATATTTCAGCGCTTTCGAGCACATTGCTGGTGCTTTAAAGTGGCCAAGGGATAAGTGGGGGTTGCTCTTTCAGTGTAAATGAGAGGGGAAAGCTCAGGAGGTCTGCACAGGTTTATCTTTAGATGATAATCTGGATTAAGATCAAATGAAGGCGGCTGTTTTACGCGCCTATGAACTAGTTCCAGAGGCATACAGGCAAAAATGTTGCTACGTGCTGAAATCTGCCAACCAATCCTACATTGAGTTTATGCGTGAAAAAACAATGTTGTTTGATAAATGGTGTGCAGCATGTAAAGTCGTAGACCCTAGCATTGGGGTGTAACAATGGGAGTTATACCCAAATAAAACTAAGGGAAAATAAGTAGACAACACAAACTACATTAAACAAATGAACAGAACAAAAGGTGCATCTGTAAGGAGGGAGGGAGACTGAATGGTCTGACGGTCTTCTTAAACCCAATGAGCGCACCAGCCCAGGTGCACCCAATCAGCCTAACAACCCCCATACCTGGCTCCTGCAAGACAGGGCCAGGAGAGTGGGAGGGTTGTCACAATTTTAGATGTTTTATTACAGAAACTGTATGAAACCAATGAGCAAATAGTGATACATTACATTCTGTCATTGTCTTACTTACACTTGGAATTCTAGTGAAAATAAACTACGGTATTACCCTTTTTGGACCCCACTTTGAGAACCACTGGTTTATGTGGTCTAATATGTGATACTGAAAAGTGGCATGTGTCCAAGATTGTTGAAGTTATTTCAGTGAAATGCAATGTACTTTCTAAGTGCAAATGGTTAATTTAATGATAAATGTGAACTTGATCTGAGGTTAGGTCCCTGGGGACAATTGAACTATTGTGTGGTTGCTGTTTTGACTCCAGCTGTTGAAGAGTAGCGTGCAGGCAGCCTGCTGCTCTCCCCAAATCCAGTTGGTGAAGAGAAGTAGGAGTAACAGAATATGCCTTCATTTTGGCTGCTGAAATTGTTGAAAGTACAGAAGATGAAAATCCTCCTGTTTCCCTAAATGTTCTGGTTGTGACATTCCTAGAAGTCACGATAAGATGAGGGAAAAGTGCGTTTCAGGCCAGAATCAGTGAAATGGCCAACACAAAAGGAGGAGGACAGGCCTACTCACCCTTTGTTCATTTGACTCATATTGTCAAAGGAGGAGTTGTTTTACGTGTCCTCTTGCATATATATATTTTTTAGACCGTGCCTTTTTACTTGGCTTGACTTTTCTATCTCCCGTAGGCACTAGGCAGTGGGTGTTTTTTCTTAATTGGATTTAAAAATGATGGTTTAAAGTTACATAATTGTGGTGTCCCTTGATCCTCTTGTTGACACAGACTCTAGTCATTGTCTATTCCAAGCACTCAGGGCAGGGTAACACTCAAACATACAGATTAATACCTTTTTTACATAAAAAGTCCCACTAGTACAAGTTGTTTGTACGCGCTGCATGGCCTGCAATAGCCTCACCCAGGAAGGATGACATCACTGATGACATCATCACTGATGACATCACTGATGACATCATCATGAACTTATAATAGCCTCAGCCAGGAAGGATGACATCACTGATGACATCATCATTGATTACATCATCACTGATGACATCACATCATCATTAGGTAATTAGTACGGTAGTCTCGCTGGCCAGCCTCCCCTTCCTACCGTGAGAGGAGTCTGGCGCCACAGGTCTCCATAGTGGGATTGCGATGGGCGGCGCTTAGCGGCAGTGCCCTTGGAAAATAGTTTCAAACAATCCAACTTACCGTTTTCAGCGTGTAGCAACGAGCTAGCGTGTAGGTTTATGCCGTTAGCTTGCTAGCTAGTTAGCGTTGTTGTTTTCACTGCGGCGGCAGGGCACTGTTTACAGCGACACACAGGGAGGAGGGAGCAGAAGCCGCTCTGATTGACATGGTCGGAGCCAATGACAGAGTTTGTAATAAGCCGGGAGCGGACTTCCGGCTGCCACCGAAACAGTCGCTCAAATGGGAGAGCAGAGTAGAGCAGGGGAGGGTTTATCCCAGTTATGGAGACCTGCGGCGCCAGGCTCCTCGACGGAAGGGAGAGGAGGCTGGCCAGCGAGACTAGGTAATTAGAGCAATCACCTAATTACAACATCTGGCTCCATCAGGGTGCTCTTTACACTTCCTGAAAGTTTCAGCTCGACCGCACGTAAAATGGCATAGCTGTGGCCGGATAAAATTCTGCTCACTCACACGCACGCACGCACACGGACACTTCTCATTCTTATTATAGGATAGGACGAATTTTTCTGTTTTTTTCCTCGTCGGACTGCTGCCACTTCCGTGGTTTTTCTCACACTCAAACATAGGGAATGTTGGACACCTTCCCAGTTTACAGATTAATACCTTTTTTACATAAAAAGTCCCACTACCCAGCTGAGCAGCATGGTGTAGCAGCAGCAGCATCGCCTTTTAAACTTTTACATGTAGATCGCACTCTCAACCCGTTCAGTTTCTCCATGGCTGCGCGCTCTCTGTTACCCCTCCCTTCTCAGACGGCTGCCCAGGCCCAGCGTCAGGCCCAGCGTCAGGCCCAGCGTCAGGCCCAGCGTCAGGCCCAGCGTCAGGCCCAGCGTCAGGCCCAGCGTCAGGCCCAGCGTCAGGCCCGCCAAAACACAATGGAAACTTTCGGTTAAAACTTTCAAAATAATGTAATTTAAACAAGTAAATAGCCTTACTCAGAAGCGCCATGCCCATTGAAACTGAGGGGGGGGCCCCTCATTTTTGTGTGTGTGTGTGTGTGTGTGTGTGTGTGTGTGTGTGTGTGTGTGTGCGCGCAAAATTCATGACCAGGCTCAGGTGCATGTTACAAAACACGTTAAAAACACAGACACAATAAAAAACAAAACTGACAAAAACAGTGTTAAGATGTTAAAAGTGCTGTGCTCATTTAAAAGACAATACTAGAGGGGAAGTGCAGTAGTTCAAAAGTTTTTTTTTTTTTAAGTTAAATGGCAGTTCCTACTTTAAAAGTTTGAGGGCGGTGATTGCGGATGGGATGAATGATTTTTTGTGAGTGTTTTTCCGGGCCAGTGGGACTTTGTAGCGTCGACCTGAGGGGAGTAACTGAAAGGATTGGTGAAGGAGGTGAGAGACCTGAGGGGAGTAACTGAAAGGATTGGTGAAGGAGGTGAGAGACCTGAGGGGAGTAACTGAAAGGATTGGTGAAGGAGGTGAGAGACCTGAGGGGACTAACTGAAAGGATTGGTGAAGGAGGTGAGAGACCTGAGGGGACTAACTGAAAGGATTGGTGAAGGAGGTGAGAGACCTGAGGGGAGTAACTGAAAGGATTGGTGAAGGAGGTGAGGGACCTGAGGGGACTAACTGAAAGGATTGGTGAAGGAGGTGAGAGACCTGAGGGGACTAACTGAAAGGATTGGTGAAGGAGGTGAGAGACCTGAGGGGAGTAACTGAAAGGATTGGTGAAGGAGGTGAGAGACCTGAGGGGACTAACTGAAAGGATTGGTGAAGGAGGTGAGAGACCTGAGGGGACTAACTGAAAGGATTGGTGAAGGAGGTGAGAGACCTGAGGGGAGTAACTGAAAGGATTGGTGAAGGAGGTGAGAGACCTGAGGGGACTAACTGAAAGGATTGGTGAAGGAGGTGAGAGACCTGAGGGGACTAACTGAAAGGATTGGTGAAGGAGGTGAGAGACCTGAGGGGACTAACTGAAAGGATTGGTGAAGGAGGTGAGAGACCTGAGGGGACTAACTGAAAGGATTGGTGAAGGAGGTGAGAGACCTGAGGGGACTAACTGAAAGGATTGGTGAAGGAGGTGAGAGACCTGAGGGGAGTAACTGAAAGGATTGGTGAAGGAGGTGAGAGACCTGAGGGGACTAACTGAAAGGATTGGTGAAGGAGGTGAGAGACCTGAGGGGACTAACTGAAAGGATTGGTGAAGGAGGTGAGAGACCTGAGGGGACTAACTGAAAGGATTGGTGAAGGAGGTGAGAGACCTGAGGGGAGTAACTGAAAGGATTGGTGAAGGAGGTGAGAGACCTGAGGGGAGTAACTGAAAGGATGAAGGGGGTGAGAGGGGTCCTGTGTGATGTGGGTGGCTTTCCTTTTTTGTTGTACAATTCAGACAGGTGTCTTTAGTGGCAGTCATTAGTAGAGCATCAATTCCCTTTTCAAACATGTGAAAATGAAATGCTGTTAGTTATTATAGGCATAGTTTGCATATCAAGTTAGTTGGCTACTTGTGCCATGCAGCTAAAGTTAGCATTGTAATGTTAGCCACCCCTCAATCATGTTTACATGTCATGTAGAGCTGTTATGGCAGTGAGCTGATAGTTTTTACCACCATCTATCACAGGTTATACTGTAGTTAGCAAAACACTGCATTCCATTTGATGTCTCCAGGTCAAGATGCAGTTCTCTAAAATAATTAGGATTGTGGATATAGTCTTTTTATGTGAATAACATTTTTGGGTGAAGCAAGATTGAGCTATATTTCAAGAAAAGTGACAGCAGTGTAGAAGCTAGTGTAGAGTCGCACCCTCAGATGTTTGGCTTGCATGACGCCCCTGGCCTTACTGATGCACGTTGGAGGAGAACAAGGTGTTTGAACAAACGAAGCAGCAAACATTGTATTAAAATACTAATAATAATAATAATAATAATACTTGTGATGTTAAAGCCCTATTCAGCAACCTTTCCCACTTTCGCTATTGGGGAAACTGCGCCCTCTGGGTGCAATAGTATCGTTATCGATATCGCCGTTCAAAGTCAACAAAACACAGCACCAGAAAGCTCTATGTACATGTTGTGACATCGGGTACTCACCACGCGGTGCGGGACCAATAGAGGCGACATTCTCCCTCTTAGAATACACTGGACCATCTTCAATGACTAAAAATCTGTTATATTAAGGTGAAAAAGTTACTGATTGGAGCTTTAAGATTACGGGGGAGAGACGCTTTTTTCTGTCGGCATATTCTGTCAATGTAAAGACATTTTAAAGTAATTCACTGTTAAGAAAGTCGAATTTCAGCCTGTGGGACTCACTGAATCACCCACTCACGCTGGAAAAGGGCAAGCTAATACATTAAATCGAGAGGAGAAGAAGAACATGTCGCAGAAAACAACACATTGGACCACTGCCAGTGCCAACATTTATATCGCCAGCCGTGGAGAGGCGTTGATCACCCGGGACAGTTGCAGGGTCGCTCTATCGACTAAACGGCACAGCTTGGCAACTTTTAGACAGAAGAAAATGCCAGTAGTTTGGATATTAGTGGGTTTTTGGGCCAAACTGAAAGTGGCGTGTGTGTGTGTGTGTGTGTGTGTGTCTGTGTGTGTGTATCCCCATTCCCCCCGTTTTTGTTTTCTGAAAACTGCGTGTGATCACAAATTTGGTTTATTTTTTATTTTTTTTGCCTGACCCGGAACCGGCCGGCCAAAAAATGTCTCAGGGGCTTAATACTGACTGACTCCCCATTGTTGAAACACGCATGTGCAAGTGTTGAGCCGCAGCGGAAACATGTCTCATTGCAGGCCACCAGAAACACTCCCGCGGGCCGCACTTTAAAGGACCCATGGCCAACAACTTAAAACATAAAGATTATAACCTTTTGGGTGAATTTGCCCTTTTATCTTGTTGCCAACTCGCCTCCTGACCAGAATACTTTTCAGAACTGCAAACTCTTGAAATAGGAATATTTGGCTCACATTACAGGTAGATTTCACCCAGGCTAAAATGACCCGGGTGTTTCTGTCTGGTGGCGGTGTCCCAAGTGGATGTTCTCTCTAGCATGGTTGTTTTCCCACCTCACTGTTAGCACGCTCCCTGTACAGGACATTCTGTCTCTGTATGGAGTACATCTCCAGCCAAACACAATTGGCTAATTGTAGACTTTTGCTGTGTCTAGTAGGCGGCAGCAGGACGTGGGGGTCATGATTGCGTCTACAACATGACAACAGCTCTTCTTACATAGTGGTTTACGTAGGGAGGGCAATGTGATGGGTACTGTCCACTCTGGACCTGGGGGGATTCCCCTATAGTGAGCCGTTAAACATTTTCTATCAACATTAGCAGAATTGACCTGCCAGTAGAGACAAGAAGACTTCCACAATTCTGTAACACTTTAGATTGCCAAGGAAGTGTAAAAACATGTCTTCTTCTGTTGGTTGCATGCAAGCTTACACTACTGTAGCTGCTTCATTGGAGAATACACAACATCTCTGTATTTGGTTTACACCCTCATCTCGTATATATTAGATCATTATGTATTTCTGTACTTGACGGATCCAGCGGCCATACTGCGTAGCCAGAAACAATAACATTACACAAGTTGACTTTGTCATTCATGTCCATTCATGCTGCTCCCAGGTTGACATTTTGTGACAACAGTGTGGGCTCTGTCTGAGAGCTAGGGGACAGATAGTTTGGGCTCTGTCTGAGAGCTAGGGGACAGATAGTTTGGACTCTGTCTGAGAGCTAGGGGACAGATAGTTTGGGCTCTGTCTGAGAGCTAGGGGACAGATAGTTTGGGCTCTGTCTGAGAGCTAGGGGACAGATAGTTTGGGCTCTGTCTGAGAGCTAGGGGACAGATAGTTTGGGCTCTGTCTGAGAGCTAGGGGACAGATAGTTTGGGCTCTGTCTGAGAGCTAGGGGACAGATAGTTTGGACTCTGTCTGAGAGCTATGGGACAGATAGTTTGGGCTCTGTCTGAGAGCTATGGGACAGATAGTTTGGGCTCTGTCTGAGAGCTAGGGGACAGATAGTTTGGGCTCTGTCTGAGAGCTAGGGGACAGATAGTTTGGGCTCTGTCTGAGAGCTAGGGGACAGATAGTTTGGGCTCTGTCTGAGAGCTAGGGGACAGATAGTTTGGGCTCTGTCTGAGAGCTAGGGGACAGATAGTTTGGGCTCTGTCTGAGAGCTAGGGGACAGATAGTTTGGGCTCTGTCTGAGAGCTAGGGGACAGATAGTTTGGGCTCTGTCTGAGAGCTAGGGGACAGATAGTTTGGGCTCTGTCTGAGAGCGAGGGGACAGATAGTTTGGGCTCTGTCTGAGAGCTAGGGGAAGGGGACAGATAGTTTTTTCCCCCTTGTGCGTTAAGCCATCGGCCACTTGATCCCAGTGAGATCAGAGAGGACGTAGTTGTCCTCTAAGATGGTGTGACTATGAATTATCATTGTCTTGAGATCCCGGCCAATGATTTGCTTAAATGCCTTCAGTGCTTGTTCCAAAAACTTGCTGTCGGCATTGCGAATGGAGTGAAAATGTCGTCGTCATTTGGTGTAGAGCGGCACATCGCAATGTGGCGGTTCTCCAAGCGAGCTACTGGTGTGAGTTACCAACTGCAATTCCCCACATACTCCAGAGTGAGTAGAGTGACTCATTAGAGAGAGAAGGAGAAGGACGGAGTGAGCAGAAGCAAGAGCAATGGAATGTAGGGTGAGTGAGTGAACTGGAGGGAGACGGGGGAAAAACACTCAGTGAGACAGTCAGCATTGGCAGTTTATCCGCTGAGTGTTTGCTGTGTTGTTTTTTCTTTTCCATTTCCTTTTTATTCTGTTCCTCTGAGAGAGAGAGAGAGAGAGGGGGGGGGGGGGTGGCGGCGAGAGACACACCCCTCTCTGAAACGGCGGAGTTGGTACAGTCCAGCCATCTGACAGGCCCAAAAAACTCACTGTGCTGCTGTGAGTGCCAATCAAAGAGGAGTGCTCTGCAGGGATTACCTTGAGTGACCCTGCATAGATTAGCGTGTGCATGTGAGATGGACAATTCTTTGGGCGGCTTAAGCGGCTTGATGACACGCTTTCCCGGAATATGTGCGGCAGTGCTGTGGCCCGGCAGCCCTTGTAAGGAGCTCTGCTATGGGGCCGTGTTGCCCCTCCGCTGCTGCTACCGTTGCCGCGGCTCTCTACCGTTACCGCCGCTATGGAAGCACTGGAGCTAACCTCACATCTGCAACGGCAGTAAGCTGTGCCAGAGCAAAGGGATTTTTTATGACCAGCAAATGAGCTTTCATGCAGGTATGTCGCTAACTTTGGAACGACTGTTTCTGCTTTTTACTTTATACTGTTATCACACTTGCACTCTGTATTTCCCCCCCTCATCCTCTTTATCGTGTTTTTCTTCCTTTCATTCCTAGAGCTTCTCTCTCTCTCTCTCTCTCACACTTTTCAGTAACTTCGCCTGCATATTTGCCTGTAGCTCTCAAGGCAAAGTCAGTTGCTTCAGCTAAGTTACTCTCTAGAACGTGTTGAAGCATGGTTTTCCATTTAACAATGAAGTAGTTTCCCCTGTGTCAGAACTAGAGGCATATGCACGCAGATAGGCCTTAATGCTGTGGTGCTTCGGCAATGCTCACTTTGACAGAGAGAGAAAAGATAATAGTAAATAGTTTTTTAAATACACATGTAGTGATGGCTAACTAGTTCTCACCCAATATTGATTGCACTTACAGTCCAGACTGGCTTTGACTTAGAACTGAACATTTAGCTCACTTTGTAGAAAATATCAAGATATACAGTATATCATGTATCGTCATTCAGCCTAAAAACAGAAAGATTTTTTTTTAGGGTCCACATCACCGAGCCCTAGTCCAGAGGGACACTGGGGCTTGGCTAGGCAGACTGACAGAGGTATGATTTTTCATGGAAATTTGCCTCAAACATTGGGAAAAAAAATTCAGCCATGTCAGCTGACCTGTCTTGGCTGTACCTCTGATCTACATAAATATTCTGACTCGGCTGGTGGGACAAAAAAACATAACTCATAACTCAGTTGTTCACTCAACTCATCATCATCAACTTTTATTTAACCAGGCAAGTCTGTAAGAACAAATTCTTATCCAGTGTGACAGCCTGGTAGGAGGCAAAAGACCTCCTAAGGGGAAGGGAGGAAAAAAAAAGACAGGACGATTAAAAATGGACATCACAAACAGTCACAGAGGCAGTAGCATACAGTACATGTAGTTAACAGACAATTAGCACAGAGGCAGACACTTAAAAACAGCAAAAAGAAACAGCACACAGCACTATACTGTTCTGGCCTTTCTTTGTATGTAGCTCAAATCAGGAAGACCAATAGTTCAATATGTCATTTTGTGATACTCTGCTGACATTGCGTTGTTATTCTGGCACATGGATTGTTGTTGTTATCAGTTAACTCGGGCACCCAAGATCAAGGAACTCATTTGAATGTAGGAGTAGAACTTGTATCAATTATTTGTTATTGTTGGAATGAATTCAACAAGAGTAGCTGAGGTGCAGTAGCTTTTTCCAATATTTTTTACAAAATATCTATCTGCATTAGAACTTGTGCAATATTGCTGATTCAGCAGGACTTCAGCGATCAGTGAACCTATTCTTTTCCAAACATCAGTGAGAGTCCAAGGCTTCACTATACTGGCAGAAGATGAGAGCCAAATCAGAGCACCATGTCATGTCACTCCTTTCAGACCGTTTTAATACTCATTAAAAATGAATAAATAAATCACACTCTTTTTCTGTTTCTCTTTCCTAATTAGGCAAATTGTGCAGCTGTAAAACAGACGTTATCAGGATCAATATATCCATTCCACTTCTGTCTTCTCTGGCATATTTTTAATAGGTCCAGGAACCAGCGTTGTTGTGGTTGCGAAAGCTACATGCTGATCTTCCCCTCATCCATGTCATCCAAATGAGGTGTAATCTGAAAGGTCGTGTAGAGAGGAGGCCACTGGAGTTATAATGTTGTCACAATAACTGAATTTATGTTTTGTGCACCAAGCCAAAGTATTACAATTGTACTATTACAGTTATATTACCTTTGTTATCTTTTATTATGTTCTAGCCTTGATTTGCTTATTTTCAACTTCCATTTTGCTGCTGCGAAGATGCAGATTCCACTCAGAGATTATTTACTTTTCATCTCATCTCATGTGCTGAACAGTCACGTGACATTTCTTGCCCCGGAAGTGAGTGACGGGGCCGGGCCCCTCCATTCCCCAAACAGGCCCCCGTTAAAAAAAAAAGATTTTATTTTGTTGTTGTTTTGTTGCTAAAAACGTTTTTCCGTTTTTCTGTTTTAAAGTTTAAAACGGAAAACGAAAACGGAAAAAAACGGAAAACAAAAAAATGAAGAAAAAGAAACAAAAACAAAAAAACTGATTCCTCCCATTTCGTTTTTTCAATTTAAAACCATTGAAAATGGGTTATACTTGAGTACCCTGACCTGGTCTATTTATGTTTAAACATTTATAATACTGAATGAATGTTTAATACTAATGTTATGTTAAGTTATCTGTCTTAACCTGACAGAAAATTTAAAAACATACAGAAATACCCTTTGTAATATAGGTGAGCACATCAATAAACTATGTGTCATATATTTATTTAGGTAGAAATTAAATTTTTGATGGCACAAGGGTTTTCTGGTCCAATTCTGTTTTCCGCGAAAACTGCCGCGCTTAATATTGTTTGGCCCGCGACTCCTTATATTTTTCTGTATGTGGCCCACAACCAAAAAAGTTTGGCCACCCCTGGGTAGAGCTGTCACGATTCCTCGAGTACCTCGAATAACTCGAATAATTAAATTGATCGAGGCCAAAATGATTCGCCTCGACACGCATCTGAGTAATAGAAGAGAGTGGGTAAAATAGAAATTCCGACGGAACCTTAAGGCAACACGTGAGAGCGCGTTACGTCAGTCCGTCACTCTACCTGAAACGTCAACAAACGGAACCACCCGAAAATGTGGCTACACTTTCCCAAGATAGACTCAGACAACAAACACCTCAAACTTGAGGAAGCATGGTCAAACACAAGATATATTTACAGTAGCTAAATGCTGAAGACTGTAACGTATTACTAGATAGGCTGAGGGTGAATGAAGCAGGCAGCGCACCGCAGCTAATGTTAGCAGCACCTCCGCTGTAACGTTGAGAGAGGCATCGACTACAACATCAGATAACGTTATTTAATTAGCTAGCGTTAGCTGGATAAGTTGTTTCACTGCAGTTGTAGTTGTTAGATAACGGGGCTTTTCACTGTCTTCACAACGACTGCAAAACAGAGATCGCTAACGTTAACGTTAGCTGCAGCAATTGTCAAGGGTTCAACATAACGTATTTCCTCAGCCTGTATAGTAGCTATCAACATGAAATAAAAAGCATTTGACAGCTTAAACCCGTGGCTTTTTATGTGGAAGGGTTACATTTGCCGTAATCTTTATTAACATGTCTTAAAATGCATTAGAATCTTTTTATTTTTATTTTTTGGGGTTAAAGATTTTTAAGATTTTTTTTAATGAACATTAGAGCAAATATAATACGAAAAGCCAAAGGGTTAAGCTCTCAAATGCTTTTTATTTTATGTTTCTATGTACTACAGAGCCTGAGATATGAAGGCTTTAGTGAATACCGACCGCTCTCTGAGAAGTTTGGACCGTTTTCTGTGAGAAATACAAAGCTCAACCTAACATTAACGTTAGCGGCTAATTTAACAGCATTTTGTGTGTGTGTGTGTGTGTGTGTGTGTGTGTGTGTGTGTGTGTGTGTGTGTGTGTGTGTGTGTGATCACACTAGCCTGTTGGTGTGTGAGAGAAAGAGAGAGTGAGTGTGTGTGAGAGAGAAAGAGTGTGTGTGTCATGCAGCTGTAAGGTAAATGAAGGATGTAAACTAGCTAGTAAGCCATTCATTCATATTATTTAACGGTTGCTGTACACTGGAAGAACTCAAACGTCAGGTTGAAAAGATGAATGGTGCCACTGCCAGTTCTATGCAATTTAAAAATCAAAATGTTGTTTTTTCTAAGAAAGAAACTAATGTAGTTGTTTATTTGAAGAGATTTATCTTATTTTTTGGTGTATATTTACGATAAGCCTTTGAAAACACAAAAAAGGGTTCTTATCCGATTACTCGATTAATCGATGGATTATTCGGTAGAATACTCGATTACTAAAATAATCGATAGTTGCAGCTCTACCCCTGGGTGGTGTCAAGTCATAGTCTATTTTTTATTTGTCTTTATTGAATGTTCCAAAACTGCATGTTTAACTAAGAATAAGCTAATGATTATTTCCATTAGAGGTCGACCGATTAATCATATTGGCCGATTAATCTGCGCCGATAGCATGTTTTAAAAACTATCGTTATCGGCGGATGTGAGCTCCGATAGCGGCCGATGCCTGAGCAGCCTCTGCCGGCCACGCCAGGACGCACATCACCGTTCTGCATGGAGGCTCCAAACACGAAGTCAAGGTAATGTCATTGTTGTGTACCTGAGATAATTTCGCCTATATTTAATTGAAGTTAACTTTAAGACAGCCTTATTAGTAAATTGTGGGCAAGATAAGGTTGCTGTTCATCATATGGCATATTGAAGAAGCTGCTTTATCGAACGCAGGCAGCCATGCTGTCTGATTGTGTTTTGCTAGCGCCGCGGTAGCATGCTGCTGCAACTGCAGTGGAGGGGGGAGAGAGAGCGCAGCTAGTCACTAGCAGTGTTGGGGGTAACTCATTACAAAAGTAACATATTACATGTAATATATTACTTTTAGCAGTAACTCAGTAATATAACTTATTACTTATAGGATTTCAGTAATATTATACCAGTTACTTTGTCAAGTAACTCAAGTTACAAATTGAGTTACATTTGATTAAATCAAAGCACATATTTCAAAAAGATACAATCATTTCCTAATCAAACTGTGTTTTTATGCAAATAACCACTATAGATGACAATAAGAAAGGAAAATAATAACATTTAGAATTTTGGACTGTTTACACCAGGGATGTCAGAGATACGGCCCGCGGGCCGGATCCGGCCCGTGGGCCGGATGAAACCTGCCCGAGATGTTTTGGAATCTTATTATTATTAAATTCGCACCTCATTATCATGAACTACGTGTGGCTAATAAGCAAGCTAAGAGTTCATTCATAAGTTAATTAACCTGCACTACAAGGAAGTATGTCAGTAGGTCATCAGGTGTAAACAAAGCCGCCATGATGCCACGCTGGAATTGAATCGCGCATTCGGCTACCTACCAAAAAACAAAGGAACCAACAAGATGCTGTCGAAAAAGAGAAAGCTTGACACGGAATGCAGGCAGTTTCAAGAGAAATGGAAAGAGCAGTATTTATTTTGTGAAGTAAATGGATAAATGAGTCGAATTGATTTTAGTAAAAAAAAAAATCCGGCCCCCATGAGGTCTCAGTTGAACAAATCCGGCCCTCTACCTAATATGAGTCTGACACCCCTGGTTTACACTGATTTCAAGGTGGTTGAAATTATTTTTCGGGATGTTCCAGGGTGGCAATGTCATTCTGCTGCTGCTGTTATTTTGGTGAAAGTAATGCAAAAGTAGTGTAATAAGTAATGAGTTACTCTACACAGAAAGTAATATTGTAAAGTAACTTATTACTTTCAAATGAAAGTAACTAGTAATATGTAGTATATTACATTTTGAAAGTAACTTGTCCAACACTGGTCACTAGTCAATGTCATCAACGACGGAGGTATCATCTACGGCTGGCACTGCGAGACTAGCCTGGGTAAACCCAGCCCCCAGTGACCTGCTCTCAGGCTTACCCTGCTTACAGTCACAAGGTAGTGACTGAGAGCAGGTCTGAGAGCAGGTCACGTGGCGGCTGGGTTTACCCAGGCTACTGCGAGACTAATGTTGCAGACAGACTTTTAATTACGTTTTTCAATGTAGACTACATCAGATAACGTTATGCTCTCTGTGTTTTACTAGCGCAAGCATGCTGCTGCTGTGGACGGGGGCGGGGGGTACAGTTTACAAAGTACTTCGCTCAATGGAAAAGCCTTCAATGAATGCAATGCATTTGATTCAACTAAAACGTGCAATCTGGCAAATAGTGAGACCCGTAGGAAGACCCATTAAACTTTTAACTCACCAATTTGCTTTCCCTTCCAAATCCAGCGACGTAAGATAAATCCATTCACGAAAAGAATAAGCACTCCCAGGAATGCATGGACGATAAAAGTGGAACGTTACATGCAGTTAACCAGAAAGTCGGCACTCGGCAGTAACTCTCATCCATGTAACGTTAATCCAGCGGGTGTCCTGTTCTTTCTGTCATGAAGACTATAATCCACCAAATCACACAATGTTTTATCATCAGGTCTTTAATCCACCGTCACACTTCAGGACATCCTCTTAATCCAAAACAGAGTGTGAAAAGTAGTTGTCTCCGTCCTTTGTTGTTGTGTTTGTGAAACGGAGGTTTACTGTAACCAAAGACCTTTTATTGTAAAGATGCGACAGTACACAGCCAATCCGCCAGCACACAGCTAATCCGCCATT
Organism: Poromitra crassiceps; assembly: GCF_964638095.1. NCBI lineage: Eukaryota > Metazoa > Chordata > Actinopteri > Beryciformes > Melamphaidae > Poromitra > Poromitra crassiceps. The sequence goes on from NC_139623.1 coordinate 43,966,041, forward strand.
TTGGAGAGACTAGGCTTCTGTCCGAGCAAGGAGCCGTATTTCAGGCCAAAATGGCCGCAGTGCTATTTTCAAAAAGGCACTATACTCTTGTCTTCTCATTCTCAATTATCTTTGCTGTTACATGCTGCACACAGCTGAGTTTGTTTGTTGTCTACCCCTGGGTCCCCAGTGACCCCACGTGACTGATGTTGACTGATAAATTAAATTAGGAAGCTTCTGTGATGATGACAATGATAATTTCTTAACTTTAGCCGATCTGAGGGGGTTTTATTTGAACAACAATCTTAAGAAAACAACTCCACTATCACCCCCCCCCCCCATATTAAAGCCCAAGTTAAATTGTGAATATAGAAACACATACATATGTTAGTTTAATATATTTTCATCTGTTGAATTTTTTTATTTTCTGTTTCAACAGATGGCAACTGGTTTTCTAATAAATAAAAAAGATTGTTCATTTACAACTGTGTCGATTTCCCCCCCCGCGGGGGTATGATATCGGCCGATTAATCGGCTATCGGCTATCGGCTATCGGCCGATTAATCGGCTATCGGATTTTCCCTGCTCCAAACTATCGTTATTCTATCAGTATCGGCCTTTTCCACTATCGGTCGACCTCTAATTTCCATCCACCACTTATTTAATTTGGTTACTTTCCTGTCAAAAGTTTGTAAGGAACAAAGCATGCTGGGAGAAATATGCAAATGTGTTTGTCCAATGCTCCAATGGCATTGCTCTCTCCCAGAACTTGCTTGGATGTCCTAGCAAAAGTAAACACATAAATTAATAACAGATGAGATCAGGGTTTAGCAAACCCAGATTGCAATGCTGAATGAGTGAGCTATTAATTTAAAATTAGATATTCGCATCTTCACCTTCCTTTCAGCTCTGGCTGATGGACATGGTCTCAGTTAGATGTATGGAGAGAGACTCAGCTAGGTTCCTGAGGACCAACTCACTGAAGAAATGTTCAACTATCATGGAACCCGTTCCTGGCTTACTTTGACAAGGTTAAAAGCGACAAGTAACTTGCCCAGCTGTTCTCTCATAGACCACTTGCGTGGTATACCATGCGCAACACCTCGTATAAGCACATAACATAAACATCTTATGTGGCTGGTACAGCAGCAGCACATTTTGGTGTTGCAATGTTGATAATATATGAATGTTTTTTCTTCTTCCTGTGTCTGAGCTTGTTTTTGTTCTTATGAATGAAAAATTGAAAAATTAAATATGGGGGGGGAACCCCCATTCTTTGGGGTTGGGTAGCTTGGCCCCCCCAAGCTAGGGGCAGGCCCCCTCTGTAATTTGGGTCTGGAGCCGGGCCTGAGGGAATCTCAGAAAAAAATGAAACTACTGTACAAAAACTTCACTGTAGATCATATTTCACTTAACAGGCAACAAAACACATTTATTGGAAGAAAATAACTAAGTCATCTGGATCATGCTTTTCTGTAAAATGATTGATTAATGATAGATGAATCACTATTTAAAGGGATACACCAACATTTTGGGAGATTCGCTGCTAATAGCTTAGCGCTACAATGGTAGTGAATGGTACAGCTGCCTATCCCCGTTCAGTTGCCCAAAATAGACAATTCCAACAGCGCCAGAAACACTCACATGTACATGTTGTGAGTTGTGACTCGTGTGCTCACCACACGATGAAATAATAATCCAAAGAGACTGGAAATGGTCATTTTCAAAGTAAATCCACACACAGAGAAAACTAACAAAGATTAACCAAGCTAACCAAGAGTAACTGAAGTTACTTCCTCGTTTGCCATGAGGCACATGCGCTGTTTGCAGTGTGCATGCGCTGTACTGATGACTGTCTGCACACAGCGCATGCGCGCCTCATGGCAAACGAGGAAGTAACGGTGTGGATTTACTACGAAAATGACCGTTTCACATAACTTTGGATTATTATTTCATCGTGTGGTGAGTACACGACTCGCAGCTTTACCGTTCACTAGTACCATTGTAGTGCTAGTAAGCTATTAGCAGCGAGGGCTGTAGCACTCTTTGTAGGGCACGCACAGTGACAACAAAGTCATCCACAATCTCCATTTATTGTCGGCAATATGGCAAATAGGCGAATCTCCCAAAATGTTGGCATATCCCCTAAGAATTATTTTGCCAGTGATTTATGCTTGTCAGCAGGTAAAACTTCTAAACTGGAGCAGACAGAAATCTTGATGTAGAAGTAAGAAAATAGTTGACCTAAATTTAATTCTACGGATTTGCTCTCGCTGTCGGGGCTTAGTATTGCACTTAGGCATGTGTTTTACAATACAGTCAGTGCCAAGAGCATATCCACCATCAAGGTGTAAAAATGTACATCATTGTTGATTCACATTGTGAGACAGCATCCCTGAAAGTCAACAGGTCCTGACAGTCTGGATCCCTTCTTTTTAAGACTATCTACTGATTTTGTGCTTTTAGAAAGCAGCGTAGTACAGTCAGTGTTGAGCTAACCCATCAAGGGGCCCTGGGCTGAAGTACTTTGGGGAGACACACACACACACACACACACACACACACACACACTCACACACACACACACACACACACACACACGCACACCCATCCTCGACTAGCCAATATGCAGACAGACAGCAAACAGTAACTTAGCCTGTCAGTCAAGATAATGACACAGCCAATATCTAGAATAGATCATGTGTTGGATTTTGAAAACAATGACCCGGCATCGTGTAGTAAAATACAAGTGGAAAGAAGCCATCATGGACAAACACACACAACAAGCGGAAAAACACCACAACTTAGTCGGGAAAAATGAGTGGTGACGAACGGCAAGAGACAATCATTTTTGTTATCCCCTTTGAATTGTGCCATAAGTACACATGTTTGTCAATGTAAAAGATAACTTTGCAAGTCAAGAGAGACGCAGTTTCTCCTAAAACTGTTGCACTATAAGTTATCAATTAGAAGGACTACACACACCCATTTGCGCAAGTTACGTTCTCCCCCGCCAGACTGTGTTGGTGTGACGTATATTGTGCGAGAGGAGAGATGTAGTTGATTGAGCGGTTTGATACAAAACTATGTCCGGTGCTCGTTAACACGATATCTCAGGAACGCCTGGATGACATTGCCTCAAATTTGGCTCAAATGTCCACTTGGACTCAATGATGAAGTGATTAGATTTTGGTGGTCAAAGGTCAAAGTTACTGTGACCTCACGACCACCCATTCCATGCTCCTTAACTCATTGAGTGCCAATGACGACTAAAGTCGTCAATTCAAAAAGTAACGTTCAGTGCCAATGACGACTAAAGTCGTCAATTGCGTTTTTTGACGGTGGGACGTGGATCAAAGCCTATTACATCTCCTATAAAAATATGGGAGCTATTGAATGTGTATAACCTATTTTACAGACCCATTAGGTGGCGACAGTGCTCTCCAGATTAGAGAAAGTTGAGGAAAAAAAAAGCAGAAAACGCCCCGTGATCAAAGAGAAACCGATGCATGAGCCAGAGCGGCACAGATTGCTCTGGCTGCCTGGAGCCAACGTTAGCTGCGAACAGCAGTCAATCCGCTCCCACAAATGTCTCTGTCTCTGCTGCATAGCTTCTCCACACAATTAGCCGTCAGAAAATAAAACCAAAGCCAAACCATTCTCATGAGAATGGTTTGGCTTTCAGTGTCGCGCTGGGAGCCGGCGCACAAGGCTGAGCGCTCCGAAAATTGACTGGGTGCAGCGCACTTTGAAACGCGCAGCAGAAAGCCTATAATCGGACGCAGCTTCATCCCAGCTCACAACCGAAACCCCAGAAACACAGACGAACGCGAGCCCCATCCAGACTCCCCCGACGAGCGGCCGCCATCTGAACGTGGATCCGTGAGGCAGCAGAGCCTGCCATAGCAGGCAGCCGCAGCCGAGACTCGCCTGACACACGCAGCAGCCAGCACAGCGAGCAGAGCCACCAGAGACACTCCCACGGAGGAGGAGTTTGGAGTTGAGGGGGGTGTGGGTGCTGTTTATTGAAGGAAATTACTGTTCAGATGTTTCAGGTCAGAAAATATTAGTTTCAGAGTCAGTGATTTGCTTGAAATGCTTCATTTCACAAAAGGCTCAATATCTCAGCTTGTAGATGGAAACGCCTGTTTTGCTGTTTTTGACCATTGAGTTATAATATGAATGGAGGGAGTGTCCCTATCTCCTCCCTGTATGTTTTTTTTAAGCCAAAATCCGGCCAGATCACTGAACCAGAGTCTGTGCAGTAGCGCCCTTGATTGAGAACCTCTGAGAGCTCCACACCCCTCTGAACTTTCTTATGTAGAGCTGCTGTTTCTAGAATGCGCACAGTGCGTTGTGTATTTATATACAGTCTAGCTCTGTAAATATTACACTTTAAGTTGTAATATTTTTTGTCTCGCCAAAAGTAACCAGGAAGATTCCCACTATGAGATCAGTTTATCAAAATGACGCCTGTACGAAAATCTGATTTTGGTTGTCGGAGATTTTAGACCTCCGGGCTGCTGCCTCCTGAGTGCTCTCAGCGCGGGCCGGAAGTGGAGGCAGGCCACACTCACTCACCCTCAGCCTCACTGGTCTGCCTCATTGCTGTGTTGACTAAGCTAGCCTAATGTTTTCGTGGCATTTTGATTAACTTTATGATTTAATTCCTTTTGGAGCAAATGTTGGTTTTACAATTCTAACCATGACGCTTTACGCAACGTTGTTTGCTGGTATAGTGTTGTGGGTACTGCAGCCTGTAACGTTCTCTGTTGTCGGAGAGTTGTATCAGCCAGACAAGTCAGACCTCCGGGCTGCTCTCAGCCCGCAAGAGGAGCCAGGGCTGCTTGGCTCAGCCTCTCACTGGGGGAAATTCTCGGATGAACAGCTCTCTGTTGATTAGCCTAATGTTTCCGTGGCATTTTGATTAACTTTATGATTACATTTCTTTTGGCGCAAATGTTGGTTTAATCTAACCGTGAGGCTACGTTGTTGTACCCACCTGGTAGTGTGTGTAGGCAGGCCAACCTAACGTTAGCCTAGACGTGAGCCAGGCTGCCTGGTCTATTGCCTGGTATATCGTTACTAAGCGAGGAGCTTGTGAAGAACGAACATCCCCACAGTCAAAGCATTTCCCCCAGATATGCATATAAAAACGTTTGTTGCTTTAATAGCCTACAAAAAATAAAACGTCTGTTTGTATGTGATGCTAATCCGTTAGCGATGAGCTAACGGTGCTTGTGTACTACTAGGCCTCATCTTATACCCGGGACGGGAGTTAACGTTATAAAACACATTTCCTGTCAGTTGGACAACCTGGTCAGTTCTGAAAATATGTGTATTATTGTGTTATTCCAGCTATCGTTATCGGTTGTTAAGTTATAGTAATATTAAGCCGATAAATAATGAAAAACAGCGGCTAACGCCATTGCTAGCCTGCATGTTAAACCCATTGTGTAGCCTACCCATAACGTAGCTGGAGTAACACACATCGTAAAACACATTTTCTGAACTTACTTCAGTCGCCAACCAACGTTAATTCCTCGCGCACCTTTCTCAAAACAAAGTTATTTTTATTGCACTCCATTGATATGTCTGGTAGCCAGCACAGCCAACCCATGAGCCACCCCGACCTCCAGGCCTGCACTACCCAGGCTAAGAGCCCATCTCCCAGCCCCACACACGCAGAGCCACCCGACCTCCAGGCAGCGTTACATAACGATGAAGCTGCGTGTCTTGTCTATGACGATAGATCTATACTGTGAAGAGCCTGTCCAGCCAATGACGGCTTGAGACTGGCTGCCACAGCTGTCAATCATCCATTTTTATCCCTTTTTCCCCTGTCAAATAACTACTTAAAAACAAACTGATCAGAAAAATGACCACTTGCACAGGCATTAGCATGATAATGACTATCTAAAATGATACAAACCACCTTTGGAAAAAAATTATCTGACGTATACTGTGATTATTTCGGTTTTGATTTTCCCATCCACTAACATGGGGAGGCGGGCCTTGTGACCTAATACTGGATTCAGCCGCCAGAGCGGCGATCTAACATGCAGCGGCTTCACTGAACCAGTCTGATGCCCAGTCCATCTTATAATAGGTCCATGTTTTTGACCTATCTTCTCCGGCTGATAACTAAAGAACGGAAAATGATATCAATAAACTTTTTTTTGCTGCTGATACAATAGAGTCTCATCGTTCTTTGTGCGTGTTCGGTGTTTACATAGTAATATCACACAATGGGCAATGTGGGCCTCGAGAAATCACTGAAAACGCTCTGAAACTCTGGCACTGGGAGCGTCCGTTCTCCAAAAGTGGCTGGCACTCAATGAGTTAAGCGATGGCTTTACCGATTATCAACCCACTTTGTATCATTACAATCTCGGTAATACAGTATAAGCACATGGGCAGTGTTTACCTTCTCTATTATGTTTTCCTCTCAGAAAAATCCTCCATTTGTCTGCCTGCAGAAACTCCACCCCCACCAGCTGCAAGTCATTAAGGCTCGTTCTCCGTGGATGTGCGCATACTTAAAAAATAAACAATAGCCGCCCTCAGAGCAGATTCTGCAGAACTTCGGCAGTCCCGTTGTGACGCATTGTGACGTAAAACGCATCACAACGGAGCATTTTGTCAGAGGAAATCTCTCCATGTGGAGCTCGCCATGTGGAAAACATAGAGCGAAAGTAAACACAGCCCATCTGCTTATATTAACGACATTATAATGATACAAAGTGGGTTGATAATCAGTAAAGCCATCCTTTAACGCAATATCTCATGAACGCCTTGAAAGAATTTCTTCAAATTTGGATCAAACATCCACTTTGACTCAATGATGAACTGATGATGTTTTGTTATACAAGCAATTGAAAGAGTTCCTTTATTGCTCCTTTCTTGTGTAGCAGTTAACTTCATTGAGAAGTCCAGCAGATTCAGATGCTGAGCAATGCTTCCAATGACTAGGTGAACAGTGGCTGCTGTTTTTATTTGTATATCTGGTATATTCTATGTTTTACATTGTTATATTTTATTACATTTGTATTTGACAATTAGTATTTTCACCCTGATGAGTCTTACAGTCAACTGGATAGGTTTTTGGCCCAATTTAATGCAAGGAGCTAAACTATCTTCTTATATACAATTGGCTAAGTGGGTGGGCGGTCTCTGTCTGTCTCTCTGTCAGTCACGATCATCACTCATCAAAGTGACGGAAGTGACATCATCAGTGAGGTGGGTAGTGGTGTAAGTCACGTTTTGTATCACGAAAGTGATGGAAGTGACATCACTTCCTGGGCAAAAGTTGGCGCAGCCATCAGTGATGTCACTCATGTAGTATGAGTCAATGGCACACAGTTGCACGATGGTGCACAGTTGCAAGGGGAGACAGTTGCGTAACTGTGAGTTGCTCAACTGTGATGTCACTTGTAGTTGTGATGTCATGACTCATGAGTGATGTCACTCGCGCAATCTAGTAAGAGTGGTGCCAGCGGAGGTCCAAAATGCGTGACATGTAGCCAATGAATAGCCAGGAAGGGGGCTTGCGCTTCAATTATACAATTTGATTATTTAAACGTCTGACCCTTTCAAAGTACATCACAAACTGTCCATTTTGCTGCAACTCGACAGCGCTAGTTAATCCAGAACCTTATTTCTGGGAACTATTGTGAGGTAAAAAAAAAGAAAAAAAGTCCATTGGAGTGAATGGAGATGTGGCAACTCTTCTATTAATTGGCTCTGCTCTGAATACTATAATTGGAGAGCCGATGGCACACAGTTGCACAGTTGCATGATCGCACAGGCGGACGGTTGCTCATCTGTGATGTCAATTGGAGCGCTTGCACAGTTGCTCATGGCACACTGTTGCACAACAGACCCTTTTGTAGACATTTTGTGTCTACAAGGCAGGATAAACACAGGTGTACTAAAACATGAATTAGGGTTTCCAACTTCCAGTCCATTTAGGTGTTCCGGTGCTGGGGCCCTAATTAGTGAGTTGGATTGCACCTGTGTTTATCCTTTAATTTAGACACAAAATGGTGGCTGTGAAAAGGGTCTCATCAGTGATGTCACTCGAGCAACTGTGATTGAAGGGCCGATGGCGCACTCTCCAGAGTCTCCACCCTAGAAATCAAGTGCGCGTAGCGGTAGCGCGTGAGATTTTCGAGTTGTGAAAAATGCTGTCATGTCAAGTGTAATATTTTAAATTAAAATTCCTCATTTGTTCTGAGGTCACACTTGCTCTTTAACTCATTGAATGCCATGGACGTCCTTCGACGTCCAATTAAATAGTGACGTAGAATGCCACGGACGTCCTTCGACGTCCAATGCGTTTTTTGACGGTGGGACGTCGATCAAAGCCTTCCGCAGCTCCTGTACAACTATAGTAGCTATTGGAGGTGTATAACCTATTTTACGGACTCATTAGGTGGCGACAGTGCTTGCTCGGTGCAGTCCAGATTAGAGACAGGTCCGAGAAACAGCCTAAAAGCCGTGGATCAAAGACAACCCGATGCATGCTCCCAGAGCCATTTGCTCTGTCGCGGGAGCTGACATTGGCTCCGAACAGGAGTCAATCCGCGCTCACAACTGAGCCCCTCTGTCCCTGTCTGTCTGTCTGTCTGTCTGTATAGTTTCTCCACCCGATTAGCAGACAGGAAAGCAGCCCCTGACGCCAAACCATTCAGCAATCCGGGTTGGCTCTTCCCTGCTGTAGCGCTGAGAGCCGACAGCAGCACACAAACGCAGCACTCCGAAAATATAATGGTTGCGTGAGGCTGTGTGCAGTGTGGGGAGGAGTTTACGGGGGGAGGGGGGGAGGGGGGTGGTGCACGCAGGGCATCACACAACAACTACGTCACTACATCAGAAAATATTATCTTCAGACTCAGTGAATGTGCTTGAAATGCTGCATTTCACAAAAGGCGGATTATCTCAGCTAATAATTTGAAAAGCCTGAAAACGCTGAAAACAACCTATCTTCTCCGGCTCATAACTAAAGAACGGAAAATGGTATCAATAAACTTTTTTTTGCTGATGATACAATAGAGCCAGCTCGTTCTTGTGCGTGTTCGGTGTTTACATAGTAATATCACACAATATTCTGTGGGCCTCGAGAAATCACTGAAAACGCTCTGAAAACTCTGGCACTGGGAGCATCCGTTCTCCAAAAGTGGCTGGCACTGAATGAGTTAATATGACTTATTTACTTTAAATCCAGTAATTGTGTTATTGACTAATAGGGATGGGCATCGAATTTCGAATTTTCGAATAATCGTTGTTATTATCAAGGTCGACTTTTATTATTGAACTTCGAAATTCGAAAAAAAAAAAAAAAAAAAAAAAATTTGAGTGAAATGTTGCATTGTCTCCCCTGATTCTAAGTATAGTCAAATCAATTTTTATAAGCATTTTAAGCAAGGTTTATGGAAAAATGAATGGCGGATGAAATCCCATGAAGAGGGAGAGGGGGTGACTTTGGCACCCCTTTGGCACTCAGACCTGAGCCTACTAAATATTTAATGAACCACTCATGATTGTCAAAACTGTTTTTTATTTTCGAAAATGTCAATGTCATGTAACATGTTCTTTACTTCAGTGGTGCAATGCTTGTTTGAGCTAAAAATCCACAGCAGAAGCTTTTTATATTAATTAATAAAGCCGTAGACTTAGAATCAGGGGAGACAATGCAACATTTCACTCACACAAAAAAAAAAAAAAAAAAAAATTTTTTTTTCGAATTTCGAATTAAATTCGAATTTGGCCAGCGAATTTCGAATAGTGTTTTTGCTAGAAATGCCCATCCCTATTGACTAATGGCAGCTTAAAGGAGAACTTACACAGCACAGCAGACAGACTGTGAATGGGCGGAGGAGGAGGAGGAGAGATCCGACTATAGGCTACTCAGCTACTGTGCCCGTCTGTGAAAAGCGTCCTGTCCAGTCGCACCTTCGCAAAAAGATGCGGGATTCCCTCAATCCTGTACCCAATCTTAGACTATATTGAGCAGAAAAATCGCACACCAGCTATTTCTGTCTGTGTTTGTTTGTTGCGCCGTGATGTTACAGAGCGCCCCATGCATGCAGGAGCCAGGCTGTTTCGCCAGCCAGGGTCTGGGAGGAGGGAGGAGGCGCAGCCTGCAACTGCGCTGAGAGGAAAACTTTTGCACAACTTTTAACAAGAATCACGAAAAGCCCCAAAACGCAAATTAAAAACAGATTTCATTGCGCGGTTTATCGCTAGTTGTACGAGGGAATGACGTGGAGAAATCTCGCATTGTGTTACCCCAGAGCGGGGGGTTTCTCCTATTGTGCGGTGTGCTGCTGTAACGAGCCCATGTCACTTTGCTCTCGTAAACGTAGTTTGACACCTGCCATAGAGATACATGCAGAAAAATAATTAAATTTCTAGTTCGCCACTGAATTACCAAATTGATATAACTATCAACAATTTTCAGATTTTCTGTTTCCATACAGGCCACCAGCGTTGGCTAGTTGTTGATATTTATAAAGATATTGCCCCTCTCAAATAAATTATTTTTGAGGCAGTAGGCAAACTGTAATGGCGTCGATTTCCGAAAAAAAATCTTGACTTGAACACAGCCAAAGAGTCTAGTATAGACAAGAGTATATGTCATTTCTTGGTTTTTTCCATAGGTATTTTCAAATCACTGTTCTAATACATATCTAGGGGGTAAGTTCTCCTTTAACTGAGGTGAAATGCAAGGATAGATGTGGTACATGGTAACAGTTAAGTCTTTGAAAGAGCTGTTCATTTGCCTTTTTCTGCAGGGGAATTGCTTGGTGGCCCAAGCTGTACTGTGGTAGGAAAGGCAAGATTGACGTGTGTCTCTGTCATTTCCTAAATCAAACAGGCCTTGTGAATCAGCAAAATAGGGGAGAAATTAATACTCTCAAAATATTCAGGCCATGTCAGGAAAGTGCTTAATCTAAAAACATGGAAGAACCACAGAACCACAGGACCTCATTGACTTTTGGAGAACATCTGTGTGGAGGTTCTGCAAAAGCAGTGTGGGAGACGAGGCAGGAATGCCACGGCTCTCCGACCGCCTCCAAAGCAAACACGAGCGCTCCCTGACCCAACCAGAACAGCACCTCACTGAAGGACATGTATGGTGAGAATAACTCCGCTCTTGAGCAAACTGCTGTACTCTGCCAGATGGTCTCTCTGGATTCTCTTGTGCCAAAAACGTGCTTTGCAGACCGCTCAAGACAGGAAATGAGTCAGAGTATGTCCCCGTTTGACGTGGTCTTATGAGCACACATCGACCTACAACTCGAGCACAGGACTTGCTCTGAATCAGCAGGAAACTTTTGACAACTGTAAAAAAGCATGGTGGAAAAGTAGGTTGTAAGCTACCATTTTCCCAAATAAGCAGCTCGCAGCAGTGACTTAAACCACAGATCAAATTAAATTTACCAGATATTCTACTTTTGGCTCAAATAGGTTTCGGGGAAAGTCATGAACTGTAGCCTAGAGCCCCAAAAAAAAATATATGGGCAAAACTTGACTCAGCATCGCATGCAATTTGATCTCAAACAGATTTAATTTAGCTTTGCCCTGCAGCTCCTCTCTCAAATGGCAACATCCATCTGATTATTGGCCGGCTCTGGTTAGAGCTGGCTAGGGCAGGCAGTCATTCTGCAAGTCAGGAGACACTGACTTAAAAACAGCTACCAGCAGACAGTTGCTTACTGCCTGCCTCTGGACAACAGTCAAGCATTTCTGTATCAGACTGGACTGTATGATGATGAGGCAGCTAGACTCCTCTTGTGCAGAGCCACATTGTTGGAGAATAGACACCCCCTGTTTTTTTTGTTTTTATTTATTTATTTATTTATTTATTTATTTATTTATTTATTTATTTATTTATTTATTTATTTATTTATTTATTTATTTATTTATTTATTAAATTGTACAACTGCCTTGCCTCGGTCCTCTCTTTTGCCTTTACCATTGAGTGAAGCACATTCCTTGGCCCCATCTGGTACCAGCATGGGATGTTTGGCTTGGCATAGCCAGACTTGTTCCAGCACGGCGCTTTCATGGAACAGGCAGGGGGAAGCATTCTGTGGTGTACCGCGCCAGCAGTGATGATAAAGAATGTTGCTCTGTCCTCAATCACTCTGTCCGACCTGTTTTTTAAGATCCTCTCTTGTCTGTTGTTTTCGTTCTACTTGTGTGTGTGTGCGCAGTGATTTCTGTCTGTTCTCCACCACCAGCCTTTTTTGACGATGATGATGATGATCATGATCTTGATGATGATTCTTATTACAATTATTATATTATTACAGTATTATTTCTATAGAGAGCATTTGCTTAGAGATGGTAGTGTTTAGCTGTTGTTGCACTGGTATTGTAATGACTGTCCTGGTTGAGCCCTGTCATCAAGTACAAGCACAGGTCGATTTAAACAAACTTCATCAGGTGCACAGTCCTAACTGGCATCTTACATTGGCAGCTAGTATGCTCAAACAATGGACGTGTTTCAGCTGTCAGCCATAATCAGTGTTATGTTATACATGGAGGAAGTGACATGTCAATACTTAGATGCAAATGGAACTTATTGAATTGCACATAAAATAGCCAATAAAACATGCAGTCAGCTACAGTATGTGCAGTTCAATAGGTTCTATAAGGCTAGTTTTCAGCCACTTGCACACAGAGGAAGTTTAAGCTCCTTTTGTATTGTAATTTCTATTTTTATAATTACATTTCTCTTGTTACTAATTTGTAATATTTTGCCCCTTTTTTGTATACAGTATTTCTGATGATGCTGTATATTATGTACTTCTGACATTAGTCCTCATTGAATGGGGAATGTTTGTGCAGATACCCAGTCCATGTGAAGATCATCAAAGGACGCCATAGTCTTAATCTGATCTGTGTAGGCTGTCCATCCTCTCTAGTCTTTTTATCATTTGCCATTGTTAGTTTGGAGGAAATTGTGCATGGTCCATCATCTTCTGCTGGAACATCTAGATCAGCGTTGTGCATGTGCCATGGAGGTAGAGTCTGTTGCATCACCGTCAACCAGACGGTCCCCGGTTAATCACTCAAACCACCTGTTGTAGTCTTTATTTGGAAGCAGAACCTGCATACTCTCTGCCCCGCATGGCACATGATTGGGCACCACTGTTGGAGATGGTTGTTCTGGGCTCTAGAGGCCAATGCAGGCACTGCCATGCCATTGGAACCTGGAAGACGGCTGTTGCATGATATGAGGACTGGACAGGATAATGTATAAAGTGTCAGGATGGATGCAACTTGGTCAGACTAGGCGATTATAATGCCAATTTGAAAACTTGATTTGAATCTTGGTTGGCACAGATTATCCTGTAGCGTAACTAAGCGGGCTCAAGACTGCTGACTCTGGCTATTTGACCTGGTGTCATTTTTTCCAAACATGCTTGTGTTTGCTTGATTTTGTGGGACTGGGTCTGGTCTGGCTCGACTAGTGTGAAGTGAACACTCGCCAAGACTGAATTCTTGGAGTTTAGACACGGGGAACAAAAAGAACCCGGAAGAAAAGTCACATTCAATGCCCACTCGCATGGATAGTTTACGTTAGTAAGATTCACAACTTTATATGGATTTCTATATGCAGCAGAATAGAGTTTACCCACATACCTCATTGTCATACATTCTTATACATCATAGTAAATAGTGTCAAGGAAAAAGCATAAATTAATGCTTGTGGTGCTCCTTTGCTCACTGAATGGCTATCATAGTAAGCCCACCTTTTTTATTCACCCCTATTCACTGGACGTCAGTGTTGGGTTCCAAACCGGTTGCATCACTGTGAAGACATGCTAAATGTACATCCATGTCTTACGCTGTTTAATGTTTTGTTGTGTGCTCTCTGTTTTTGGACTTCTTTTTTCTGTACCATGTGGAGGTGTGGCTTGTGTACAAGAATTCCAATGCCTTTTAATGCCAAATTCTTATGCAAATGGCAAATAAACTTGAACTTGATCTGAACTAAAGCATGGATGTGATTGATGATTTATGAGGGGACATTGTTCTCTGTGGTGCATTTATTGATCCATATTTAAGTCTTCAATGATTTGCTACTACAGCCCAAATGACAGCTTTGCCAAGCTACAGATTGACTTGTCTTGCTAATGTTTGAACAAGAAAACGACTGGACATTTTCCCCTTGTTGTTTTCTTACAGCAATTAACACGTCCCTCGCAAGAAGACAAGTCCGACGACAAAAACGAAGAAGACAAATCTGAAAAAGCTGAGAAAAAAGAAGACGAGGAGAAGAAGGACGAGGAAGAGAAAGATGAAAAGGAGGACTCCAGGTGAGTTATAATAACTGTTTGTCCCAGTGTCTGTCCAGTCCACTGGTTAAGGTGCTCCTATCAGTTTGCTGCCATAGCTTTTGGAAGAGGTAAGAGGTAGTAAATTATATAGACATATTACTGCGCTCTCAGTAAATTATAGCCTTCATGTTATGCAACTGGATTTCTAGAGTCTTAGTTTCAGGATCAACGTCCCTCTTTTTGTGTTGTAAAATGTGCCAGAGGAGGAATCCCTGCCCTACTCAGGCATGACGGCTGACCAGAGCTTCTAAAAGCCACCGTGCTATTTGAATGCTATTGAAAACCTATGATATTCACCTATGATATTCAGCTAATCTTGTAGAGTAAAAAAAAAAATCATCATTGTATGTACTAACTTTTTTCCAAATCTAAAAATGAAGCAACACTTCCTGGACCTATTCCACTGACATTGAATAAGAGGGAACGGTCAAAATGAATAGAAGATGGTACTATGAATCCACAAAGTTGGCTTCACATTCGATGTCAATGGTGCAGGCAGAGTGTTATTTGATCATATCATAGACTAGATTAGTCTTGGCTTTAAGACATTGATTTTGAGTGGTCTATCATTCATCATCATCATCATAGGATAAATAAATGTCCATTCTTTTTAGGCTGGGTTTTCCCTTTCGTAAAATGCTAAGTGCAAAGTAAAAATTGCGCAGAGTGATGGGAGGTTTCGCCACCGCATGACCTGCTGGGCTGATGGATGCTCATGAGCAGGGCTTGGAGAGGGCCCACAGTGTCTATTTTGCCTCAGGGCTAGCAGACATTAGATAGATGCCGACCCACTTGTTTACAGATACCACTTTCAGACAGACACGGTTCTGGTTCTGGTTCTGGCTCTGGTTCCGTTCTGGAGTCTCAGAACCTTGGTGCTTTCTGGCGAACCAGTCCGTGTTCACACCAGTTTAAGCGGAACCAAAGTGGGAGGACATTATTCGGTAGTCCTTCAGTTTTTTAAGTTTATTAATTATTTGGTCTGACGTTCGAGTGATCTCTTCCGCAAGTTCGGCATACAACTTGCTCTTTCTTGTACTGCTTTCTAGTTTTTCTTGAAATTCGGTAGATGCCCAAATCGCCACTAAACATTTGGTTTCCTCAGGAGACCACTGCAAATTATTTTTCTCAATGTTGTCGCTGCCTTCTTCTCCTTCCTGCTCGTTTTCACAGCCTAGAATAAGACACGCCCACTGATGATGTCACGCTTCCCAAGGAAAAACCAAGTATTTCTTGGTTCCGCTGAGAACGAACTTTTCAGGTTCCGAACCAATTATTTTTTCGGTCTGAACGCGCCGGCCGGTTCAAATTTGGGTTCGGGAACCGGAGCTGCCACGGAGCCCTGCCGGTGTGAAAGCCCTACCAGTTGACTCTGTGGGCAGCTAGTCTTGACTCATGTCCATCCATCAAATGTAAAATATATATACTGCTAAAGCATTAAGCAAACCTGCTAAGTCTTGTTTGGGCCAACTCTAAACTACTTGTGTGATGTGTTGTTCAGTTGTGCAGGAAAAACCGATTCTGAAAATACTGTTGCTGAATCGAAATGGAATGGATTTTTTTTTTGCTGTGCCACTGATCTTCCTCATTCAGATATGCAAAGGTTAAAGCTGTGCTTTCCCTTCCCAAACCACAGGGACATTGGCAAGGACAAAGACAAGTGTGACGGTGGGGAGGACGAGGACGGAAAGGAGCAAAACACGCCGCGTGGCAGGAAGACTGCCAACAGCCAGGGCCGCCGCAAGGGAAGGATCACCACGCGCTCCATGGCCAATGAAGCTGCATCTGTGGTGGCTGAGGAGGCCCCGCCCACCGGCCCCGAGCCCGCCTTGCCGGAGCCTCCACAGCTGGCTAAAGCTGATCCAGCCCAGAAGGCCATGAAGGAGCCTATAAAACCCCAGACCCCAGTAGCTGCCATTGATGCTAATAAAGGTAAACCACCACACTGATTGTGCCTCTGTGCTCTCCCACCTCCCATTTTCTCCCCAACTTCACTTAATGTAACTGGCCAACATAGACCATGTGATGTCAAATTGGTATTTCCAACAGAGCTAGAATGAGGTTTGAAACATTTCAAAACCCCAACAGTAAACGTCAGGTTTTGGAGTTAGAATCACAGAGCGACGGCTTCTTTCTATAGAATCACCATTTTGTGCCGACATTCAACAGTCTTCCAGGGAGAAACTTAAGTCTTCTTCCAGAAGAGGAATAGATGGCAGTTTCTCCATCGACTGTAGGCTCAGTAGATCATAATGCATTGCAGCCACAAGCCATGTTGTGTTTTTGATTGAGGGGTACCATAGACCCACCCCAATGTTCCTGAATTAGGTGTCCAGCCACCTCATAGGCCCGTACACCCCCCTCTGATTGAAGCAAAAGGTTAATGGACCTTCTCTTAGGGTTGTCAAAAGGCATTCTGGGAAATGTAGGAAATCCCTTCCCTATCTGAAGTAGAAGTACCGGTAGATTGAAACTAGGTTCACCAAAAACACGTAATCACAAAATAACTCCTGGGATAGAGTATCTGAGGGTGAATTGTTTTAATTGATTTGGATATAACATTACATTGGACTCACCTGAACAACAGACTGGAGCTTAGTACACACCTCACACATGCTCAATCCATGCTTTTTGTAACAACGGGTAACACAGTATAGCCTGCCTTCCATCTAGGGATGCAACGGTATGAGTTTTTGACGGTATGATAACCTTGGACAAAAATGTCACGGTATCGCGGTATTGCAGACCATTTGTGTTTTTACAATAGCCGAAATATTCCCATACAGCCGATGTCGTCTTTTTAGATGGGGGAAAGTTCAGGGGGGTCCTTGCGGCTCCTCTCTACTGTGCTCTATTCTAGGTTGGCATGCAACCAGGGGGAGGGGCCGCGTAAGCTGCACTCTGCAAGCGACCTGGGCACTTTGTTTTGGGGAAACAGCTGATACTGTGGGGAAGGTATGACGGCAAATTTTAGTGGTTTTGATACCGTTACGTTTTCAAACCGCGGTATACCTTCAAACGGTATACCGCTGCATCCCTACTTCCATCATGCAATAACTTCACCTAATTTAGTAATGGGAGCAATAGCAATAACATGTCATCGGTTACAATCAGCTGCCCAGAGCTCGGTACATTCTATGACAGCACATTTATTTTGAGAATCTTACATGTCATGCTATAATTTCTTATCGAAGCAAAGAACTTTGACTTTTTTTAATTTTTTTATATCTCATTGATCCAGAAATTAAGTTTTGTCACTGATTGGCCTATAGGGGATGCTGTATCATACATGGGTTCAAAGAATGGTCCCAGTTGCACAGATATCTTATCTTATGCCTTATAGAGAGCCCCAGGAATGAGTCCGGAAAACATTGACGCTAACACTTCCGGGTTCTTCACTGTTTTTGCCTATGGGATTTTTTAATGGGTTTTTGGCGCGATGCTTCTAATGGTCGCTGGGCAACGCAAGCTTAATCAAACGCGAACCAGTGTTCAGCAGGATAATCTTCAAACATGAGGACCATTTTTATGAGTTTTTAAGCTTTTACGTGCCGTTAAAAGGGCAGCTAGCTAGCAAACGGCTAAATGAGACTACACTGTTGAGTCGACGGGGATATTATACGTCATTAACGTCATCACTTCAAAGGACGAACACGGAAATTCTCTTTCCCTCACCTGGTTCTGCCCGGGGTAATCAGTGCACAGCAGCGCACACATCAACAACACTCCAGTTTGAGTGGTGACGTGACGGGGAAGCCTATGCGACACTGTGTGTAGTTGTGGATTAGCTTAGCACGAGCTTTTTACTTCTAGGGCTCGCATTTATGCTTCAAAAGTCATGAAAGTGGTCCTCATGTGTGAAGATTATCCCGCTGAACACTGGTTCCCGTTTGATTAAAGGTCCCAATTCGTGCAGCTGTAACCTCTTAACACGTTGAGTGCCAAGGACGAGATATCTCGGCTTACATAATCCAACCGTTGAGTGCCAAGGACGAGATATCTCGGCTTACATAAACATTTTTTTTTTTTGACGGTGGGACATCGATCAACCCCTTTTACGTCTCCTACACCAGAATTGGAGGTATTGAATGTGTATAATCTATTTTACCGACCCACTGAGTGTCGACATGTCTCTCCACAGTAGAAAGAGGCGACCCAAAACTGGACGGAAAAGCGCAACGAAGCCGTTCTCATACTGTAAAATTGATGGCGAAAACGCAACTTCGTTGTGACACGCCCGCTGGAGAGCCAGGGAGGCAGGAGGAGAACACACACGGAGGGAGGAGTTGGAAGCAGAGGGGGGTTTCCTGCTGTTATGGAGGAAATTACTGTTCAAAACTATTGTTTAGATGTCTGACTCTTACTGATGCCAAAAATGAATGGTTAAAGTGACTGTTCTATCGAATTTCACAAAAAGCCGTTTATCTCTGAATAATTTTTCTGACGCTGAAACCATGCTGTATTCAACTGCTAATGCTTACATAACTACTAACTCTACAAACTAACTCTTTTAGACAGAGAAAGCACACATTCTATTAGTTCTTTTTAGATGATTGGTGTTCACGAAGTCTTAACAGAAAAGAATCCTCGGCTCTTGTAAAATGAGCCAGAATCCTCAAAAAAAAACCTGGCAGAACCTACCTACAGCATTGAAAAAAGGGCTGGCAGTCAATGTGTTAAAAACGTGTGTCTCTGGTCCATAAAACATGATTCTGGATTAATCTGTCGAAAATATAGCAACCCCGTTTGTTGTGACGGAGTTCTCACTTCCTCATCTCGTCGCTTCCCAAGAATGGCCTGTTTCTATAATATATTCAGAACTAACAGTTCCCATTGGCCGCTGAGGGAGAGCCCGCCCCAGGCTCCCAGCGGCCAATCAGATTAGCATCTGTGGACCAGCACGCTAGGTTGCGAGTTATCGTTAACTTAACGGTACTACGCTAAAGAGGACATCTCAAAATGCCTAGACTTACCGAATGCACCTCTGCAGTTGCTGCATCACGTACAGTTGGCGTCGCTCCAGCTAGAAGTGTTAATTTTGTGGCTATAGACTAAATGGTGCAGGTAGCTTGTGTGAGAGAGACCCGCGCAGTATGCAGGAGGAAGCTAGTGACGTCCCAATTCCCCTCTGGGCAAACGAAGCGTTTGGGGGTGTGGCTTGGAGGAGACTGCAGGGGGACGCTGGATAGGGACAAATCCAACTGTGGCAGTTCTGAGTGTGTGACCACTCATTACAGGGAGGGCTGACAGCAGTATATATGCATTTACAAGTAAAAACAGCTTTTGCACGGAATGGGACCTTTAAGCTTGCGTTGCCCACAGACCTTATTTGAAGCATCGCGCCAAAAACCCATTCAAAAATCCCATAGGCAGAAACGGTGAAGAACCCGGAAGTCCGGGACCTCCGCGTTCCGACTACAAAAATACGTCATCCCTGGGGCTCTCTATAGTAGAGCTCATGTCTCAGTCTGGAGGAGAGCGCACCTCAACAGAAGTGGCTGAACAAGGCTTGACAACATTCAAAATAAAACTCTTGAGATCCCGCCCCCGCCCTTCCTTAAAAATGTGTAGAAGTTCAAGCCCTTGTTTGCGTGGTGCAGTCGGTTCAACAGGTTCAGGTACTCATTGACTCTCTGCTGAGTGTCAGACAGGCGCTGCAGGTCTGTCTGCTCCGTCCGTCACCATGGCAATGCACTGCCTCCTGCTAGAGCTGTTGTCATGGTTCTCGGTCACGCACAAGAGCTCTTCTTCGCTTTGATGTCTCTGTTGCTTTCTCGCTGGCAGTAGGGATGGGGATCGTTTCGTGAGTTCCCGACACCGGCGCTAAACCGATACTTGTAAAATGGCACCGATGCCTAAACGGCGCCTGAACCGATACTTTGAGTAATTCAATTAATTTAATAATTTAATAAATTATTAATTTAGAACAGATTTAAAGTGGATTATTTTTTATTTAAAGAGGATTTCAATGCGTGGCATGCTCCAAATGATAAGGTTAGTGAAGCTACGTGGCTGCGTGCGGTATCGGAGCACTGGGCACGGCACCTAAATGAGCCACCCAATTCTGCTTTACAAACCGTACTGGTAGTACCGCTTGTAAAGGTACTGGTACCATAGTGGTACTGGCTTTCGGCACCCAGCCCTATCTCCCAAGTCATCTGCGTTAAGCTCGTCTTTGTGTTAATCTCTATAGTTAATTTGCCGTGTTTGAAGTGTTCTGTGCTCTTCCGCCACCTGCTCGCCTCCCCCCTCTGTCTGTTGAGCTCTGCCTGCTCCCTCCTCTGTCTGTTGAGCTCTGCCTGCTCCCTCCTCTGTCTGTTGAGCTCTGCCTCTCTCGTCTGTCTGTTGAGCTCTGCCTCTCTCGACTGTCTGTTGAGCTCTGCCTCTCTCGACTGTCTGTTGAGCTCTGCCTGCTCCCTCCTCTGTCTGTTGAGCTCTGCCTCTCTCGACTGTCTGTTGAGCTCTGCCTCTCTCGTCTGTCTGTTGAGCTCTGCCTCTCTCGACTGTCTGTTGAGCTCTGCCTCTCTCGACTGTCTGTTGAGCTCTGCCTCTCTCGACTGTCTGCTGAGCTCTGCCTCTCTCGACTGTCTGTTGAGCTCTGCCTCTCTCGACTGTCTGTTGAGCTCTGCCTCCCTCCTCTGTCTGTTGAGCTCTGCCTCTCTCGACTGTCTGTTGAGCTCTGCCTCTCTTGACTGTCTGTTGAGCTCTGCCTCTCTTGACTGTCTGTTGAGCTCTGCCTCTCTCGACTGTCTGTGGAGCTCTGCCTCTCTCCTCTGTCTGTTGAGCTCTGCCTCTCTCGACTGTCTGCTGAGCTCTGCCTCTCTCGACTGTCTGTTGAGCTCTGCCTCTCTCGACTGTCTGTTGAGCTCTGCCTCTCTCGACTGTCTGTTGAGCTCTGCCTCTCTCGTCTGTCTGTTGAGCTCTGCCTGCTCCCTCCTCTGTCTGTTGAGCTCTGCCTCTCTCGACTGTCTGTTGAGCTCTGCCTCTCTCGACTGTCTGCTGAGCTCTGCCTCTCTCGACTGTCTGTTGAGCTCTGCCTCTCTCGACTGTCTGTTGAGCTCTGCCTCTCTCGACTGTCTGTTGAGCTCTGCCTCTCTTGACTGTCTGCTGAGCTCTGCCTCTCTCGACTGTCTGTTGAGCTCTGCCTGCTCCCTCCTCTGTCTGTTGAGCTCTGCCTCTCTTGACTGTCTGTTGAGCTCTGCCTCTCTCGACTGTCTGTTGAGCTCTGCCTCTCTCGACTGTCTGCTGAGCTCTGCCTCTCTCGACAGTCTGTTGAGCTCTGCCTCTCTCGACTGTCTGCTGAGCTCTGCCTCTCTCGACTGTCTGTTGAGCTCTGCCTCTCTCGACTGTCTGCTGAGCTCTGCCTCTCTCGACTGTCTGTTGAGCTCTGCCTCTCTCGACTGTCTGTTGAGCTCTGCCTCTCTCGACTGTCTGCTGAGCTCTGCCTCTCTCGACTGTCTGTTGAGCTCTGCCTCTCTCGACTGTCTGTTGAGCTCTGCCTCTCTCGTCTGTCTGTTGAGCTCTGCCTCTCTCGTCTGTCTGTTGAGCTCTGCCTCTCCCGTCTGTCTGTTGAGCTCTGCCTCTCTCGACTGTCTGTTGAGCTCTGCCTCTCTCGTCTGTCTGTTGAGCTCTGCCTCTCTTGACTGTCTGTTGAGCTCTGCCTCTCTTGACTGTCTGTTGAGCTCTGCCTCTCTCGACTGTCTGTTGAGCTTTGCCTCTCTCGACTGTCTGTTGAGCTCTGCCTCTCTTGACTGTCTGTTGAGCTCTGCCTCTCTCGACTGTCTGTTGAGCTCTGCCTCTCTCGTCTGTCTGTTGAGCTCTGCCTGCTCCCTCCTCTGTCTGTTGAGCTCTGCCTCTCTCGTCTGTCTGTTGAGCTCTGCCTCTCTCGACTGTCTGTTGAGCTCTGCCTCTCTCGTCTGTCTGTTGAGCTCTGCCTGCTCCCTCCTCTGTCTGTTGAGCTCTGCCTCTCTCGTCTGTCTGTTGAGCTCTGCCTCTCTCGTCTGTCTGTTGAGCTCTGCCTCTCTTGACTGTCTGTTGAGCTCTGCCTCTCTCGACAGTCTGTTGAGCTCTGCCTCTCTCGACTGTCTGTTGAGCTCTGCCTCTCTCGACTGTCTGTTGAGCTCTGCCTGCTCCCTCCTCTGTCTGTTGAGCTCTGCCTCTCTCGACTGTCTGTGGAGCTCTGCCTCTCTCGACTGTCTGTTGAGCTCTGCCTCTCTCGACTGTCTGTTGAGCTCTGCCTCTCTCGACAGTCTGTTGAGTTAGGTAAGGTCTGCGCCCAAATGTGATATATTAACCCCTCTGCGGTGTGTCCTTGCAATCCTTCGGCCCTCTGACCTCTCCTGGCCACATCGTCGGCGTATCGGGGATTGACCTGGGACTGTGTCCGGTGCACTCTCCCTGAGCCGACTACATTGTGGATTTTGTGTGTGTGTGTGTGCTCGCTCTCGAGTAACCCCCCCCCGGCTCGGTTGCTTCTCAGAAGTGTGCTAGGCGCTAAAGGGTAGCTATCTGTCAGTCTTGCCCAGTTGAAGCGGTGCCAGGGCGGACTCTGATTCAGCCGTTTGAACTCATTTCAAATCATGGGGTAGGGCGAGGGATGTTTCTCTTCTTGTCAGGTGAGGTGTTGCATTGTGGGTGCACACCCCTCTCCCTTTCTTCATAGCTCCAACTCTTCAAAGGCCTACGTGATGTTAATGGTCCACCCCAGCGGGAGCTCAGCTGTCATGGGGTAGGACATGTGAGTCTTTGCCACGGGAGAGGGCAGCCCAGTCCAGCAGACATTTGTTTGACTGGGTGTAACAGAGTGTATGGCCGCTAGACCTTCGCTAGGAGCCGTCTCAACAGTGAGAATTGATCCGTTCGTGTGTGTGTGTGTGTGTGGGGGGGGGGGGGGGGGTGCGAGCCTCCTGTTAATGTCAAGGGTTCATCTGCTGCTATATTTGTCCAAATGTTGACACAATCTGAATGGGTGCCATGGAGGAGTGTAGGCCAGGGTTCACTCAGCCCTCTTCACGCTAACGTGCACTCCTGTTCTGTGAATTCTGGAGGGGAGGGGGGCTGTGTGGCCAAGCCCAAGCAAGGAGGGGGAGTGTGTGTGTGTGTGTGTGTGTGTGTGTGTGTGTGTGTGTGGCAGTGGAAGGGGAGGGAGGGTGTTGGGCTGGCTGTTCTATCTGTCTGTTTGTCTCCATCCAAGGCCATTTCCCAAAGAGGGAGGCACGGCTCTCCACTCCTCCACTGTCTGGCGCTCGATCAGCTGACCAAGGCCCCTCCCCCTGTGGATTAGCGAGGGGGAGGGCTTGTCCTGGGCTGTGGGGAGGGAGGGAGGGAGGGAGAATGAGAGAGCGTGAGAGAAAGGGAGGGAGAGAGAGAGAGAGAGAGAGAGTGCGAGTGAGGGAGCAGGTCTCAGCAGCCCCTTGAATGTAAACAGATTATTAGATTAGTGGCCATGAGAAGGAGGCGACCGAGGAGAGGACTGTCGCTCTCTCCATCTGTATTTCTCTCTCTCTCTCTCTCAGCCGGTCTCCCTTTCTGTCCATCAGCACTGATGGAGCTGTTTCCTCTCTCTCTGTGATTTAGCTGTTTCCTCTCTCTCTGTGATTTAGCTGTTTCCTCTCTCTCTGTGATTTAGCTGGCGCTATTGAAACCGGAGAAACTTCTCGCTGGACCGAGGAGGAGATGGAGGTTGCCAAAAAAGGTAGCGATTCAATTCATTTCTCTCTCTCTCTCTCTCTCCTCTCTCTCTCTCTCTCTCTCTCTCTCTCTCTCTCTCTCTGTCTGTCTGTCTCTCTGTCTGTCTGTCTGTCTGTCTGTCTGTGTGTGTGTGTGTGTGTGTGTGTGTGTGTGTGTGTGTGTGTGTGTGTGTGTTGCTTTTTTCCTCTCTTGCGGTGGCTCCTCTGCATTTTATGATCTTTCCCTGTTTTTTCCCTTCCCCTCCGTTTCTCTTTCCCCCTCCGGTTGTGCGATCTTGCCCTGCCCGTTACCTACATGTAGACATGAATGCATGGCACATGCGTTCACACAGACAGAAAGTTGGGCAGTTGCTTTACTGGAGGCTTTCAGGGAACCATAAAGGGAGGTTGCCCCCCCCCCCCCCCCCCCGTTTTCTTTTAGCTGTACTGCTCCGCTTGCTTCTCACAAGTGATCTATTAAGGCCATCCATGAAGCAGCAGAGCGTGACAGTTAGCGGCTTTCTCCAGAGATCACTATGTATTATTCACATTCAAACACTTTGTCTAAATGTCTATTACAGGCGGTGCCTGGTCTTGGACTACTACTGCAGCAACTAGTCAAGTTCATCTGCCATGCAAGTGTAGGTCCAGCACCACCTCCACCTCCACCCTGACCACTCCCCCCCCCCCCCCCCCCCCACCGCTCAGCTTTGTTGCCCTAGGGCAGTGATACTCAACTTGCGGCCCGCGATGGAATTGCAAAAAAAAATAACTCACCTGAACACAACATGCAAGATAGCCGCTGAATAAGTGTCCAAATGTTCATGTCATTCTGGCCAATACTCCACTTCTGTTATAGCATTTCAGTCTGGAATATGGAATATCTTTCAATAATCTATGATTTAGCTGCTAAATTGTCAAATACCGCCGTCTGCTCGTTACCCAGGCACTTATGTATGTACTTAACCTAACTAACTTAACCTAACTAACTATCCGGTGTGCACAACATTGTCAGACTAAACTCCGGCTGACACCCCAAAAACCTACAATCCCCTACAGACAAATGTATATTGTTTGTTTATTAACTGGCCCCTGGCCTTCTATCATTTCACGAAAGTGGCCCCCAGGCAAAGCAAGTTGAGTATCCCTGCCCTAGGGCCTGGGTTCTTACCGAGAGGCTCTTGAGCACTAAGACCAAGGGACTGGGCCAGGGTCAATAAAGGGATTAATGTGGATTAATTAAGAGTCTTGGGTGGGTTTGGGAGATTTGCTCCGCCATTCACCAGAA